>NC_072451.1:1360876-1719626 GCF_027596085.1 Anoplopoma fimbria
TGTTTTATTGGCATTCCAGCTGATCGTTCACTAAGGTTATTTACTTTCCTTTAATGTTTAACATTTATATGAGGGAAAGCCACGAGAACACAACAAGACACGCTCTATCAGGTTCTATCAGGTTCTATCAGGTGTTTCAGATGACACACTGCAAAGAAAATACACCCACAGCAAGGATTGTTATTTAGTTTGTAATTACTTTGTTTGTACTGTATGTTTAATTATACTGCCTCATAAATTATTTTGCACTTAAGCTTTTTTTTACATTATTTTAATGAATATTTATTTTATTATGTTATATTCTCTTGGAATGACATTACTATTTGTTGCGCACAAGTATAATAACAGATTTATTTATATATCAGCCAAGACAAGTCAGATTCTTCTAAAACTGGTACAAAACCTTCAAAAACACTCATGTATATTTACTTTAAACTATCCGGCAAAAGCGATGACAGTGAGATCATTTGACAAAATTATCATTATGGAAAGATAAAAATACAGTTATCAAGGTGAAGCACACTTTTGAAGACCAATCCATTTAATAAAAATTAATTTAATCAAAAGAAAGAACGATTCAGGCGACTGAATTCCTTAGTTTCTTTGCATTCACATGATCAAGAAGGTTAAATGAGGAAATAGATTGGAAAACTGGAACACATTTGTTCCCAGAAAAATGGGATTTTTACAAGAACGCCATAAACTTTAATTAAAAGAATGGTCCAGTTGAATCTAATTTTGAAACATTAGAGAGATTCTGCAGTACTATGGAATAAACAAAAGCAAATATTTCACATCTGTGAATGCGTAATATGCAGCCTTTTATATCTGGGAACTGGCTTCTGAACGCTCATTTGTTTTCTCCTGTTAAACCAAGGCAACGGCACAAAACAGAGATAAAAGATTGTGTGTAAGCCGCTCGCGTTGGAGCCGCCGCATTAAGATAATCTGCTGATATTTGTTTTCATTTGTGGGTGAAAACATTGTGAGTAGAAAGAAAAAGAACATCAGAGATGAGAGGGATGATATGTCTTTTGCATGTGTAGTCACTTTCAGACTTTTATTTTGTAAAGCATCAGTTTAATACGCCTTGATTAAGGTCAAAACCTATATATTAATCTTTATATCTGCCTTACACGGCTTATACAACATTTATGAGCTCTTGTACAATTTACTTTCTGCCTTAAGCGAAGCAAGGCACCAACTCTGCTCGCGTTACACATTTAATTCCCACTGATACCATCTATGACGTAAATATATGCACTACTGCACGACTTGGCTGATATCATAAATGTGGCAGACGTGAACTGCTTTTTTCTCCTTGTATGGCCCCGTTTTTCAAAATGCTACGCTGTAATAATCCTTCCATTCTAAAACCCATTGACCACCATTTTGAAAAATACCACACTGTAGCACTCCCATTACCATTAACCTCAGCAAACATTCCCCTTCTTCACATGACCGACCCCACTATCGCAGTATTTACATTACCCAAAATGAATGACCCTAATCGAGACGGCCTACAGTTCCTAAATCACTAAAAACAACGATTGCGGCCTGACAACATGTTCAATTTTCCAGCCGCCTCACCTCATTTTTTATTCTTCGTGTGATGCCCCGTGTCATGGAGCAGCGGTTTCGAGCCGGAGCGCGAGGAATGGAAAAGAAGGTGGTGTGGGGGGGGAGAGCAGAGGGCTGCAATGGTTTAAAACCCCATGCATCTTTTCTATCTGAAGGACTCTGCTGGTTACCGAGTCGATGGTTCACTGGGCCATGAAGGAGCCGATTTGTTCTCCTCCCAGAGACAGGCTTTGGGTTCAGCTATACACCACTCAGCTGAAGAAAAAAAAAGAATCCATCTCAACAAGTCGTTTAATCTGCTTTCGTTTAGATTTGTCTTTAAAAAAAAATTGCCCCAATGTGTGGAAATGCAGATTTCTCCAGTAGATTTACTTTAAAACACAACAGATGACTCCACCAGGCCGTTTGAACCTTTCCACTTGATTAAAGCAAATCCTAGAAACATGTTGACTTGGATTAGAAGCAAATAAACAGTGAGACACTATGGGATTTCAAGATTTGTTTCTTTAATTAAGTAATTTTGCATTGAAATCTTTTTTGCAATTGTCCTTGTTTCTGACTTTTCAACAGGATTCAATGACTCAACAGTAAATGGCCTGTCGACATGTTTTGCAGAGCAGAGAGGTGCCACATGTGGATATATGGGAAATGGAGGTGAAGGTGATGGGGGTGGACAAAGAGCACTATCCATCATGGGACACCTTGGTCTGCAAAGAGGGGCAGCAGGGGGGTTTCCTAGAAAGTACAAACAGGTCTATTGCAGACATTAAATCCCTAAAATGTCCTTTAAAAAGACTTAAAAAATGAAAAACTGTTCTTAGCACATCTCAATTTTTCAAAAGATACATCATGCAAAAGTAAATTTGAATTCTACTGCAGCATTCTTCTGCCAGTGCACTAAACTGAGGTGATGATATTCATCAAAGCAGTTAAATGTACAGTCTAATAAGGAATTAAAAACAAGTCACATCATTTTTAGCTTGAATTGTGTTCATATTGATGAAAACAAAACTAGGGCGAGGCTGTATTTAGGGAAGGTTTTGAAGTAATTGCTAGCGTCAGCATGCTACAATGCTCCCAACGGCAATGCTAACATGCTAATGCTTAGAAGACATATGGTTTATAATGTACACCATGTTATTTTTGTGTGTGTTGGGACGCTTGGTCAGGACCCCATGGTGTCACCATTACTTGGTTAGTTTTAGTAAAATAGATCGCAGTTTGGGTTAAAATAACTTTGTTGCAAAACAAACGTACCCTTATCTACTCCGTCAACCTCCATACTCTGACTTTTTGTCGCTTGTTATACTACGTCACCTGACTTCCAGAGCATTTGATCTGTGGATGGGTTTACATTGTTGTTAATTAAAAGCCTGGTGGGTCTCATACATACGCTAAAGGATGTCTTGTGCGGGATTAAGACCTGGGCTATACATGTTCTAATTATAACTAAACATGAAGCTTATGGGAATGTCCAAAGTATGGACACTTTGACATTTTGACCTGATTATTGCTCGAGATAAACAGTTACGGTGTGACAAAATGTATTGCAATTCATTATTAGAGGGAAATTGATGTCAACAAATCTAATAACAATCCATTCAATAGAAATAGTATTTAACTTCAAAACTAGAAATATCAGCCTCATGATGGTGCTAAAGGGAAAAGTCAGGGGAAAACCAACGTTAATAGGATTCATCCTCTGGGCACCTTTAACGTCTGTACAGAAATGAATGGCAATCAAATATCTGTTGAGATATTTTAGTCTGGATCGAAGTGGTGGATAGATCGATTGATCATCATTGCCACTCCCAGAAACCTTTAGTGTGGCTAAAAAAAGAAAGATAAAACAATTCACTTCTTATCCACTGGACCAATAACTACATTTAAACAGAATCCGGCTACCGTCTTTAATGTGGATACTTAATGCAGTGATTTAGGATTTTACCTCTTTAACAAAATTGACCTCATCATTAAAAACGTATCCATCCACCTGGAACAAGTAGACACCTGGTATACCACGGTGTTATCTTTGGAATCAGAGGCAGACACATGACTCATTGAGAAAGTAGCTGGTCTGTCAGCAGAGACACTGTCACTCCATCACATTGATTATTTGGTCAGACCAGACGATTGTTTACAGGCCAATCAATAGCGAGGGCAAATTACAATCACAACACACAAACACACACACAAATGAATGAAAGCAGACATTTGTTCTGTTCAGTCGGGGAGTTTAGGAAGTGTGGCTGCTTGCAAACACGTATAAATCTATACGTCAATGCATCATACGTCCTAAACAGGTCAGCTTGTGTGTGGGCGTGAAAATGAGACTTTGCTAACACTAACAGTCTAAGCATGTGTTAGCGTGTCAGCTCGCTCTCCTTATAAGACTTGTGTTTATATCGGATGAATCTGCAGTTCACAATTTATGTTAAATGCCAGTTTTCAGTACCAATGCTGGAAGCAAGGAGCCGTTTACCGTGGAGGTGAGCATGATGGATGGACATGGACGTCCAATTTTAACGATTAATGTTGGATTTTTAACCACAACAACAGTTTTTCTCTCCCTCTACTGTCAGTGTTGAGACATAACCCTGAGATATGAGTGTTGTGTCTGTGCTCAAAATGGGATATATACATGTAAAACTTGTTTACAAGCTACCTCACATCTCTGTCTCGTTTAAATTGTGCAATTATGGTACAAGATCCAATAATAATAATAACGACTATACTCCTTATTTATGTACTAATCTTGACTGCATTCATGCATCTTTTAAATGGAATTAACTGCCAACCGCTCTCAAGCCAGCTGCTATTACTCCCTTTGGAGATATTAAAACTTTATTATCTGATATCTTTTATGACTATTGCAGTATTAATTATTGTTGGCGGTTAGACTACTGAACGGCGACCATTTAAAAGTAACCCACAAGCTTTTTTTTTAAATAAATAAGGGATTTATGTATAAGAATGTCTTTATTTGTTCTTATTATATATAGTTTTTTTTTTAAGAGGACCAGGGCAGATGCATTTCATTGCATTTGAATGTACAAATGCACTTTTAATGTAAAGTAGAATGTTGATAATTTATTTCTAGCAATTGCCATATTGCATCTATATTAAAGAATAGTTATGTTTAGGAAACCAAAACTACTTGGTTGACATTTGAGATTTAACTAAGTCCAACATGACTTCTTTTTTCTCTTTTTTGAAACAATGAGAAAGTAGTACATCAAAGCAGTTTTGGGATTTTGCCGCCTGAAATGACAACTATCGCCACCAGATTTGAATCTGCCATGAATGGCTAGCGTGTTAACTATTGCTAATGCTAAAACTCCCAATGTTGGTTTAAAACTGCCTCCACCAGTTGATGATCCACAATCGATATGGATATAAAATAGAGGTATTGTTTGTGTAATTGCAGGCCAATATGTCAACATTGCTTTCAAACTGAACACAAACTGTGTTTCTCCTGGGTGAAAGTCCTGTGTATGTTTCCCTAGCAGCAGGCCTGCACATTTCGTGGGTTATAAAAGAAGTACAGTGCATTCGTTTTCGAAGGAACAAATTTTGAACGGTGACAAATGAGCACCACTGCAATTTCACTCACCTGTAACCTCACTTAACAATATAACTAGTGTTTGTAAGTATCACTAGGTTAGTACTGTAGGTTGTAAGCTAGTTAGCTTCGTGTGCTAACACCTGCATCATACGGGGCGGCTGTGGCACAATAAGGAGAGCGCTTGTCCCGTAACCACAAGGTTGGTGGTTCAAACCCCTCTACCGGCAACATGCCGAGGTGTCCTTGAGCGAGACACCTAACCCCAAGTTGCTCCCCGGGCGCTTCATTGCAGCCCGCTGCTCCTCCGGGATGGGTTAAATGCAGAGAAATAATTTCCCCATTGTGGGACTAATAAAGGATTGATTATTATTATTATTATTATTATTATACACAACTAAAGCAGAGAAACACACAGCTCAATCTAATCCTTACGCTTCTACTTTTGTGCCTTGGTTTAAAAAATAAAATAAACCACCCTAAGAACTCTTATACTAAGAACTTATAGGCACACAAGCACACAGTGCATGTTTGTCATATATTTCCTTATTTAATGGATATTTTGTGTAACTGTGGAAAAAGTTACACAACACTACAAAATTCTCTGCCGACACTTTATAACTGCAGATTTCAACACAAAAATGAACCAACAACAACATAGGGGTGGTTATTCTGTTTACAAAATAAAATCTATCGAAAGGACATTCAGAAGTACACACACAAACACACACACACACACACACACACACACACACACACACACACACACACACACACACACACAGAGACTTTTACTGTAAAGAAACATGTGTTTTCTTGCTGCAGACCGTCACCCTCGGCCATCGTCTGTCTTTGAAGTATTTGTAAGTGAATTTCATAAGTGTGGCTGCATTGGAAACAGAAGCCTGCGGATCAATATTTGAATAGAAGTACTTTGGTTTACTCCCATGTGAGTGTGTTCACACATGTGTGTGTGTGTGTGTGTGTGTGTGTGTGTGTGTGTGTGTGTGTGTGTGTGTGTGTGTGTGTGTGTGTGTGTGTTTGTGTGAGTGTTTGTCAGGCTGCCTTGGGCGGTGCTAGTGGGACCGATGCCAGACAGTTTACTGTCTGGAATTTGATGGGGTCTGGTAATGTTTTATATGCACTCCCTCCATGATACATTATGAATGAAGCCCACCTTCCATCAAAGAGACAAAATAACAGAGAGAGAGAGAGAGAGAGAGAGAGAGAGAGAGAGAAAGAGATGCATTAGATGGAAGGACACAAAGTGTGCTGGTATGAAAGTATGATTCTTTAATTTAATCATCACATTTTTCTTTTTGTCCCTCCCAAACACACACACACACACACACAAAAACACACACACACACCCCACACACACACAAACAAAGACACTCACAGTGCAGTCAACATTTTAAGTCATCTCTCAGTTTGACAGTTTTGGCTCACATCGAAACACAGAGAGAGTCACACACCCAGCGACAAAAACATACGCACACACATTTTTATATATCATCTTGGTTTATGGCTACCCATGAAACACACACGCACACGCACACGCACACACACACGCACACACACACACACACACACACACACACACACACACACACACACACACACACACACCCATGGGAGAAAGACAGAGGGACAGACTTCATTTGATGATCTAAACGCCCGGCCTCTCTCTCCTCCCCTCAACCCTGAGGTCTCCTATTTCCTCACTTTCCCACAGATGTCTCCTTCAATGATACAGTATTGATTTATTGTCCACCACATGACAGAGAGGCCGAGGGAAAGACGCTCAGAGAGGGACAGAAAGATATTGAGCCAGTGAGAATGAGGGGAAGAAGAGAGACAGAAAGTGAAAGATATTATTAATGTTACTGAACTTGTTTGTTGTTGTCAAAATGTCATCACCAGAACTTATTTGTTGAGTGACCACATATATAAATAGAAAGAGAGAGTCTACCAAAAAAATGGGATGAATAATTTCCCTTTGTGCTGACAGTAAACCAGTTTAAGATTTTGGGAAGTCAAATACAGACTCACTTCCAGCACTCAGAGTTTCCAAGGTTGTTTGTTAATGAGTATGAAGCAAATTAATTATTGAGTGTGGGAGATGAGACACTGGGCAGTGCATTACTGTCTCCTAGGCAACATATTGACTCTGAAAATTAAATTAGCCTGGCATCTTTCAGTTTGTCTTATGATATAGAGGAGTTAGATACGTTTACACACAGGTATCCTGATTATGAGTCTTATAATATTTGGGTGGTGAAGTTTAAATGTAGAACACAGAAACCTGGATATTCACATCCCTGTAATGATGACTGCAGTGGTGCAGAAATGCATTTGACCTCTGAAAATCCAGCCACTCTGTCGTTTCCGTACTGACAGCAGGTGAGGATGAACCTAGTTTGGTTTCTAGCTGACTGGACACTGCTACATGTATCTCACTGCTTAACTTGAAATATATGTCTGATCACCTGTAATAGAAACAAGAGCAACACTACTTTCTATCAATGCAAATATTCGTGTGGCTGGAAATTCTGCGGGGCAGCTCATATATATGCACAGACGTGTCCGTAGAAGAGAGAAAGATTTGCTCTCTGGATTTTTGTTTGAATGTTTAAATACCTCATAATTCTTCATAAACCTGAACAAGGTGTTTACATGTCACAGTGAAATGTGTCCTCCAAAATGTGCGTTTTCCTACAAAAGTAAATTGACGCTTGTTCATATACACACGTCTTTTGAAAATAAACCTCCGTCTTCACAGGAAATAACTTAATTAGGTTTGGGGAAACAAAACTACTTGGTTAGGTATAGGGAAAGATCATGGTTTGGGTTAAAATAACTATGGAAGTGACTTAAGAACTTAAGTTACGTGACAAAACAAAAATCAGCGTAGACTTCTCATTTCTCACGGGGCACAGCGGTCTCCTGGGTGAGAGACAGTGTTGTTGTTTTTTAGGTAAAAAAAAACCCATCTATGGAATCTTGACATGTGACATTGACAGCTGCATGCTCCAGAAAATTAACAATTTTATCACATTCGCTGTCAAATTCGGAACATCCCAGACACCGTGACGTCTCTATAACAGCATGTGACATGATGCTCTGCGATGTGGCAGGTGTGCTAATCCACATGTTTGGCATTTAGCTGATAGCGGTTGTTTAGCGCTTAAGAAGGCTTTGGTAGGACACAAGAATCCAGAATACATGAATCAAGAAGACGTTATTTGTCTCTAACTGTCCACTCAATTTGTATTTGCATCCATATCGTAGGCTCTTTTACAGTTTCAGTTTTATGAATTTCTACATTGGAGTATTGGGGTTAATTAACTTCTGATTCAGGCTTTTGTTCATAAATCCCAAAGCTTTTGCTACCAAAGCTACAAATGATTTAAACTGAGAATGAAGCCTCAGTCAATAATGAAGCAGAAGCGGCAGATTGCAGGGAGTCGACTATCGGTGTAATTGGCAAACTTCCATCCTGCTGAAACCGGCCTACTGACCTCTGACCTCCTAGTGGAAGATGCACACAAAAATATAGTACATTTGAGATCAAAAATCATACATATTTCTCCAATCAGAGGGTCGGTGGTTCGATACCCGACTTCGGCAGTCGATGTGTCCTTGGGCAAGACACTTAACCCCAAGTTGCTCCTGAAGGCCATCGGTGTGGACTGGATGATGAATGTTAGTTAGAGTCTGATGGTGGCACCTTGATGGTAGCCTGTCATCAGTGTGTGAATGGGTGAATGATATGTAACATACTACTGACGTCTGCTAAATGACTGTAATGTACTGTAACGTAATGTAATATTTCATGTATGTATATGGAAAAAGCAGCAGAGAAAGATACATCCACTACAGAACCCCAATATAGCGTCCACTTCTCTCTATATGTTTCCTTTCCTAATACAAACATACACGAACAGCCCTCCTCAACAGGCTGAACAGCTCATCTGTCTCAGGGAGTCCAACACAAAATTAGGGCCACTCTCTGCTCCTAGTTGCCTAGGCAACCACTCAGAAATATAGAGGCTTTTTCTGCACGGGGACTAGCAGCATGGCCGCATTATTTACCACTGGCTGAGGCTGTAATCCCTGTCACCTACCCGCTGTGTCGCCAACTATACCTCTGGAAAAGAACATCCAACCCCCACAAGCAACAGCACTACCCCTTCGCTCATGCACCATTCGCTGCATTGTGGGTCGCTGGGAACAGCAGGGCGACAGTTACCATGGCAATTTTGATAGTTATCTCCCCCCCTCCCTTCCTTCCACACACCCCCTGCACGTCAACAGGTGAGCTCTGTAATGTAAATTTGTCACCCTGTCACACACAGATGAGGAAGTCTGCAGGGATGTGCACACAAATACACCCACAGTCCTCTCTGCACATTTATGTATTCAACTGAATGTCTGTATAAACATGCTTTCTACATATGTATGAGCCTTTGCATGTATGGAGATGCAGAAAAAATACATATAAGAATGTAAAGGTGACATGCATGCAAACAATAAACGCACAAACACATCAATTGTCTACATGCACACAGAGTCGCATGTAATACAAAGATACACAAAACACACACGTATTATACACAGTATGTTGTTTTTATGAATAAATAAAATCAAAATAGTGTGTGTGTCTCTCTCACAAACACACAAACAAATGCTCCAAACCCCCCCTTCTGCTCGCCCCATCAGTCAAAATCCTAATTGGCCGTCCATTATGCCAGAGTTCATTTGCATGGTTCCGGCTGAAGTGTTTACCAGATGTCTGTGGGTATCGCTAACATGATTAGGCTGCCGTTACGCTGATTTATTGGGTTGATCCTCTGGGTGCTCGTCCATCATCGGTTGGATTAAGGAAATGCTGTGAAACTGCAGATTTTCTAGTGAAAAACCTGATGTTTGTGATAGGAAATGCTTTAATGTCTGTGCTGTAAGTAACTGCCTGTTGTCCTTGCAGATTGTGAAACTCTCACACGAATGTTTCTGCCAAAACCTGACTTTGACAAATACCTGTATATTTATCATGGTTATAGATCTAAGCAAGACAGATTCAGGATTCACTTTGACACTTTAGGAGACAGCACAGGAATATAAAAGGTTGAGGAAAGAGTGGGTAACATGCAGTTGGTCTTAAAGGGCCAGTGTGCAGAATTTTGGGGGATCTATTAGCAGAACAGCACGGTTTCCCCCTGGCAGCTAACGTTACCGTAGTCTTGCTAAAGTAGGAGCGAGCAGGGAGTTCAATCTCCAACCAGCTGGATGCCGTCAAAGCCTAGACAGTCCAACATTCAAACTGTATGCGCTGTATTCATAATTCTTATCTTTACCACTGGCTATTCTAACCTTGTCTTCTAGAAATTACATTCATATACTGCCTATTTACAAACGCAAATACTTTTGGTAAGCATCAATTACATTTATCATCAACGTAATGAGGAAATGCTGTTAATGCACCTGCCAAGATGCAGAATGTTGTCAGTAAAATGTTCGCTGCAAGACTGTGATCCTGGATGATATGAACCCAAGTAAGAAGGTGTTTTCTTTTTTTACCATTTAACCAAAATCAAAATGGTTTTCTAACCTAAACCAAAGGGCTTTTGTTGCTTAAACTGAACCACATGCAGGACTCTAGGATCTAGGACGCTTTGTCGAAGTTGCAGGCTTTGTGAGGCCACCATCCAACCAGTGGAGGTCTCAGGCTGTCCGAGGGGCATCGCGCTTTCTTCACTGGAAGGCCCTCCCAGAGTGCACTTCACCACGTTTTCTCCGCTGGAAAGAACCCCCCCATTCTCCTTTCAAAATGAAACTGCAAAGAACAAGTAAGCAACACATACATATGATATGTAGGCAATATTTTTGGCCATTCAAGTGATAAATGATTGACTGCACAAGATTATCATTTTGTAAACAAGAAAGGCGGTTTGCTTGCTGTCACCCAGAGAAGAGAGGCTTCCATTTGTGAGACAGTGATGGACGTGTGAACACAGAATGGGCTCCAACATGTTTCCAATGATTTGTTATGACACATACATATAAACACAGATAAAGACATGTAAGAACACAAAGAAATCTGCATACACACACACTTAGAGTGATCTCATCTAATCATAATCACACAAAAATGCACACTTTCACATATGCGAGCTCTCATTTGCAACCGACTCCCCACTGTCACAACATTACATGTAATGAACGTGTCACTCCGCCAGGCAGCTTCACCGACGCTCGCATTTTCTCGATTCCATCTAGAAAAAGGCGAGGGGGGGAATTTCAACAGTAATCTTTGTAGAAAGTTGAGACGCAATCCGCTATCCAAATGACATCTAAATGACATGCTATAGGTGACACGCCTATCTGAAATAGCAATCATCAGACGTAAATGTCAGCGGGAATTCAACTCGAGGGCGTTTTAAGAGGAATATTCGATCCTGAGATTTAAATCCAATATAAATGGCTAATCTGATTCCTGAACGTCCTGCATGACAACGATGTGGAGGTGGATTCAAATGCCAAGCAAATGTCACAGGTTTTTACAAAAATACGCACATTTCTTATGAGATATGACTGTCAGGTATAATACGCTGATGTATTTTTGCTCCAGACTGTGAATGGCTTGGGGGGGGGGATATATTTGCATGCAGCATATACACAAACACACATATGTGGATTCTGTGTTGAAAGCTGCACAGCATGTGGGCATGGTGAAGATTGATATTTTTGTTTTGTGGTAAGTAAAAAGAAAACATGTTTTGACTAGGTTTTGGAGGACATTTTAAATGTGAGATATTAATGCTTAAAGGCCAAGTCCACTGTCTCTTTCAAATGGATACCCACTCAGCTGTTAGCAAAACGCAGTGACGTAGGCTACCACAGCAAGCTAATTAATATTGTTATGACTGATGTGAATGCTAGCACTGAGTGAAAGATAGCTGTGCTAAGTTTAGAAATACCTAGATTGAGATTTTTGAAGTGGGGTTGTTTGTATACTCCAGTGTTCTGCGAGGTAAAATGACTCACTTTGTGAATATAGTCTGGGGGCTTTGAAGAGAGCGATATTACATTTTCAGTTCCCCATTGAAAATGGCCGTCTCCAGGCCGGGTATGGGGGTTTAACCATATGCTAACCACGTATTGGATACATTCCTGGTTGGAGTTATATTTGTTGTATGTCTTTCCCTTTATATCTCTCCCCTCAGTACATGTCACCTCTCTACCTTTTCCCAAGAATGCCCCCCAAAATAAATTCCTTCAATGTTACAGTCTGTGTGAATAATCACCGTGGATATTCCTAACAAGACTGAGAAGGTTTTTAGAATCCTAGCACTTTTTAAAAAGTGTATACTACCACGAGGATGCTCATTTGAGTGGACAAGACCAATTATGTACTTAGTAATAGTAGCAGTGCAACCTAGTACTTTAATAAAAATCCATACAGTACTTAGAGGATGTCGATCATACGATTGGAGGAAACTAATTATGTACTTGTAGAAGTAATAGTAGCAGCAGTGCGACTTAGTACACACACAAAGCCTAGTTATCGTTGTTATTCTCAGCGAGTACACTTGGAGAGTTTGCAACCTCAAGGTCGGAACCTCCAAGTCTGGTTTCAGACTTTGGCCCTGATCCTGGTCTTTATTCAGTGCTCAGGTTATAGCAGGCAGCGATGTTCGGGGTCTCCGTCCTGCACTCTGAGTGGTTTATTAGTAAGCTGGGCAGCACCACGGTCGGATTAGAATTCAGTTCCACCTGCAACAGGCCAGGGGAGTCCATTCAACATTTCATTCAACTCGCCCCAGTCATTGGCAATGCCCTGCATCAGGTCTTAGAGTTAATATACCGTGACTTGGCTACGCTGACCCATAAATTACATTTGCTGTTGAAGATCATCGGCTGTTTTGAAATACGCTCCTTTGAGGGTTGGATTTGTGGTGCGCTGAAAGTCCAAACTCTGCAATCACAAACGTGTCCATCAACAGAAAGATCAGAATCGACTTTCTCACATTTTTTCCCCCGTGTATGAGCTTATGCTAAGGAAATTTAAATAATGGTGCAAATAATGTGTGTCGACAAGCTGGATAGTGGTATTTGATAAGGGATCTCTGATGCATAAACACAGAGACGCGTGCTCCACATTAAGCTGGTTAGTGTATTAAAATGCCTTGCATCAATGCTATTGATATGCTGATCTAAGACTGAAATCTGAATGGAAGTTTTCATTAGTTTTCATTAGCCAGTGGAATTAAAATCCCATCTCATAAATTAAACAAAAAAAGCCTTTGAGATTTAATTGATTTCCCTTGTGGGGGTGAAGATCCATTCAACACGTAATTATAGGTTCCATGAGGATTATCAACATAATAATAAAAAAAAAGCGTGAATGTCAAAACGAGGAAAAGAAAAGCTAAGAGATAACAATGACATAACATTTAGTTTTTACATCTCAGCTATTATCTGGAGACTTTCGCTCCAGAGTGTAATGATTCATAAAGCAGGAGACTGTGCACTATATAAATGCAAATGTGACTTCGAGTACGTATCTCACAGTCATGTCTTTGAATAAACTATTTGTGTAGAGGATATTCCAGATGTCACATGTGTCGCTTGTTTTTAACATTTCACAGGAGCTGTACGTACATTTACATTTCCTCCAAGAAGAGAAAATATACACTAAGATTTCTTCACTGATTCTTTTTGGACTGCTGCAAATGTCCTTTCTGTCATTTTTTTCTCCGCATATTTGCAGAATCTTTGTTTCCCATCCGTGAAAATAACAGCTATTACCTCTACTAAGTGACATACTTTTATCTTTTCAGAGGTTGGGTCGGCCTAATCCACACTCCTTCCTTTTTTCTCTTTGGAGTGACAAAAAGAAAGAACCATTAAAGAGTGTGATTAATTTTCCCCAAACAAAAACATCTTTTGTTTTGGTCTCAAATCACACAACTAAAAAGGTTGATAATTACTTATTGTGAGATTCAAATGCATCATTTTGTTTGCGTACATGTTGTATTTTTCACTCGATGAAAAGTGCAAATCACTTAACATGTAATTTCTAAATAAAATAAAGGATCCAAATCAAATTCCAAATTTTGGAATGAAATTACTGTCGTGCAATTTTACTCTGGAGAGATGGTGGCGAAATAATGGAAAGGGAGGAAAATTACAAAAAAGGACAGCTTCAACAAATACACTTGTTTACTGGTTCAAAAAAACAAATTAGTACAGCCAGATTGTTTAAGGATCATCACACATACCATGAGTCTGATGGATTTCACTTTATTTTCTTTCTGTTTAAGTTACTAAGAAAATACTTCCTAGAACACATGTTATGCATGACTAAAAGATTCAGGTTCCCTCTGATATCTGGGACAGCTATAACAATATACTTAAGCACAGGAAGAATGTAGATGTTAAACACAAACTCTTCTTTATCTCCAAAAAAACACATGATGTCAGGCAAGAGTAATGTCACATCCAGGGACAAAAAAACACTGACTTTAACTTAAAATAAAAAATGTCTAACAATACCAATGAAGCTCAGGACTCATCCTGCTACGCTGCTAATTCTTTCCTTGTTAGATTGCATATGTAACATCCATCCAGTTTAATAACATTGATATGATGATCCAGAGTGAGAGCAAGGATTTCCTGTTCCTCTGAAAAACTGAATAGAAGGTGACAATTTCCCCCAAAATTTCCTCCCCCAAATATCTGGAAAAATTGTAAAAAAAAAAAAAAGTAGGTTCACAGACAGTGTGTTGAGGTAGAAAGAGACGTTCTAAATGCTGCATAAGTACCCGCCAGAGTAAAGTGAGAACTCTTGCATTCATTTCCAGGTTTCCACATGACAGTATGAGGGAGAAAATGTATTCTCCGTGTTCGGGAATCCCTTTAAAAACGTCTGAGCTAAACTCTCTTAAAGGCATGGTCATTCCTCTGAGGTTGTCAATGTAGATTTCACTTAAAAGGCGTGACGTGCTCTCAACACTGCTGGTAATCCGAGTAGGCTACTGTGCTTTGCCCACCAGCGGCAGCACACAACAGCTAGCATTTCACTTGTAATCCTGTTACACGCTGCATAATCCCACCCACCCTTCGCCGCGACGGTATGTCACTCACCCACTCCGACTTGGACATCTGTTAGCTATCTGCAGACACAGACAGAGACAGCGATAGTGACAGACACTTGATAGAGGGGTCCTTGAGTTGACAGGAGGGAAGTTTGCGACAGACAGCCCAGTGTACAGGGTGAAGAGCGGAGGGCTCGCCCAAGAAAAACCTGCACTCCCACCCACAAACCCTCAGACCCCCCGGAGGGCACAAGCTGGTGTGAGCTCATGCCAGCAGATGATAGCAGCCGGTGAGCAGACGGGGTGTGTGTGTGTGTGTGTGTGTGTGTGTGTGTGTGTGTGTGTGTGTGTGTGTGTGTGTGTGTGTGTGTGTGTGTGTGTGTGTGTGTGTGGTTAAGATGAGGCAGACTACATACAGGCCGAAGCTACATGTTGCCATGTGGGGAGATGATCGAACATGATGCTCGACGAGAACAATGAAAGAACACACATGTCTGGTTCATGATACTTATGAGCAACTTCACTGAATGCATTCATTTTCTCACACAGGTTTTATTTTATATCTAGACAGAGAAACATGGCACGTCCAGTAACTTCATATACATAACTTATCCCCCTTAATGAACTCTATAAAGGTCCTCAGAAATCTCAACCACAGGATGTGAACTTGAACTACAAAAAGAAGCCATATTAAACCATATTTTGGTGACATTTTGATCATTTTTTCTTCTTTTTTGTCAGGAACCTGGGCCACCATTAAAATCTATATGAACTGTAAATCCATGCTGACAATCTTTTCAGGCCCCAACCTACACACCGTAGTTTCAGAGGACTACGCCCTTAAAATGTGAATTTGTGTGAATCTCTTGATTTAGACATAATCTTTAGCGTCTGTATGAGACACACCAGGCTTTCATCTTACTACAATGTAAACCAATCTGCGTCAGTGTTAGACGGTCAGAGGAAGTGACGTAGTATAAAGAGCCAGAAAATCTGCATATGGTCGGCGGGAGGAGAGGATGGAACGAGTCAAACAACTAGAGAACGCATGTGAAACCCAGTCAATGTTCACTTATTTTACCTTCATTTAGCTAGCACCAGTTACGTGATAAGCGCAGTTATTTTAAGTAACAAATCGTAGTTATTTAAACCGCAAAACACAATCATTTTTTTTCTAAACTTAACCAAGTACTGTCGTTTGCGTAAATGAACCTAATTACTAAATATACAGAATGTATGTAAAGCTGAAACGTCGCCTTTCAGGCAGTTCTAAATAGACGTCTACCCCCTACGCCCTTGTTCTGTCTACATTACATGCCTAACCTTATCCCTTACTTGTTTTACATAGATTTAACATCCATTTAATCCTCGAGTCATAATCCTCGCCAATTACCACTCACACACACACTTCCTGAATCATGTTGACAACAAGGGTAAACACGTCCTCAGCACACATATGCACACACCCTCAGGTGTGCTGATAATGTGTCAGGACGCGCACCCCCTCATATTAAATCACACATACGAGTAAAAAAATAAAATAAAATCAAAAGACTGACAGGTACTACAGAGGCTGGAAGAGAAAACAAGATGAGGGAAATATCAAGTATCATAATTGTATGTGGGTGAAGCATTTGATATCATCACGAACCGCTGATTACAGCCGACAAGTAGAAATGTTCTCTTTTTTGGGGGGTATTTTTCTGAGTGGTATATGAAGCATTTGTACTTGATGGCATGTGATCTTTTTGCAAGTATTTTTCATAAGCAACTTAAACAGGCCCTATTATGCTATTTTCCGGGTGCATATTTTTATCTGAAGTGACAACATGTTTACATGCGTTAATGCTCATAATCCGCCTTGTTTTTCTCATCCTGGTTGTCCTGCAGCACCTCTTCTCACCCTCTTTCTGAAATGCTCCGTTGTAGCGCTGGCTCCTCCCTCTAGAAAGCAAAGTCTGCTCTGATTGGTCAGCTAGCCCGCTCTGTTGTGATTGGTTAATGTTTCACATTCCAAAAAACTCTTCCTCCAGAGCTTCTTGTTGTTTGAGGGCCAAATTAGCCAGACGGAGTTTTACGTCACTTCCGTAACACTGTGACCTCATAAAGTTACAGAAGTTAAGGAGAGAATTCAATGGAGCCATTTCAGGAGCTCAGGAGCTTCTGAGGGGGAGGGTAACTCCTTTTAGGAGTGGACTTCAGGTTTTACACTCTACGGACCTTTTACATGTACAAAAATATATATAACACACTAAAGAAGAGGGGAAAAGTGGAAAAGCATAATAGGGCCGCTTTAAATAAAAAAAAAATGTGTGAAATGTTTTTCGCAGCTTGAATATGTTACTGAGTGATATTCTCATGGTATTGTCAAAGTTCACCCATTTTATGTTTTTTTATGTTAATTCAATACATTGAAATGAAGTTTAAGGGTCAACGATTTACATCTGTATGTCTATTTAGAATCGATATCCAAACCAAATAAACATATATCTATATTCATAAAAATAAAAAATAAACAGTATTTTGCTGAATGTTTGATCCAATGCACATACTTATAGCATTAAGTGTGAACGAGTCCCCATCCAAACATGCTATTTTCACCCACTGAGCTACAGGGTTCTATGAACAGGAATTATGTAAGGAACATGCACTTGTGAGCTACACTGTGATGTGTGATTATCAGGCAGCTTAACACAATATTAATGGAATACTATATTAGGATCATTTTCTGTTGATGTCCTTTCACAGGAGTTTGTGTCAAATAGAAATAATGTGACACATAACATCTGTGACCTCTGGGAGAGTGGTGCATCGTCTTAATCCCCCATTCCCTTACGAACAACTACTCATAAAGGGCAATAAAGTCGGATGTGCAGCAAATTAAATGTTATATGACCCAAGACGCTCAAATAGTAAAGCAGTCAGAAGTTTAGAAGCAATATGAGCTTGACTATTTGATCGTCTCGGGTCATATAACATTTTAATTTGCTGTGCATCCTGTGAGTGTCGTCCATTCTCTTGCCACTTGAGACCAAAACAGAGCATCAAACATCTATTCTCTTTATATTTCAATGCATTTATTGCCTTTAATGAGGAGTTTAGTGTGTGAAAATTAAAAGCAAAAACACAAGAGAGACTTGCAACGGATACAAAATGATTTGACAGGAGAGGATAAGTGAGTTATTATTTATCATATGGTTTGTTATTTATCTTTTAATTTCTATTAAATTGCTATTTAAAGACGACACAGCCTCAAATGTCCATTCCCTTCATGTTGAGAGGACATATGTTGTATTATATTCAATAACATTATGCAACTCTTCTGCACATTTTCCATCATACTACATGTGTCTGCTGCCAATAATATAAATATAAATATAGATAGATATAGATTCCTTCAATATACAGTACATGTCAGCTAAAAAAAAAAGCTACAAATGTGCACCTGTTTTTGGCAAAGAAATATACATTTTTTCCCCATAAGTTTGACGACCACAACGTTAGCGAACCCCACTTTTCATATCTCCCCTCATCATTGGCTCAATCCTGCCTCGGATTAATATGCATGAAGGAGAAGAGGAGCACTTCACTGATTACAGGCGAGGTGTGCTTCAGATGACAGCCAAACTGTGCTCCCAGTCTGGTGTACCTGTTTGATGAATAGCATGCACGTCTGTAGCAGCAGAATGCATCTGAAACGAGGCACAGCTTGAGGGTGGATACGTGGCGGATGAACACCAACGTCCTCCGGGTGAAGGACGTTCGCTCACGTCACACATATACATTTGTATTTAGATAAATTCACATTAACATACGATTGTTTTTAATGATATTTTAATACTTATGGGTTGGACATAAGAACCGCCAATCAATATCCTGAAATGAGTGACCTGATAACTGAAAAAAAAGACCCTAGATACGTACCAGGCATTAAATTAACTCCAATACCAGACCACAAATACCAAAAAAACTGACTACATAATCTGTGCAATATAAAAATATGTGCAATACACTGTACAATACTACAACTAATCTGTCTGTTTATATAATATTTTATATAATATTTTAGTTATTGTGGATTTTTACTTTTTTACTTATTTAATATTCTTTACTGTGTGATTATTTATAATACTTGTTTTGATCTTGTTTTTTACTATGTCTCTTGTTTGCACTATCCTCTCTGCTGCTGTAATTCTACAATTGTCCCCCGCTGCGAGACTAATAAAGGATTATCTTAATTTATCTTATTTTACAAACCCATCCAGATGTAATATTTACATTTGAGAAGCTCTCTAATGGCAGTAGGAAGGGAGGGTAGATTGGACAAACTAAAGGCCTTTACACTGGGGATGTAATGAATAAACTGCACCAAAATGCTAAAAAGCTTTCCTGCAAATATTTAACATGAAAACTATTCATACCAGCAGCGATGCAAATTTATGTCAGTTGCAACACAGAGAGCATCACAGCATGCAGGCCTTCTTCCACTCATTTCTCCAGGCTAAATAAAGCTGGAATGAAGGTTTCCCTTTATATCTCTGGTTGATGCCAAATGTCCTCTCCCTGCAGGTGTCCTTATCTGTGGCTAATATTAGCCCAGCACAGTGATGGATCCACCAATAGCCTCTTCGGGGAGAGGAAGATGGCGATGCTTTGCCGGTCCCTCCAGGCCCATCTGTCTTCGCTAGGCACACAGCATGGGATAATGGCATCATGTGCTGCTTTCCTCACATCAGGGGGAACCAGCTAGCGTGACCTGGCCGTGTACAATTTCTTGGTATTTAATAGCTGCTTTTGTGTGTAGCTGGCATACAGATGAGAGGGAAAGGGTTGACCCTCATTTGAATGAGAAGGGTATTAGCGTGAACAGGGTGTTTGTAATTAGCGTCTTTTTCTTCTCTTGGCTGGCACTTGTTGCGTGGAAGGTGAAACCGGTCGGATACGGTCGAGGGGAACAAAACTGTGACCTTTACGAATTAAAAAAAAAGGACCTTTCACTGATTCTTATTCATCCAAACACCAACCAGAGATCACACACACACTGCCATCATAGCAGCCTCTTAGCCAATGAGAGCCAGTAAAACCAATCCAAATATCCCTGCCCCCTCTGTCGTCACTCACAGTCATGCTAATCCAGAGAGCAAATCTCCATATGCCTGGACAAACCTAATTAACACCCATCACTTATTAACACACGCAGCACTGTGCTTTTCTTCTCTAATTAGATGGCTTTTTATAACGGCGACGGCTCGACAGTGTTCCCGTGGCCTTGAACTCGTCACGGAACATTGCAGGGTCTTTGTTTTTCGACCGCGTCCCCCCCACCACCCCCTTCTTCATCTTTTCGATCAGACACATTTCATGCGAGTTGAGTGCCAGTTTATTAATCACCAAGTCATTAGCTATGCATCAATTACTCAAGATGCCCACCACGCTTTCTGATTAGAGGCTGGGCAAACTCTGGAAGAGTGATTTGGTGAATATTCAACAACTATCTTTTAAACGCTTGCCAGTCCTGTCCCCACCCAACCCCCACACATACACACACATAAACACACACACACACACACACACACACACACACACACACACACACACACACACACACACACACACACACACACACACACACACACACACACACACACACTCATGCATCTGGCCATCCAAAAGCAAAGAATCAGACATAGAATCGTTAGCTGCATCACAAACTTCAAAAGCAGATTTTCCTAGTTAGGTTGGGTAAGTTCACCATGGTTACAGTAGCATTTAAATAACGCTATTTTCCAAAACTCGACACCATTAGCCTCTAATTTATCCCCTTACTGAGCCTCATCCAATTCATACATTTTATAGATCTGAACCTGTGGCAGTTTCCCACAATCATCTATGTATTTTCTGTCAAAGGTACAGTTTGGGGGTTTTGAAGTGAGGTTTGTGTGATATTCTTATCCATAGTCAGTATGTTACCTACAGTATATGGCGTTTGGCACGGTTCCAGTTTGGAAAGCAGACAGGAGTACCGGCATGGGAGCAAAGCAAAGTACTGCGTTGACCTGGGCAGCAGCAAAAGTTATTATAAATACCTAAAAAAAGTCAGTGTACACTATATTCACCGCTTTATCTAGCCGTCAGACACCCCTTTACGACGGAGCTGTACTTTAAAATAGTATATAAAAGATCATTCATAATGTCATGGCATCAAATCAAAGAGGACTACTGTTGCAAAAAGATTTCACTTCATTAAACAATATTCATATCAACCAAATCCCTGAAAAGATTGTGCAAAATATTATGGATGACATCCATCTTCAGTGCAGCTGGTGTTTGATTGATATTGTTTTGCAGTCTTTAGTCTGTGGAGTTTTATTAGCCTTGAAGAAACAAAAGACGATTTGGAAACACAGGGCTGCAGCTACCTGGCAACAGAAACCTGAGCTGGAAAAGCGAAGCAGTTACATTAATTGACAGGTCTCCTTAATTGACAGGTGCCTTCGAGCAGCTTCTGAGCACGGCCTTAATTAACACTTTCACCCCTAATTGCTTCGAACTGCATAGTGACCAGCAGTGTGGTTATCCCGTTTAATGTCCCAGAAGTGAGTGGATGTAACACTACAGAGCTGAGACAAACCAAATCGATTCAAATAAAGGGCCCAAACTTGGGCCAAAACAGGTGACGTGAAGACTGACACCGAAAGAGAGAGAATTTCTTAATAAATGTTTCTTATAAAAGAACAAGATACAAAATAATAATCCTGCTAAAAGTCAGCATCCGATAACCTGTCATTTAGCACAATCTGCTGCCATGCTGCGTTTCCGGCGCCTCGCTTCCCTCTGGAGACACTGAATTAGAGAGCTGTGTGCTGCAGCGCTCAGCGGTGGGTGAGGAGAAATAATCTCATGCTCCTCTGGGTATTGTGAGGATAATTGGTCAGCCAGATGCTGTGATGTCGCTGCTCATCACCGGAACCATGAATACAAATCAGACACGTTTGCATACGTGAAACTTCTGAGGGCACTTCACATGTAGCAGTGTCTCGATACAAGACAGGAAGTCATGGGACGTTCTTTTAGCCCATTGCAAAGTTACAGAGAGGAAGTAGACGTAAACAAAGTAATGTGACTTCCCTTTTTCCTGCCAACAGTCAAGTGACAAACAACACATTGTGTTGTGTGCCAAACTAATCTTAAAATCAAAAGGTTCGCCGTTTTGGAGCTTTTGAACTGTATGTAAGTGAACCCTTTGAGCTGCTAAACAAGTCAAGCATTAACTTCCATTCCCAAGACCCACCCTGTTGTTTAGGTACGAGTTTTTGCGCCTAGTTGTCCAGTACAAAACTCCATTCTTAGAAGTCTTTTCTTTGAACTCACTAGGCATTGAGGGCTTCCCATAAAACTTTGCAAACAGCAAAAGAAAAAGCAGAATCTACAGTAGATGCTGAAATATGATATTAAACAAAAAGGTCAGAGCAGTTGTTGAACACCACAAGAGCATAAATCTGACCCCGAGATTCACTTGTGACTTCTAAAGATGTCAACGTGCCGTGTCCCGTTCCATTATCGAGTTGTTTTCACCAGTTTGATGTCTCAAAATGTCAAGTGAGAACATCTGGAGCGAGAGTTTGAGAAAGTAGCACAGAATTCATGTTCAGTGTGTTAACCCCTCGAACACCAGTGTTCCCAAGTCAGATAACTTTCATGAGGTGATGTATGAGCTAAAGGAGTTTCTGGTGAATTTGCATGATTTTGTCAGAATCCGACCTCCTGACACAAAAACAAGCATTGATAATATCTATAAAGAAACATACATTCTTCTCATTGCTGGTCTTGTTTACTGATGTATGTTATATAGAGGCATCAGTATTATATTGAGACTGTTTCATGGCCTCAGAGTAACTATAAAATAGAAGTTTTCTAGCACTTAGCAGATATTTTCCAAATGTAGTCCAATTTTTCATTACAAATACATCTTTGTTCAAAGCCAGAATATCAGAGACGGTCGGACTTGATGAAAGTGTACTACTTGTTCTCATCTACACAAATCCTTGCCTGAAGCAGTGAATTGAAACCACAGGCGGAGTTGGGTCTAAAGTGATGGAGGTCTAGCACCCTCAGGCTAATAACAACAGGACCTGGCTCATTGTGAGGCCTTAGAAGGCTGTTCATTTCAAAAGCACAGACTCGGGATAAGTGCTTTTTAATAAAACCTGGGCTAGTGGACATGAAAAGAAAGTGCCATGAAAAGCTTCTCTACATTAATTGACACTCGTGGGTCCATTAAATACTCGCAATAGCCTGGTGTAATTTCTCTCGATCAGAGCACTCGATGCAGGGAGGTTCAAAAGCGATCATGGGAGTTAATTACGTTCAAAAGAGTGCCGCAATTTCATCACATGAGACCGTGGTGAGGATTAATGGCAGGCGTCACAAAAAAAAAAAAATCCAATAGAAGAGTGATTAGCATTCCTTGGAGATAGTCGAAGAATCGGTTCATTGCTTGATAATCAGAGCGTATTACTCTGCCTCAGCTTGACACACAACATGTAATTTCATCCCAAAGGGAGAGTAGATTCATCACAGTACAAGAGGGTGATTCATTTTTAGGAGCATTATTATGAAAAGGGTCCTGTTGTCCTTGAACCACATGTGTCAGTATTGTGAAACGAGGGGATGCTGATAGATCTCTTTTCTTGTGAAGGCGATATGCTTGTTTTATGTGACCTTAAACATATCGAGCTGACAATCATGGCCGAGTATTGATGTTAATATGTTGACCCTCGATATGGTTGCATTGTTAAAATGATTGATTGTAAGCAGCAGCCTAAGGTCAGGAACACTCAGGGCAATAAGGAGTGTTACTGATGTGCAGCAGAACCAAAGGAAGTTTATGCTTAATCACAAAGACAGATGTTTTTGGACACATTCTTATCAAAAATATTTGCAGTGCCAAGAAAATATGATTTGCTCCAAGCATGAAAGGAGGCGTTTATACTCCATGTGCTGTGTGCTGCATTATTCTAGGGCGTACAAAAAAAAAAATCAACTTTGAAGAATCAAAAAGACAAGAGTAACCCATAAATGTGCCCATAGATACAGCCTATGGTCCATAACCGGCATAACCGGCAAAAAGCCATAAACTAACCTCCACAATGCAGAGAAGGGATTTTAATTATCTGTAAACTCATATCTCATATTCATGGACTACTTTATGATTTTGTACAAGCCCTGTAAACAAAAGTGCCATGCATTACATGCAGCATAAAGAAGGTTGAATATACTGTAAACAATTTGATTTGGCTCTCAAATATATACTCAAATGACAGTCATGTGATTGTGTGTGCCAAGTTACAAAAATTCAGAGGTGCATGACCAAATGTAATTTTTTGGCGGGATTTGCATGAGTTGTACATGACACTGTACTGAGTGCACTTTTCTAGTCAAGGATGACATTGTGCTCTAAATTAAAGCAGCATTGATAGCTTTTAAGTTGATTTAAGGGGAGCGGAAACTGATTTATTTAGACAGCACAAAATGAAAATGAATTTGTGGGTCGGTTTCTGGGTTCCTGCTGCATCTAGGTTCAACATTCACCCTCCTTTTTGTTCCATTTTGGTCTCCTCCAACTTCTGGGCGAAATATCTGTCTCTTAAAGGCTTCCTGTGGAGATTTTGACCTTTAGGTATGCAGCAACACGCCGACAAAGACAGGGAAGAAGACGACTAGCTAGTAAACAGAAACTCACATTTGCAAACATTTTATGAGGAAGGTAATGCATTCCGCACAGAGCACCATTAAGCTGATAAATGCTCCATTAGGATCACCTTTTAGTCATGAACTCTCCCTGTTTGGTGCTTGGTAGGGAGCTTTTTTTGCTGAAATGGTATGGAGGCTGACTTAGAAAAATATCTTGGTGATTAAGCATCCCAGTGTATGTTGCTATACTGCTGATACCACTGAAGATGAGTTTGGGTTGTTTTTGTAACTCCTTACTTCATGAACAAACCAGCTTCAAAATGAGTTTGCCTTGAGTGCAATTCTAGACCTCAAATTGCTTGCATTGGCTCATCTGCATACAAAGTAGAAATTTATCATCCGCTTTGAAACTCCAATTTACACTCAGATGAGGCAACAACAACAACAACTTGAGGAGGACCATGTATGTCTGTTACAGGCAGACCTTTGGCTGGGAGCAAAGTCATGACACCTCCTCCAAGCGTCATCTCCCACAAACACATGCGTTGCTTTGCGCATAACACAACAGTAGATTACACAGGCAGAAAGATACTGATGCTATACATCTAATCCTCCAAGTTTATTTCAAGATAATTTCAGTAAAATGATCTTGCTGTGCTGGTGGCTTATTGGTCCCAAGATGAAACTGAGGGGAAGAATTATGGATCAGCCTCAGTCTGTTTATCAGCTGAATGCTGTTGACTGGATTTTAATGACAATTTGTGGAATGATGCATAAGTGCTCAGCTCCAGAATATTCGACAATATTGAGAGTGGCCCAAGGGGGCAACAGTTTTTTCAACTCTGTGTGTCACATGCAATATCTCAGATATGACTTTTTGCATGATGTATCCAACTATGAAGAAAGGAAAAAGAACCATTCATCTGATCTACTGCACACTTTTGGGTGTATTGCTGGGGACCCAAGGGCATGCAGTATTGACAAACGGCGTTCTGTGCAGCAGCAGGGGCGGGGCTTTAGGCCTCCTCAGATGGAGGTAAGCGTGTCGTCTGCAGGGGGTCTTTACAGTGAGTGGCTCATTGAATGCAGTTACATTTTTCTGCTGGATGATAGATATACTAGCGACACAAGAAAACTCCTCTTCAGCTTCTTGGAGTCAATGAGAGATGAGCAGTTTTGCAAGCAGCACTTCCAGCAGACAAGCAATCTGCCCTCCGACAACGCTGCAAAAACGGCAGCAGTACCAGCAATACCATAAACTTCTTGGTTGCATATTTGCCATATCTCGCTCATATGAATGGTATTGCTACTGTAACTGAGCCGTATCTTCAAGAAATATCCCTGATCTGGCACCATATGCTATCTGGGACACAATAGAACAAACACTCACACAAACAGACAACCTCCATCACATAGAACATATCCTACACACTCCTTCCACAGGTCTCCAGAGGGACGGTGTTTTTGGATGCACCGGGTGTCGCTGACAGCACTCGAGCATCCACCCTGCTCCTCCCGTAGGGTGTTGAAGCATTCCATTGCTCCGCCCCATCTCAAGCTCCAGGCTCTTTTTATTTCAATTAATTTGCATAAATGTATGCGTGCAAGTCTTCAGCACCCTCCCCCCTCTTCTCAGCCCCCCCCCGATGATCTAGTATGCAAATGTTAATTAGAAATTGATGTATTGCAGGAGGGTTTAAAGTAATGACATCCCGGGGGGGAAACCTTCGCCATAAAATATCGTGATCCTCACTGAAATCACCTCCAAGCTAAAAATTTGTCTGCTACAAATAACGAAAATCGACCGTCGAGATAAACAGAGGACGATATTAAGAATTCATCAGAGTAAATTTGGAGAGGAACATATTCTGAGTTACTAAGTTAATTCTCGGATTTGAATAAGCACTCATTTGAAGGAGCCAAAGAGGGAAGTAAATGAGTGTTTTCTTTATAAGCTATATGAAGGATGTGCGGATGTAAATAATGTTTTGTATGATTTTACATTTTTGAGAAGAGAGGGGGCATGTGCTTATTACAAACATGGTTAATTTGGTTAGCCTAACACTGCATTCATCATTCTGTATCTACAGGCTGCATGGTTATCATCATGTGAGCAAACTTTATGGCACAGAGTTTGCAGACGAAGAAGTGAAGAGCAGTGAAACTTTACCTCCAGAATGTTAAGAAAACCTTTGACTGGAAAAAAGCTGAAAGAGGTAAAGACCTCGCACCTCTCAGATGTAGAAAAATGTAATTATTGCTGCGAGCCATGGAGCAAGGTCACTAAAGGGACTTTAGTTGATCATTGACACAAAAATAGATGGTTAAAAGGGAGAAACCACAGTAAGTAAGTTAGTTGTTTTTTTTAAGTCTTTGGCTGGGAACAACCCAAATCTAATTAGAAATAATATGATAAAGACTGGGACGTGACAAATTGCCACGAACAAAGAACATTAAACACGGAAGAAAATCCATGAAAAAACAAAACAATGACTCTGTCTGATAACGTGGTGATACTGGACACTGAACTCAAGTGAAGGATGGCGTAAACAAGTAAAGCACTAACTCTGCTCTTCAACCCTCATCTATGAAATCACCATTTTCTCGCCGCCCTCCTCAGATCGAGTCACATCGCTTTAATATGGAGCACCAAATGTCTCACGCTGCATTTCTTGCACAGTATGTCCGGAACACAAAATGTATATTTCATGGCACGGAATGCATTATGTGCACAAAATGCACCTTGGGGCGCCAAGTATCACTTCCTGTGCCATCTGATGCACTTCTTGCAACAAAATGAAGAAAATGAACTGGTTAGGATTATAATATAATTACCATATCATTATCATACATTAATTTGCCACATTTGGGACGCGATGTACTTTGATGACACTTCATGCCATATTTGTAACACAAAATGTAATTACTTACTTTCTTTATTATATTGAGGCCATAGTGATATTCCCAAATTGCCTTAATGTGGTGTTATCACATCTGGTGCCAGCTGCAAGAAGTTACTTCTGCATGAAATAGAAATTATTAAATGAAAGTAGCTTGACAATGAGACTGAATTGCCATTTTGTTCACTTCATTCATTCAGCCTGATATTGGATTCAATGTTTAATGTGTTCACCTTGCACGGAGGCTGGATTCCTGTGATATTGTGAGAATCACACAAATCTTTTTGTAATTTGGGTGAACTGACCCTTTAACAAATATGGATAATTTTCCTATTAGTATGAAAATTAAGTTAATTAATTTCTATTTGTTAGAGCTATCAAATTACTCAAGATTATGTTAGCTGCATACTATTATTTGAACAGAATAAGTGTGTGTTATCATTATGAGTATGTCCACAGTATTACTAACTGCCGCACAGGTTAATGTGTAGTATGGGCATGTTTATGTACATCTTGGCAAAACATGTTGTGCATTTTGGCAGTACACATGTTTATGTCTCTGCAAATACATCTGTGTGTCAACAGCATGCAAGTCCATGTCCACGTATCTGACTGTGTTAGCACACATGAATGCATGTGTCTATATGCCTCAGTCTTCTGGTCTGCAGTAAACAAAATCCACTCCCTTCTACCTCGGTGCAGCCAACATGACAGCTACTGGTGTTTTTAAGAGCAGAGGACCTTGAAATGGTTTTACTGTCGACGGAGAGCGGAATAAAGAAAGACAGCGAGTCAGTGGCAGTGACAGGGAGAGTGAAGGAGAGAGTGAAAGACAAAAGAGACAAAGGGTGCAGGAAGGGGGAAGAACAGAAAAAGAGATAGACAAAAATAGGGATGTTGTGAAAGAGCATTTGTGCATGTATGTGGCCATGAAAGCAGTATGAACACATGGGTGTGTGTTCATGTTTGCATGTGTCAGACAGTGATTGAGAGAGTCTTTATGTAGATATATAAAATCTTAAACAGGCCCTATTATGCTATTTTCTGGGTGCATATTTTTATCTCAAGTTACAGTTACAACACGTTTACATGCGTTAATGCTCATAATCCTCCTTGTTTTTCTCATCCTGGTTGTCCTGCAGCACCTCTTCTCACCCTCTCTCTGTTGTGATTGGTCAACGTTTCACCTTTCACAAAACTCTTCCTCAGGAGCTCCAGCTCTGTTTCTCTCTTTTGTTGTTTGAGGGCCAAACTAGCCGGAAGGAGTTTTACGTCACTTCCGTAACATTGTGACCTCATAAAGTTACAGAAGTGAAGGAGAGAGTTCAATGGAGCCTTTTCAGGAGCTCAGGAGCTTCTGGGGGGGAAGGTAACTCCTTTTAGGAGTGGACTTCAGGTTTTACACTCTACAGACCTTTTACATGTAAAAATATATATAACACACTAAAGAAGAGGGGAAAAGTGGAAAAGCATAATAAGGCCACTTTAACTATTTATTAATGTAGTTAAAAGAGAGCACAAATACTGCAGAGTTACACAGAGGCGTCAGAGCAGCTGCAAGAGTCCTTCAAAAGCTAGATGACTTATGAGACGATAAGATGGAGGGATGCCATAACCGCAGAGCTGGAGACGGCGGTGCATGTCTCATCCATCAGAATAGTACAGGGAGACATAAACCATTAAGTGTCATCGTTCAATTAAATGTCATGTTGTCAGTTTCTGCCGAAGCCATAGCATGAGCCCATTGTCAACGTATTGATGGGAAGACACATGGCGATGTATTGATTGAACAAGAAAAGACTTTGAGACGGATGAAACATTGAGTGAGTGCAAGGGTAGTGCTTTGAAATGCTCGGCTCTTTGTCTGGCGACCAAAGAGAAACAAAATATATGTACATAAATATACACAAGAGCATCCTTTTGACTCTAATTGAATACCTGTAGAGAAAATGCAGACACGTGCACACGCATAAAGGATATATCAAAAACCTGTCTGGTACACAGAAGCGTGCTGTAGAGGAGCATATAGGGGTATGCTCAGTCTGGGTTCACATCAGTGTGTTGGTCATTTCACCTCTTACGGCCAAATCTCCACAGAGCTGAGAGATGGTTCACATGCTGTTTACTTCTTTCCCTTGCAGTAACACATACAGGTGTTCCAGTAGTCATGCAATAACGTGTGTTTATGTCTTGGTTGTGCTTTCTATAAAAGATAAATATTCATAAAAGACAACTGAATAGCATATTTATACATTCATGTCACCCATATGCAGTCATATGCATAATATTACCCCACATTAATAATCAGGAGTGATATGAATACAACTACATGCCTCTTATCTCCAATAATTGTGAATAGAGGAAATAATCAAACGAATGTTAATTACATTTTTCTCCCTTTCACGCTAACACAGCATTCCAAAAAACTCATTATATGAAATTCCCAGACATACCTACACTGTGTAAAGTAACTGCTAATGTTGACTTACTTCTTGTACCGACAGAATGCTTTTATTGTGAAAAACTACAGGTTAGCTGTATCCTGTCACCAACTCAATAGAAGAAGAAACTATTTTTCATTCACACACTGATCACTTGAAATAAAAGTTACGGTACTTCGCAACCATTGTCCAAAAAACATATGGACAATGGTACTTGATACCACTTACTTGCAAGTCTGAGGCCTTTTCTACGGACTACTGACTGTCTATAGAAGTATTAATGCATTTTTTCCTCTATAGCTCATCAGGGGCAGTTGAGATGACACAAAAATTACACGAAAATTAGCTGCTATTCACTGTGTCGCATTGAAAGTGACAGTATGAAACCCTTCATTTCTGATCCCAGATAACCCACAAGGCACCCTTTAGCATCTGCATTGCATACGATGCAAAGATCTTTCAACTTACTTTGGCATCATTACTACACGCTCAGAGGAACAGAGGATGGGTAAAACAAACACAAGACTTTCACCAAGGGGACTGGCGTTCCTGTCGGTTGTGAAACCAAAAGTTGAATTATTGACTACTTTATGTCACCTGATGCTACGTGATGCTACAATTTCACAACGATAACCACTTGTTATGTTACATTCTGCATCAAGATATTCCGCAATAGGCAAAATATGACGAGTAGGGATGAGTTCAAACAAAAGTGGTACTTGTTAATTGTATTTGTCAGCCATTATAACTTCTCCTATGAAAACCTATATCCATATCAATACAACTTTGTATAAATATAATGTCATTTATACTGCGTTTACGCTCCAGACTCCAGATTATAAACCTACACCATTTATACGAAACTCCAAGTTTTACCAGCCATTCTCCGTTCTTGGCCTGCACCCCCACTCATCCAACTAAAGCAAATAAAGAATTAAGAAAACATCTGTCTCATACCCCGCTCAGTCCATTGTCATTACATGCTCATTAGTTCATTTATCACCGGGAAAAATACCCGGATTGTCAGCTGGCAGGGACATCAAAGATTCCAACCCCGCCATCCTGCTCTATTCTCTAGAGATGGATCACGGTCTCAAAAAGCTGTCCTGATTAAGTCCCCCATGTGGCAGAGAAATGTTCCCTCCCTTGATCTGTGCCTCTCAAATGACCCCATTCTCATCCCCGTGGACGTGTCCTCTGTGAGAAAAATGGTTTGCGCTCCGCTGCGAGGATTTCATGCAATTTAGTCACATTTGACGAAGAGTAAAATGTCATGCCAGAGGTTCTTGGACTTTTAATGCTGCTGTTTCACAAAGTTTTTACAGAATGTGGTGCCCTTGGCGTAACCTTTATAAGTCGGTTCACAGTTTAAAAAAAAAGTTAGATCACTACGGATATATTCAGTTTTAAATTTGAAGAAATGTCAAAGTTCTGACAGGAGACGTTGTGCTGGATAAAGGTTTCGGAGTAAAGGACACTCTCACGGGAGACGATTAAAGTGTATGACCTTTATCTGTGGAAGGTGTGGTGGAATGTGTGTTTCAATACCTTTCACTTATAAGGTCATAGTTTCAGTCTATATTGGAAAAAGTGTATGATTCCACGTTTTGCTCTTCATGTAACATATGAATGTTCCATTAAAAAGAGATTTCAACTGACTTGATGTGAAAAGTTAACATAAATAATCACGTGTCAGTAACCCCAGCTCAGTCGGCATTGTATATCTCCGCAATCCAAGAATAATTTGAATATTGATGTTTTTGCATTTGGTCATAGCAAGTGCTGTAGAACAACAATCAATATAATAAAAGGATTAAAACAAGCAAAAATGTTAATTAGTGGATGTGATGGTTAATCAAGCAGAGGACTCTAACCCAGGAGACCTCTGTTATTTTCGATTAGATTTAGGTTAGATTACATTGTTAAAACAAACCATGACCATGAATATAATTTGATGTCATGCATTGGTTGACCCTTCAGCGCTTGAAAACTGTGGAGAAAATAAAAGGTCAAATGATCTCCTATATTTATCTCATCTTTTTGTGACTGAAGTAGATTTAACAGATTAAAACATTTGATGGGTTGCAGCCTCACCTGGATTCAAAATGACAGACAGCCGACTGTCATTAAAATATGGTTTGGTATTTTTCTAAATTCATCAGCTAGAAAAAAAAAAATGTACTCATTGCTGGTTTGTGGATACTGTTATTTTTTTCGTTAAATTGAATGTATGACATTTTGAAAAAGAATCTTTCACGATTAACAGCAAACATGAAAACCATCCTCCATCTGTGCAACACCACCCAGCCAAATGATACTCCCTACCTGGAGACAGAACTGATAGCTTCGCCAAAGAGCCTGAGTCATGTCGATATATCAGCTTCACATCCACGTCGTCCTGTGCTGCTCCTATATAATATACAGAGGCCCTTTTCTAAGAGACTGTCTTTGGGGCTTCTTCTCTGTAAATGTCATCCTACTTCAGATGTCACTCTGAAAATGTCACCTCGCTACCCTTTTCATTAGCTCGCCAGCTCTCGTCTCGATTATACACCATTTTCCATTAGACGGATCACACACCCAAGGAGAGGCTTTTTTTTTTTTTTTTTTTCCTCCTCAGCTGTACGTACTGAAGTGTGATTGTGAGACTGAAGGGGACGGCTGTTCTGGATGTTCTGGCGCTCGGGTGTTATGGTTTGATGTTGTTTGCTCAGCCGTGATCACCTGTTATTGAAGATTCTCCGCCGTTTCCCACGCTGCACTGCAGCAGAAGAGTGGAGGGCCGTGCAAAGCAGTCAATCATGTCTGTAGAGGAGGAAGAAAAGCTGCAATTTGGGTGTTTTTGCTTCCTCTAAGTGAACGTTTTGAAGGTTACAGTTTGTGTTTGTTGACGTCAATGGCCTCTTGATAGTTTGGTTTGAAGCTGAAGGAAAATTGGTATTTTTATTCATCTTCCTTCCTGGAAAATGTATTTAGGTCACAAACAGTGAGAGGCTCTTGTCAATCATGCAAATGCCAACATAAAATGTTTACTTAATAATGATAATTTATACTACAATGAGTCCAATAACCTTCAACTCACATTCGTGCCATGTATTGTGGGAACAAAAAGAAAGTCCATATCAATATACAATCTTTTTACTCTCTGGTTCTGTTTTGTAATAGTCAGATTATTTTTTTACAGATATTGCAAAAGAAGACCAAATTCACAATCGCCAATTCAGCTTGGAAACCTTTAGCAGTGGGCTGCTAGCAACATGTGCTGGTTAGCATTACAAGCAGCTTGGTGTGCAAGAAATGCCGAGGGCAAAATTAAACGGTGAGCCACTCACAGGTTCCCAGTCAGCAACAAAGGCACCGGAGAGAGAGTTCTGTATAAGAGATCTGTTAATCCAACGTTATAGGGTATGTGGATAGAAACACATCCAACATGCGAACGTACACTCAATGGTACCATGTGCCAATTACCGGGACAAGTAAAAAGCAGACCATAGTCCAGCTCCTTCTGCATGCTCCCCTGACTAACCTAGGTGGGGACTGCCGCTGTGACACCTTGATGACTTTAAAAAGATATTTCCAAGCCACACTGCTGCACTGGGTGCCATGTTCCTTCATTACCATGTACACTAACCACTAGTGTATTTCAACTCTATCCCAAACACACTCTCCTGCTACTGGAAATTCTCCCTAGCTCATGAAAAAAGTAAAACTATGCATTTGTGAGACATTTTTAAGGTTTGACATCTGCAGTAGGATAGTGAGCTCAGGGCTTCATGCGATAAAAAGGGTAAGGAAGTTCTACAAAAGACGCAAAAGGGTCTGGCTGGACTGTATGCTTCAAACAAGGTGTTTGTCAGAAAAAACAGAACTTCTCCCTCTTTTTTGTATGTAACTATAGTATTTCCATATCACTTTTTATGTGTACGAGTGCAATACAATGAAGTGAAGAGTCTGTTCTGTTATCAACATTCATGCAATAATAAGGTCTGGCCCAGTCTCTCTAATGGCTGTCGTCTCGAGTGTTGCCATTGGGAACTGAGATGATGCAAAAGCCAGGTTTATCCTTTAAAATTGTTAAATGAAGAAATAAAACACTGCACACACACACACACAAAATACTTTTAGTGAATAATAATTCCAATGCAGCCTGCTTCCAAAATGAAAATCTGGGTATCTAATATATTCTCAAATGACAGTCTAGCAGCACAAGAGGCCTTATAAATGTAAAGTGGATGGATCTCAATGAGCAGAGCGTCTCCCAAAAATGTATTCAAATCACTTCATATGCACATGTGCCATACCATCTTCTCATTCCTGCAGAGCTTTTCATATGTTGGTGCCCCCCCACGTCTGTCAACAGTAAACCCATATTTGACGTCTGCTGTCCGTCCAAGTCAGCACCTTGCTCTTCCTTCCCTGGCCAAGGGTATTTGCTAATGAGCATGCTTTGCTGCTGCCATGGCAACAGGCCCATCGCCACGGAGTGTGAGGCAGGAGTGGCACCCCTGACACCAACCCATAAAACAAGCCACCCGGGCTGATGATCCGCGATGCATAATGCAGTGCCATAACCCTCATCCAGCCGTCTTTCTCTCGCTCTGTCTGTCTATCCCTTCTTCCATGTCTCACTCTCTCTAACCACCAATTTCCCCAGTCATCCAGTCCATCTGGTTTAATCACATCTACTGTGCCCTCCTTAACCAAATCAGGAAAAGAAACAGAACAAAGGAAGGAGAAGAAACGTAGATGAAGCTTTTTTTTTTTTTTAAGTAAAAGTGAGAGTTCATGTTTGGCCACAGGGTAATTGAAGATGACAAATGTAGGTTGTCAAGTCTGAAATTGATATGGATAAAACCCAGCGTCCAAAATTAAAAACCGAGCCAAGCAGCAACTACTGATAGAATTGGTCCCTGGAGGATAAATCAACTAATCAGAGAGGTATGTCAATCTTGAAGGCAATAACATAAGAAAACCTTGGTTTATTAAAACGTTGAATATGTTGAGAGGTGCACCAATCCAAGCAGGATTTAAATCAAAATTAGAAATGTGACTCTGTTTATTGACAAGAGGAGGAAAGGTTAAGTTCATATTTTGCCGTAGTGCAAGTGAATATTAAAAACTGGCCAAGCAATAACCACTCAAATATTTTAGACAGAAACATTACAAAATCTTGGAGAATACAAATGCTTTTTGAGGCCCGTGACAATCTGGTCGTTATTCCATCCATGAATGTTATTTGAATATTTTGGCATGAAAAAATAATTCAAGTGAGGAACAGGTTTGTACATGAATAAATCACTGTGAATGTTATTTGTTCTGCATTAAAACTGCCATTTAAATGTATCTAGTTTTAAGCAGTTGTGTGTGTATGTGAACTTATTTGTGCATGAATACTTTATTGAAGCAGGTGAAATGTTAAGATAACAACTGAACTCACTGTCTGTCTCTTTAATGCAGAGCTCAGTGTCATTGGCCCACAGCTACAGGTTTCAGCATATCGGCTCAGCAGCCAACATGCAGAGACCTTCTATCCAATTACACAAAGGTTGCCCTGACGCCCTTCTTGCCACTGCGTGACCAGATGACACAGCTCTCCGTCCCATCTGTCCGAGGCCTACCAAGGCCTACCGATGCCTACCGATGCCTCACGAAGCAGAAGCGGCACAGATTGTGACTCTTATGTGACTTCGCAGGCACAGCGGGTCGTGATGCTCCCTCGATCCTCGGCGGTCCCACGTCCCATATGACCCTTTCTGGATGCGAGAATGGGGCCGATTGCATGAATGCTCAGTTGGGAATCTCGCAATCTGTGATAAATGTGTCACCCTTGTACCCACTTTGCAGTCAAGACATGACTTCACGCTTTGATGTGAAGTCATGGGGACAAGTGTGACAAGGCCAGCATTGTCTTGAGTTTTCAAACCAACAAATCTATATCTTGTGGTTATATATACATAAACCTTAGAGAGCCAAGACTATAGACAATGCGCTTAGTATCTGTGAGACCCTCGTTTTCTATCACATCTCTAGTGCTAAGGACTCACTGCCTTGGTGAAGTTTCTGTACTACACTTCCCAGAGCGGTACTAGGTGTTGAAGAACTCCAAAACCAGCTCTTACATAAACATTAATAGTGGAGAAACATTAGCATTCATTTGGAGTCCTATTTTTTTTCTCCATCTAATAAATGTCCATTATTCACTTTCCTTTTAGCTCTGGTTTAGTCTCCACCAGCAGTTCTGTTCAAGTAGCATACGGTGGATTTATCCGACATGTTTGCTTTCTCACAGTGTGAGAAAAAAGACCGATGGTGCAACAGAGATAGTGAGACTGAACCCTAAAGTTAATTTGTTGAAAAACAAAAACAATAAACTTATAGCATGGACAGTGTATAAGAAGTGGACGTATGTCAACATGACGTCACCCCTTAGTTGGTGGTTGATGGTTTTGAAAGCCTTGAGTTCTACATTTTCTTTGTCGCCATCTTGTTTTTATGGGAACCAGTAGTGACAGGAGAGGGTGGAGCTTACTACAACCGAACGCTGAATAAGACATGTTTAGGCGACCAAAATGTTACAATTAACTTTCATGGCCTAAAAACTCCTTGTGAAAGACGAAAACACAGACAACTCCCATAACGCACAACACTGTAGTAGCGACCTGTCAATCACAAGTTAGCCACACCATAAAGCATACACTGATTTATGGTCTATTTGATTCTAAATTGACCATCATTTACTAAATGAACATCATGCTGTATTGAAGAAGACATGAAACTAGAGATTGAGACCATAAACTCATGTTTACAATGTTTATCTAAGGTAATAAATCAAGTTAAAAGTAGGGTCATTTTCTCATAGACTTCTATACAATCTGACTTATTCTTGGAAACGGAGGTGTCGCCCCCTGATGGCTGGTAGAGGGAATGCAAGTTTAAGGAACTTTTGCATTGGCTTCACTTTTCAGAAAGTAAAGTAATGATTCTCTTGATTTTAAGACTAACGTTGAACTTTTTCACATTACTCAAACTCATTCGATGTTGTAAATAATACAAATTTGGATTCATGGTGCTATAATTTGATTTAGTTTTTTCTTTTTTATAGGTGACACTTCTCTGCTCATGCTACATGCTAGCTCCTCGTGTATTACAATAAACTGGATGCAGAACAACGAATGTGAAAGCATTCATTTAAGAGTATACTGTTCAATCATTACTGTGTTATAGTTATCTGCACCAGAGGCATTTATATTTATGGAAATATCCTGAAAACTTCATTGATTTTGAATTATATTGTGCCTTGTGTGGCAAAAACTTTACCCTGTTTGCCATTTTGATTTCATGAGCATCATTTTTCACCGTAGGACATAGTAATTACACTTCATGTCGTACTCTGTGGGCTCCTTTACATTAGAGTCTGTTCATTAAGGGCCTTTGGTAACATTGTAATGTGCAGTCATTATTGCAGGCATCATAAAACACAAGCGGGTAATGAATTAGTGAGTATTTTTCCATTAGCATGGCATATTGTCTTAGTAATTGAGTTTAAAGATGTGGAAGACCTCTCGTATTTATAACGCAAGTGATGAAGTATTTTCATGAACAAAAGATGCCAAAAAAAGCAAATGATATACTATTTTTGTAAGATTGATCGCATGAAATTAAAGCAAATTGCAAGACTTTGTTAAGATTAATAGTCAGCAACACATTTCAATTTTACCAACAGTTAGTCATTAATTTCAGGGGTGCTATCCTGCAAAAACAGGTTAATTTATTCCATGCCATATACAGCACCCTATTCCTCTTCTAGGCTTAAATTTCTCAAAACCATAGTTTTGAGTCCTGTGCAATAAACCTCACATTTTCAATCATGGAATTAATGTATGATTGCGGGAAACTCATGTCACGTGCAGAAAGTTTTATGGTTAAAAGGTTAAAGCATTGCTATTGTGGGGTCATGGTTTCTTAATCCTCTCAAATGTTTAATTGCTCATAAAGGAACACAGATGATCATTCAGTGAGGAATCCAGCAAAAACAAGATCTGCAGTATGTCACTTAATTCCAGTGGATCAAATATATATTTACACAGGAACAGAACCAAGCAAGTTAACAACAGATTGCCACCATAAATCAAAAATCTGCAGCCAGTCCTCGCTTTAGTCTGTTATCTCTCAACTTACATAACCTCCGTGCTGCTCGGGAGGCTGCGGCGGCCGGCTCAGATTGTATCAACGCACAGGTCAAAGGAACGCGATGACTAATTCATGATGCCGTTTGCAGCGAACCCTCGTCGGGAGTCATTAGTCACCTGTCAGCCTCGGATCACGTAAGCTTGGGATTTGGGCAACGTTGTGTGTGTCATGATGGGGCTTTCACAAACAAGACTTGTCTTTGCTCTCTGACATTTGAGTCACAAGGAAGGCAGAAGAGTAGCTGACTTGTGGTTGGTAATTTTTTAATGCCTCCTAGTGTATTTAAGAGCTTTGATGTTAATCAAAGATTTAAAATGTTTCTTGTGCAAGCTGAAGACCTCACATTCTGCATTCGTCTGGTTACTTCATTTTAAAGTCTCGTACTGAGAAATCAAATCACATGAGACAGTGTGAATGTCAGACTTTAATTAAAGATTTATGTTGGTTCGTCTCACACTATTTGGTCTGAATCCTATGAAACAGAAGGTTTGGAAAGATTGGTACAAACTGCATGTTTACTGGCTTTTATACGATGTGAGGTGGAGCTCTCCTCTCAAAACAAAATCCACGCACTCCCTGCAGACGAACATATATTGTATACACTCCATATATTGTGCAGGGAATGTCACTTCATGTACATAAGCCATCTATGACTCTGAGATCAAGGGTTTTTTTTGCATGCACTTGACATTAAACATCCTGGTATTTGTACAAATGTGAAAAGGTTGTGTTGGAAGTGGAGGTCATCACTTTGGTTCTAGCTAAATGGATGCAGCCTGACACCCATACTGGCAGGGTTAAAGGGTTTGACAGCTTCATGGGTCACAGTACTTAAAGGACCAGTGGACAGGAATAAGGGGGATCTATTGGCAGAAACGGAATATAATATTCATTTGATTGATGAAATGAATCAAAGCATGTTTTCTTTACTGTGTTTTTTCTCTACCTTAGAATGCACAGCTTATATCTACATGCAGAGTACGCCACGCTGCACCGCCATGTTCCTACAGTAGCCCAGAACGGACAAACCAGTTCCACAAAGTTTTAGTTGGCTGCAATCTGAAACCTAAATGCCAAATGCCACTGAATCCTTTTTCCCACATTTTTTCAGTTTTAAATGTATTAAAAAGTAACGATGATATAACTACATCACAATGAATACGATGCAATATAATAATACAGTTAATATGTATTTGAGTTCTTGGCATTTAAAGGGTTAGTTACGTCCTTACACACAAATGAATATACAAGTACCTAAGAAGGGCTGGCATGCACACACACACACACACACACTATTTACTACATATAGTGTGCTGAAATCAACCTCACTGTGCCAATTCTCCGGCTATGATGTACATCACAAATGTAAAAATAAATTCATTTTCAGGGTTCAGTTTTCAAAACCTCCAATAATCTATGTGGTTATGATATGCTACATTCAAAAATAAACATTTTAAATTACAGTATACTGCATAATGGATATGTTTTAATAGTGTATCCTGCTTATGTGTTTTTGCCTATTTAGCTTTTTTTAAACTTAACAAATGAATTTTTTTGGAGTGCTCTACTGTTGCTGTAAGTTTGGATTCAAACTCATTGACAGATGAAGGGAACATATGTTTAATCAATAAACTGTTCCCATTACATACAGCAGGTGTGCTTCCAGATTACACAGTGACATCAGTTAATGAGTACGGGTATGGAGCGACAGCTGTTAGAATACTTGCTTTATTAAGGAGGGATTTCAAAACTCCTTAAGTATTCAAAGCTGATTCCATCATGCGCGATAATAATCAGCATTAAGAATCATTGTCGCGTTCCGCAAGGCAAGAGGTCAAAAAGAAAAAGATGGAGGTATGGTGGAAGCGTTCCAAAACAGATGCTGCAAAACTAGAAAACTTCTCCAGCTAGTAAAGTATTTTATGCATGATTATTTTACGTGTTAAAACATTTTGTTTGAGTGCACTGGCTCAGTTTCGGATGGACTTTTTTGGTGTTGTCAACAAATAAAGTTGTGATTCTACTAGCCACAATTATTTGTATCTTAGCAATGTATTACTTTCTGTTATTTTTATTTTATTTTAACAAAATGAAACCGTATTTGATGTCTTTCAGACCAGTGTTTCTTCCTCGAGTATTAAAATGTTAAATTTGATATTTTATTCAATTTTGGATTTTTGCATCTTACATTTCAGTGCATATATTTACATATTTACTTCATTGTTTCCTTTTTTGCAGATATGAAAGTTTCCCATGGGTGTTTAGGAGCTGCTGTCATCAAACCACTGATTGACTCTGCCTTTATTGTTGCCATGGTGTAAAAAGACACAAATACAACACTTCCTGTGTTTGCCTTCTTGGGACAGGAAACTGTCTGGACCTCAAGATCAAAGACTTGCAGTCCTCCCTTATCAAGGTCTGAGGGGAGGTCTGCTGGACAAAGCTACTCTTGATGGTGAAGGAAAATGTTTATTTAAACACATAAAGAGGAAGGCAGAGACTTTATGTGTGGCTACAGCCATATGAGCTGTGGTGTCTGGAGACGTCAGATAGAGAAGTGTTTCCTGAATGAAGATTACAACAAGCTCTGGGACCCCAGATCTACTGCTCAGACTTTTCAGTTACAGAATTGAGGTGTATCCGTTGACAGGAGGAAAACTAAACCAGTTCAAACAAACAAGAAGAAGACCTTTCCTCAAATGAATGGGAGTATAATGTCAGAATTCCCATTGAAGTAGGATTTCTTGAGTCTAAGTCCACCTGTCAGACTCATCAGATTATCAGTGCAGTATGTGCTCTATTTTTCCCATATCAAACAGGAATTGACTACTCACTCGGGTTTTGGGCAAAGAAAAAAAACAAAAAAACCTCCTTTGCCAGAACTCAATGCAATGTAAGATTCAAAACACTAATCCATGTTCTTCATCTGGCGTTTTTTTGTTTTGTTTTCGATCGAACAATCAACTAAAAGGCATAAATCCTCTATAAATGGCTTCGCGAAGAACTTCATTTTTTCATTAAGAGTTGTGCCAAAAAGCACCTGTTTGCTCGCAATATAATTACCAATAAGGTCTATGGTAGTGCTGCAACCAACAACTTTATTTAAATCCACACAATAGTCACTAGGTATCAATGGATTCTTCTAAGTATATAAGATTATATAAATAAGAGACATGTCAATAACAGATACCTGAATCCAAGGTATCGTCATCATAGTCTTTTTTTTCTGTTTACCAAACTCACATTTGTGTTATTATTTTGAACTCAACCAATAGTTGGCAAACAAGTATCATTATTGCTGCAGCAGTCCAAATAAAATGTTCTTATTCACTGACTACAAGGAACTTTAATGAAATTATTCCTAGCTTGAAATCAACATGTACTTGTGTTGACCTGCCAGATCCGGTATAAAGGAGCTCTAGAAACCTCTCTTTCAGAGGTAGTGATTAAAGTTGTCAGTAGGTGGTTATGCAGGACTGAAGGATTAGGATTCCTGGTGCTGGATCTCAAACTGAGCCGACAATATGGCCCAACCACAAAGCCAGGGGGCTTCTGGGACCTCAGCCAGTGGCTGATAGATCCATCAATATGACGGATTCAGTCAGCACTGATTGCTCTCCAGAGCAGCTCCTGTTTGGTTTGATGAGGCAACGATGCGTGGAGTTTTCCTCAGTCTGAAACACGGTTCTGCTTTATTTACATGCAGCCCCCATGGCATGTTGATGAGGAACAAGTGGACCTCAATAGACAGTCTGTATAGGGCTGAAATTGTGATTGAAATCATTAGCGAATGGCTTGTATGGCTGCTCAACTAAGATTTGTATTTCAGGCAAAGAGACAATGTGAAGCTACAATAAAGTTGGATATTCTTTGTAATACTTTGAAATATACTATATCTCATTTATGAAAGCTGATTGAGTGTTGAACTGATTAAGTTAAAACATTATTTTACTGTACAATATGGTTATCCTGATCAAAAACCAGATAATACAACTGAGTATTAGGGCGACTGTGAAAGAAAGAGGGAATCATTTAAGGAGAAAAAGATGCAATATTTCTAAAGATGTTAAAATATGCACATGTGATCTTATTACGCAATACGATCTAAAACATTGAGACACTGACAAATATCCCTTTTCTTGTAATACAATGACTTGTTTTCATAATGAAATAACTTTTTCCTCGTAAAATGCAACTTTTTTTCTTGAAATCTGAAAACACTGATCCCCATACTTCTTTTATACCAGAGATTTCAGACAGTCTGCCTGCAAGTCTGTCTAAAGAAAAAAAATAATAATTCTAGTGTGGACACGGTGGTATGGGAACAGAGAGATAGCACAGTCTCCGAACTGTTTACTGCTCAAACTGAAGGGGTGACATTTCCTGGACTGCCATGTGATAACATTGTCACCAAGCAGCATGAACACTTCCTCCTCAAGAAAGATTGCCTTGAAACTCTGTGGTCATTTTAGTAAAGAAAACAAGCCACTACTATATATATATATATATATATATATATATATATATATATATATATATATATATATATATAGATAAATATTTAAGAAACTGTTAAGAGCTCCTGTATAATATAAAGTCTTTGTTTTCTAGTGTATTAAATAAGTTGTTTTAATATGTTCAAGTGGGAAACTATTCAAGCTCCTCGGTAAATTGTCAGTTAACAATAAGTGAATGTATGTTTAAAAAGAACAGTATGAATATATTTGAATAATAGTATAGTGTTAAAGGTTGAATTCCTTGTACAAAATATGACTCAATTGATGGTCTGATGTAATACATACTGATGTGATTGTATATATGAACACGTTTTTGAGAGAATGTGTTTATGTGTTTGCCAATAGAGATGTAATGTTGAAATCTATCAAATTACCTGCTGAAACAAAATGTGAATATATATTGGAAATAGATTCTGAGCCAACTACAGAACTGTAACAAGCGCTTCGCTCTCGTCTTTTGTCCTGTAAAACAGGACATTATTATTTGCTTGCTTGTCCTGCCACCCGGGACTTGCAACACATGCAAAAGATGCATGTTGGGTGAATAGGTTTTCAAGGCTGTGTGACAACCACGTCAGACACAATAGTCCACATAAGAATGAAGGTAGAAGCTAAGACAAACAACCACATAGTCTCTTTGGGACTACGTTTTCCTTCCTCCAAGTGCTTTCAAAGGAGATATTTGAAATGACACAGACAGGAAACAGAGAGGAACTCAACTAGCATGCACACTGGACCGCTGTTGATACAACACGTTACTCACTGATGACTCACTTCACACGAGTTCCTCCATCAGCGGAAGAAACCCTTAAATCCTTTACTTTAGTAAAAGTAGAGGAAATTTACAGACCAGCTGAGGGACAAGTTAAAACAACAACACTTTCTTCAGAAATGAAAGCATAAGGACTACAAAACTCAGCAAAACACAGTTACAAGGTACACAAAGGAATTAGTACGATTGCGCAACAGAATCTCAAACAATGGCAAAAGAGTCCCACTTCTGGAGTAACGAAGAAACAGAGGTTTTTTCTTTCGGTAATGACAGAGGCTGTGTATCTTCATTCACTGCTCCCCTGTTCTATATACACTGATATTTAGGATTTAAAATCTGGATGATAACGTCAGTGCTTTGTTTTGCATCTGCTTCCCCATGGGATCACATGAGGTGGTGTGTTTAACCCTGTGTCCGAATAATCTTCAAAATATCCTTTAGTGTGTGATGTGCCATTATTTTTCAAATGTTGTGTGTGCATGTTTGAGATTAGAGAGAAGAAGATTTTAGAAGATTTTCTTTATGTGTGTGATGCAACCCAATCCAAACATCAATTAGGATTTTAAAACTGAGTCCGGCTTAAAGTGGAGTTTATTTGAACAGGTTGTTAAAGATTTAAACATTTAGAATTTGCACAAATGCTAGTTCACCTCTGTCGGTGCCACTCTGGGTGAGTTTGCATCTCTCTGTTCTGTCAGACAGTTTAATAGCTAGCTTGGTTAGCACGGAAATTGACAAATCTCCCCCGCTATGAAAAAAAAAAAAGATCAGGCTACAAACTGATGCTCAAACACAGGCTTCTGGGGAGAACATAACAGATGCCTGTCAATATTTGCTTGTTCACGGAACTGCCGGTTGGATTGAACAGTTAAACTGCTATAGAACTGTGTCGGTAGTGGTTGCTACTAGCAACAGAATCTGAAACCAAAAACTCTACTTCAGTGCTTAAGTTACTTTCTTTGTTATTGCGTTCACAGCTCAATACACAAAGGATGTTAAGAAGACAATCAATACGACAAACATCTTCTGATATCCAGAATATAATTACTACAATTATAAGCCTACTGCAATTAAATGTCAGTTTTTAAACACTGAAACACAGATCAAGTCCATCCTCCGTCTTATCTTTCTCTCTTGGTCCCTCTCCCCCAAAAAAAAAACAAAAAATAGCAAACAGCGAATACATTTTCACCAGCGAGGCGCCGCTCCATCTGCAGAGCCACAGCAGCCTCATTTTGCCGGGTACATCACACAGCCGGCTGATTGTGAAAGATGATGCACTCGCACCCCGCTAACAGGTTCACACAAGCCCACATGCTTAAGCCACCCTGGGCTAATTCGATTCCACTGCCATTCCAGAGGTAATAGTGTGTGGGGCCCCGTGCATCCTCGCGGCTATAGTGCATGGGGGGAAAAAAAGGGTGGACAGGGTGAGGGGGTTGGCTGCTTGTGGTTGGCCCCAACACCCCCAGTGCCTCAAAAGGTCGAAAACTGGGACATTTTATTACTTTCTATTTTCAATTATTGCGGGCAGTCATGCATGTCCTGCTAGACAGAATGAATGAATACACTGAATGAATGACTTTGTTTGCAGCCGTGCCACTGCTGGGATTCACTTTGCTTTTTAGTCGAGGAGTCTAATTCCAAAGTATCAATTTTAACTTGAAATGTCAGTTATGCTCTCCATAATTTGAAAACATATTTGATATACTTTCCCTCCAGGCGTCAGGCTGATGTAACATTTAGAAAATCTGAAATAAACAAAACAGACAACGAGTCCCTGAGCAAATGTGCTCACAAATATGAGAGGGTTGACACTGTCAATCAGAACTTAATACCTTCATATAATGTCCCTCTTGCAGTCCTCATGAATATGTAAGAGCCAAAAAAAGAGAGCACCCTGTGCAGTCTGGTCACCATTAACCAGTCAAATTAGCATTTCATCCCAAATTTGAGTTTTCCAATCTTCCCTTAAAAAAAAAAAAAAAAAAAAAAAAAAAAAAAAAAAAGCCAATTTTACATAAAAATTCTGCTTTTTTTTCCTCCAAAAAGATTGTTTGTTGTTGCATACCACTCCAGTGGAGAGGAACAAGCTGAAATTGCGGGAATTCAATCTACTGAGAAGGAGCAGAATTGGGCCGTGAGTGGACGTCAAGCCTCCACAGCACTAATCGTGTCCGTTCCTCTCATATACTCGGGTGACGGTCAGCGGGGCATTTCTACCGAGAGCATCTGCCTACTCTCCAAAGCTACTTACAAGCACAACATTCATCTTCAGACACAAAAGGAGCCTCACCAACCTGCCATGAAATTGCTTTTCACTAGAATACCAGCAGATATGCGAGAGAGAGTACTTATGAATGTGATCTAAAATAGATCTGAAATATACTCTGATGACATAAGATACACTAGACTATTATTATGTCGCAGCATTAGATTTCGCGGCATATTCCACAACTTTTTTTGTCTTTTTTATACAATAATAAAGATTTGAATCTTAAAGCAGGCTATAAACTCCATTCCCGCTGTAAATATTCTTGTCTTTCTTCTTCCTGCTTTTCACCTTACAACATTGCAGAATGCTTTTTCTCCACAGAGTGTGATGAGCAGTTTTCTCATATTTGTCTGATATCTAAGATTGACCGACGAGCTGCTAGCTGGCTGTGAAAGCCCACTATAATGAGACCAAACCGAGCTTATGGCATTTAGCGCGTCACATAAACCTTCATTAAAGTGGGGTTTCCAAGGGTTTGAGCCAGCAGTGAGCCAGAGAGGGTGGCCAGCTTATTAAATTCATTACTCTATTGAATCTGTCGGGGCACAAACATCTGTCATAAAGGTCTTAAAAATTATTCAGTGGTAGTGGTTGGAGAGGAGAACGCTTTAGTGGTCTTGAGGATTTTTGGCCGTAGGTTAGTACTATTCAGGAGTGTGCCAATTATTGCCATACTACATATCTCCTTGATGTTGTGTTCATATACGACTACATTTGCATTCGCAATAGCTGGTTGCCTGGCAACCCCACACTGACCAGATGACCGAGATGTTATGGTCCCACTGTTCAGACAAGATATTGTACATAACCTCTCATAAAAGTTCAAGATGCAATTTTCAAACTTTGATTTGTGTAAGGATTAAACAAACGAGGTATAACGACTTAAAGGTACTAAAAGGAACTTTTTATTCTGTGTTGATTTTGGCGGTCCCTGTGGACAAAAGCGGTAGTGTTTCCGAGCACCAGAGTCCCTTTATAAAAACCCTAACGAGGTCTGATAGTCTGTCCGGCTCAATCATGTGGGTCCAGCAATACAGTCTGAGTCTGAGCTTGAGGAGTTTCTGGTGAATCTGCATGATTTCAACTGATTTTGTGCAGAATGTAATCCGTTGGCGTCCATGACATTAGCATTAGGAATAACTTCATAGAAATACCCAAACTTCCCACGGATTGTTTATTTATGTAGGTCATATAGACGTGTCACTATAAGATTGAGACCGTTTCATAATCTGTTAAAAGTTCTTCACATTGACTTTAAAAAGTAAAGCTGCATGTTGTTGCTAACTTTGGACAGAGCCAAGTAAGCTGTTCTTTTTGCTAAGCTAAGCTAACTGGCAGCTAACTGTAGCCCTATATTCAAAAAAGAAAAATTATTATATAACCCCAAAAATATCACTATTGTATGTATTACCATCTGGGATGCAAGATGTGACAACCTGGTGTCTTTGGTGTCAAAGTCTTCTGCTTTTTATGGCTGATCTCTCCAACCTCTTCACATCTGTGGGGTGTAAAGATGTCCCACTCACTGGATTGGGAAATATAAATGCATTTGAACATAATCCACGCAGCCATTTTGTTTCCTCCAACATGGATCTGGCAAATTTAAAGTACTGTAGTTGAAAGAAAATCTGAGCTTGAGCATGAAAATATGAAGTGAAGAGGAACAAAACTGCACTTAAAGAAACATCATTAGTGACATTAAATTTGCCAATCAAACAACCTAAATGCAAACAGCAGGATATACATTTCGCTATAAATGTCATCTGTAGCAATATGAGGCAACTTGTTTCTATTCTAAACAGTAAAAAAAAAATAAACTGTGGTATCTCTTCCAAGCAGCCGCGTGACTGTTACTGTACAGAAATAGGCCGCGTGAGACACATTGTAAGGAAAAGAGTGACGGGTCTATCGTTTACAACCGGATTAGTCATTAGGATTAGTCACGATGAGGAAGAGGCTCCACGCGGCCTGAAGCCATCCATTAACTCCATGTCACCCAGTTGGGTTCATTTCATCGGTGGTGTGAAGAGAGAAAGAGATTTATGTCGACTAGCTTCAGATAGCCACGCTATGTGTTCAGGAATATTTTCTAATAAAAACAAACATTTCCAGCCTCAGACTTCCTCTAAAGCTTGTGTTTAGCTTTCAGAGGACGCCTGCTCCTTTCATATCAGACAATGAAATTCAAATAACAAATCATTACATCATGTAAGCAGAGGCAGACGTGCTCCCACTGCAGACTGTGCTCGTTAAAAGAATGGGATTTTTCTATCGCTCTGTAAATTAAGCCTCGGCCGCTCTCTGACCTTGAAACAACAGCTGCTCATTGTGATCGCTGCTTTTAAAGTTATAACGGATTTGCATAAACTGCCAAGCCGTGCAGAGCTGCTGGGTGGTTGTACGTCTACTACAAATACGAAGCAACCCATTTAGAAATATAATGGAACAGCGCTGATATAGATTGTGGTGGCACACACACACACACACACACACACACACACACACACACACACACACACACACACACACACACACACACACACACACACACACACACACACACACACAGACACTTTAAAAACATCAAATGTCATGTGTCTGCGGGCCTATTGATCGCACAGCAAGGCATTATGGGAAAGAACTCAGGGAACGACCCACGGAGGTTAATGTACATGCATTCCAACCTGCTGGATACGAGTCAATAAATCACCATCTATTGACTGCACAACAGCATGTCAAAGGATGTGCAGACCTGGATCCAAAAATGTGATTTTATTCACATGGAGCTTAGGTGGGTTGGGGTTTTCAACACCTTTATCTGTGGATGCTTTCATCAAGTATTTCAAAAGGCACGTGCATAATTGCATGATTGAAGTTCAAAAGTTTTGACTTTCATCCACTTTAATGAGCATTCTTATAATCAGGGATTAAATTGGTCGTTCTCCTCTTCCTTCAATATGTCACACTTTGTTTTTTACTCTCCCGTTAAAAGTGATACTGAGGTCTTGACGAGTAATTTACTATATACTGCAAAAACAGATGTTTGAGGTGTCTTTTGGTTAAGAAACAGAATTTTGCAGCTAAAGATAATACCTTAAGGACTTGGGAGAGTCCAACAACAGAGCTGACCATCCTGCGGAGGGCAACACCAAAACGGGCCAGGGGCAAAAAGTGAGGGGACCAATGGCTCCTTACCAGCTTCCTTATATCCTGCTCCTTTGCTTGGACCACACACATGATCAAACGGATCTGAACAATACACCTGTAAGGTTTGACTGCATCCTAGATGGACAGCCCTACTCAAAACCCTTTCTGTGTTGAGGATGCTCCTACAACAGGTGTCTCCAGGTCCACATTTTGCTTCAAAGACACACACACACACACACACACACACACACACACACACACACACACACACACACACACACACACACACACACACACACACACACACAGAGTCACAAGGTTAAAACAATTCCAGCAACACACTGTCTGGCTGGTAAAGATAGTACAGGTGCTAAGTATGGCAAGGCAGGTGACATTTACTTGAATTAATTCAATCAAACTTGCATAGTCTTTAGTTATTCCAGTCCAAACTCAAAACAAGTCAGACGAGATTTGAATTCTTAATATCAAATTGTCAGTTACGTAGTAGTCACACTGCAAAAAAAAAATATTTTGGTCAGCTGGAAGTGTGAAACAAATAGCGACCTCTCGAGTTAATATTTCATGTTAAATGTGACTTAATGGTCTTTAACAACATCACCTAAGTTTCCTATTTTTTCCCCATCATAAGCAGGCCATTTTGGGCCACTGTCTGAAACAACCAATGCTGTTGTTGTTCCATACTTTGAAACTAAAAAAAAAGTCTGATTTTCTCTTAATATTAGACACTCTGCAGGCTGTCCAGTGCTGTGGCCTGCTTTACAATACTGCAACCTCAAGTTAAGCAATACCTGAGTGCTGCCGACTGACCACACAGCCACCAATCAACACTGTTTGTTACCCAAGTTATCATTCTATTGGTCGAAATCAGGTAAGGAGGCTGTCATCGAGGAGTCTCAGGGGGGAATTGCATATGCCACTTTGCTAATGCCGTCTTGCCATAAGGAATCCAGCGAGAAAAAGTCAGGTTTTGTGTGGGTTGTAAAAAAAATAAAAGCAAACAGCTTGTCTTACTAAGTCAGCGTTGTTCTGCAACTTTGGATGGCGGCACCTTCCGCCACTAAACAATAGCAGAGCTTGTTTACAGAAGCAGAGGAGGCCTCGCTCAGATCCCATGTGTTCAATCAGAAGATCCAGCCACGCTGCAGAGGCATGAAAGGTTCTAGCGGCTTCAGATGTTTCTGATCAAAACCAGAAAAAACACAGGAGCTGAAATCACACGGCACACTGAACTTCATAGACGGACCAAGATTCGTTGTGCTGCCTGGTGAACATCTTCCACTTGTTGCTTAAAATGCACACACAAGCTTTGATTCGGCAGATCCGATTCCCGTGCTGAACCATCAGATATCTCATTTAAAGATCAGAGAGAATGTATCTTTCTTCTCTGCTCTTTATCCCTGGCGCTGTTTCCGTCTTTTATGCTAATGCCTGAACGCGCATCGCTTTAGTCGGCTCTCTCTTTGGGAAAAAAACACCAGCTAGAACAAAAGCACGCCACACTTGTCTTAGATGAGATGGCTTGATGATATCTGGCGTCTGCGCGATTGTTAATGTGCACATATGGCGCGCAGTCGTGCACGTGCATGCAACAAAAGAGGATCCAACAAGTGTGCGTGCACATGCATGTGTTTCTTGTGTTCTATTTAGCAGAGTCTCTCTTGATCCGTCCCTGGAGACTTTCCTCTCAGTAATCTATCATTGGACATGTTCATTAGCTTGCAAGTGTGTGTTGTATGTGATTCGCCAGGCATCTCTTCTGGGAATCCACATTAAGCAGTGCATCAGCACTCCATATGCTGAGATCAGGAAGAAGAGCGTCAATTAACAGACTCTTGATCCTGAGCTCCTTTCAGATCTCGTAAAGAAGAAACACATTTCACAGTGAAGGGAACACAGGCCGAAAGCAGCAGTGTTGGCATTTCCTCCCCTAGTTTGACAATGTCTTCAATGTGCTTAAAGTAATATAGTTGTTGAAGTTCTGGATCCCATAAGCCGGTCTGTGGAATCTCTTTTTGAGCTTCATAAAAGATAAAAATGACTTTAATATTGGCCATGGTTCAACATGCTGTCTGACGTTTCTATCAGTGAAGACAAGCAGGACCACAATCATCTAATACAACTTGCATTAAATGCATTTAATGCAAGTTAAATGGTTCAATGGCTCCATCTTGAACTGATCTGACCAGACACTATGAGTATGAAGGCAGTATAACAGGAATATAATCATTCTAATGCAAGACAACAGACCTTTAACTCACCAAAAACTCACTGCATCCATTTGTCTGGAATAAACAATGATCTCGCCAATATTCACGGATTTCTCACAGGGAACCCAGATCATTGCGGATAATACGCCTTTAACACATGCCAGCCTTTTTATGTGAATAATAAAGGGGGTTGAAGTGTGATCAACAGTTGCCAAGGTAACACAGGTTTGCTCGCAATATGTGATCTGCAACTAAATTGAATCAAGGTGAATGCAAATCACCAGGCTTTTATATTATGGAGCTCAGTCTGCCACACTGGAGATGGAGCTACTTCACATCCTTTTGTAAAGTCCTTTTACTGAGGATGCACGCACACAGGTTTATGTCAATATACACATATACAGCCACTAGTGACGAATGACGAAAAACAGTCCCTTTAAAAAATCCTTAAGAATTAAATCACCACTAATATGAATAGGAAAAACAAATCTCTTATAAATACCTTAATTATTAGAAAAACTGTTAAATTTACGGATTCCTTTCAAATGATTTGAAAATGGACTCTAAAACAATAAATTCTTTGTATGGACTATCTACATAGTTTAATGCTTTTAATGGATACATTTGACCAAATTATATGAAATTCACACCTTAATTTATATCTTATGGGTCTTTTCTTATAGGTTCAAGATGAAAAATCAGGGATAGCTTTCATGCTGTCTGGTGAATTGTAATGGATGGAAAACAATCTTTTATGATCCTCCTTAATTTGTACATTAATAACAAAGTACTAAAGAAAAGTATGGGTTGTTTCATTTTTTGTGTGTTTTTTGAGACACTTTTATTTTGTAAATCACAAATATCACAGAAAAATACCATAATTATTATTCTTGTACGAACTGAAAAAGATGCCATCAGACCCCAGACCGTGTATTCTGCAGTCAAGACGCAGAAATGAGAAAATCAACATAAAATGATGTTCTTATGTCACCGGGGGGGTCAGCGTCTCATCTAGTAGCCTCAAGAGTCTGAGGCTGAATCCAAATGGCTTTTTGTAAATAGTTATTTTCAACAGTCAACATGTTCTGAGCAGCAGGTGGTAAGAACATCCATCCACCTCGTACACAGTGTTTTTTTCTGCTCTCATGTCGTTTAGTTTGGATGAAAAGAAGAAGGCAAGAGCGCCCTGCTGCTTTTCATTCAACTCAACATCCCTCTGCACTGAGCTTTGGTTTGTATCCACAGCACAAAATGTCTTCTTTGTAATTCAGCGGGAATGTTTGAGAAGTAAAGGATTTTTGACATCCCTCAATATATCTTGCTCTTTTCCATCTGGAGGGGAAAGAGATGATGATTCCCTGCAGATGAGATGGCCTGGGCTGAGTTTCACAAAAGGTATCTTGGCTCTGCTATCAACAGAAGAATCTCAGCAGCACCACTTCCAAAATCCTAACTGTTATTGCCAATTGGATTCTTTGCACCACCAGCAAAAGGAGTCTGATCCAGATTACTATCAAATTAATCTTACTATCAACTGGCTGTGTAAGGGCCTTAAGATACGCGGCATGTAAGGACGAGACGAAGAACAAATCTGAGGATATAATGGAACAAAAACAAAGATAGGAGAGGACACTGAAACAACTCAATAAGCCATGAACGTGAACTAAAACGAATATAACAGAAGTGAGAAAAATGCTCAATAGAAGCTCCAATAAGTATTTAACACCTATGACTGATTGAGGAAGGAATAGTTTTGGGGAAGATGCTTCTTTGCTTTCTTCTAGAGAGTTAGATTGAAAGATTCGTAACACAATCTGTATGGTAAATATGAAGCTACACACAGCAGCAGGTGACACACCGGGGGAATGATGAATACAGGACACAAAAAGTGCAGAATACAAAAATGATTCGTCAAGGGCTTTTATTTTGAAAAGGCAAGAACAGAAAGAGTGCCTGCGTGTCTTTTGTCAAGGTTGTAAGGAGTGATAAAGTTTGCTGTCTTGTTTCAAACTGTGGAGCCTCTGTGTTGTTGTTGTTTCACAAATACAGGCAACACTCAACCCATTCCTCACAACCTGATTGGTTGATGCCTTTATTCATGAGAGCTCATGAGTCTCTACTCCCAGCAATGAAATAGTCTGCCACATAACCCACTGAGAAACTGCAACTTTACATTCTTACTCTTTCATTTTTTGTATGGATTTAAATAATGAGATAACACGTTAATTAGTTCGGACAGAGCCAAGCCAGCCGTTTCCCCCTGTCTCCAGTCTTAATGCTAAGCTAAGCTCCCTGGGTACGGGCTGTATAATTCAACTGACAGATACGAGAGTGGTGTGGTGCAGTAACTCAGTCCGTGTGGAACCCATGTGTAAAAAGTTGATTTACAGAGAAGAAAAAAGTTTTAAAATGTTGAACTGTTCCTTTAATATTGATACCCAAGCTTGCAAGTTAGAAATGAAAAACGATGAAGTGAGTTGCTATGGAAACAAGGATAAACTTAAATAAATCATGAAGCTGTTCTTGTTAATTTTGCACCCTGAACTCAATGCTTTTTTCCTCCACCCCCACCTTGGGATTTGGCCTGATAAGACAGGTGCCTTTTTACATGATAATCATAGTGCCATGATTAAATGGCATCTATTGAATCAGAATGAACTGCGTCAGAGCTCATGTAGCCTTCTGTTAAATGGATTTGGTTGAAGCCTTGGAATAAAACACAGCTATGCCAAGCAAATTAAATGTAGACTGAGGAATGGAACAAAAAAGGAGCCTACTGGATGCCAGAGTTAAAATTCTTGAGTTCCCTTTTAGCTCCTGGTGTGCCATGAATGGCCCTCTGTCCTCAATGATGAATATAATATATATTTAAGATATTTTCTTCCACTTTCAACCCCTTCCATCCAGTTTTACACTTATTTGCTGCAGTTCTGGAGCTCCTGCAGTGCAGTCCACAGCATTTAGAGCCCTCGTCTTTGCTTGTGTGGTTATTTGCTCCATGGAGTGCCTCACAAAGTAGTGCCATTAATCATAAAAGTGCAGCTCAGCCTGATGCCCAAGCCCTCCAATTTACTGTTTGCTGAAAAAAAAGTTTGCTGAAAAATATTCATCTGGTGCAATCATCATGTTCCTCAGCTCGGAAAATGAATGAGCAGGAGCTCGGTATACACAGTGGATATGTGCTGTGTATGGATAGATGGACTGACAGAGGAATGCATTTTGTACACAGTTTAACAGTGGCTATGTTCCTCGTAGTAGCTGTTAAAAAGCTACTTTTTTGTGTGTTCATTTTGGTGTTCCCTGAGGACAAAAGAGCACCAGAGTCCCTTTAGAAAACCTCTCGTTTTACTGCAGCAGGGTCTGAAAGTCGGCCCCTCTCAGTCCTGGATCTGGTTCTCCCGTGTCTCCCTTCCTTGCAGCGGGCCAAAAAAACAGGGACTCTGATCACACATACACTTCACAGGTCCGATGCACTGGTTGCAGACAAACTGGACCGTTACTCCCCATCAGTCAAGCCACTGTGCTGTCTTGTTGAATAAGTGTAGTTTTAGTTACACCACAGAAAAATGTGCTTGAAAGAATGAAACTAAATTGAGATGTTTACATCGACACCGGATTAATATGAAATGCAGTTTGTTTTTTTCTACTTCATTGTTCCCCCATAGGGAACAGAGTTGGTCAAAGTAATAATCGTCATTCTGGTCTTCAGTAAATGAAACATCCATTCAGTTGGATTGAAGTCAGGTGACTAACATGAGCTAACAGGAAATGGAAATGACTACAAGTCCTGCAGTGTTCACCAAACACAGTACATCGGATTGTGGATTTATGAAATCCGAGCTTGCTTTACATGGTCTTCTCTTATAAACAAGTTCATGTCACTGGATAAACTTTGGCATGCTGTGACTCAAAGTGAGGCAGGGTGATGGAGTCCATTTGTGTTCTGGAGTTGACAAAGCTCGCCAAGATTGACACTGAATCCCAGAGCAATGATCTCACAAACGGACCGACAGCCAAAAACTGTCTGAGCACTGAGTCTCTAAAGTGACTCTGTGAGCAGAGGGCACTGGATCCATCCCCTAGAGCAGCTCTTTTTCTGTTTTGTAGACAGAGCAGCATGCATAATATTAAAAAGGAAATGAAGCTGGAATTAACCGGGGCAGTTTGCCTTAAAGCTATAAAGACAAGAAGCTAGTTGAACATTTAGAATCTCTGACTTCCATCTTGATGTGTTTGTTTTGAAAGTTTTATACTGTTTTTCCTCCGTCTATGCATGCTTTCCACGATCCATCACTTTACTTGTCCAAAAAGAAACATTATATATTATAAAAGGTGATACTTTATCACTTTATTATCCTGTCATTGCGGTAAAAACAAACAAAAAAAACCAATACAAGTTGCTTATAGACTGACAGTAAATGAGCTCAGCCACCGCGTTTGAAACGGTGATATCCATTCTCGCTAAAGCGCTCATTTTTCTAAAACCTCTTTACTTGGAGCTAAAGAATGGCTGCCAATGATGAAGGCAATTAATGGCGTCTAAAAGGAGCCGTAAGCAATGATGCAGCGACTTAATCTGCTTTCTATTGCGGGGGCTATATCCAATCTGTCAGTCTGCCTGTGTGCCACAATGGGCTATTGTTCAGGAGAGGGACATGAGAGATGGCTTCTGCTGGGGCGACTGTCACTTATGTTCACATGCACCTGAATACACACAGGTATACAGCTTTGAGTCACACATGTACGCACACATGCAACATGAGGCCGCGTTTTCAGAATGACACACACATGCAGCAAGGTGCACACGAACAAACTGTGATGTCAATCTGCAAACAGAAAGCTTGTTTTGATGATTTATGGATTCAATATGGATGTGTAGCTGCAAATTTACACTTTTGTTTTGTTTATTAAAGTGAATTGGCTTTTTTTAGATACAGCAAAACAAGAAAGATATATTCACATCCACAGACTTACTGCATATGTTAACTTAAAATATACCTCTGAAATCTCAGATGAGCAGGTAGAGCAGCTATTCTGTATATAGATATACATAAATATATGTGTACACACAGCATGAATTCAGACACGGACTCACACAGGCAAAAACACTCTAAAATAAGGCTGTGAAAGATAAAATAAGCACACAGACACAGACAAAAGCATGTATTCACACATACTCCCCTACATTCATTCGTACAACAGAGACACACCTGCACACGGCATGAATGCAGAATTCTGTGTTCAAAGAGATGGCAACCCTGTCTTCTTAAAAAAGTATTGATGCACAGCTAATTTGCAATACCAGTTTTTCAAGCAACAGATGGGGAATACAGGTATATTCAGACAGACAGTACAAGAACATTGTGAGTTTTTTGAACATGAAAGCATGTAAACATGTAGTAGAAACCCAAAATACAAGTATGAACCTAAAAAATGAGCACATGTCCCCTTTGGTATGTGTATGGCTACGTTTACGCCACTCAAAGCGATGGTCAACACTGACTTGAACTAGAAAACTCTTACGGCACATAAATTAAATCCATCATCTTTACCTCACCTTTAATGTTAGTAGCCTTAAGATATTTGCATGCTTAAAACTACAGTAGTACATCCTTCACCAAGCTCACACTGGCCAGACCCTCTTCACTTTCAACCTCAAAGTCAAGACATTCTGATTACTCACATTTTAATCAGAGTTTAAAATATAGAGCGCGTCATTCAAGTTTTTGTCTCTTTTCGTTATGCAACATAGAAAGAAACATAATTGGAAAAAAAAATGTCTGGCCTATCCTTTAATGCTAGTGTTAGCTGTCTGAATTTTAGTTGGTAGCTAGCTCATGACGACTGGGACAATATTGTTTATAGTTCCTACCTGGTTGCAACTCAACAAAACATGAAGACAAAAACAAGACAAAGGCTTTACTTATTGCATAAAACCAACTGTGAAGTCACTGAGTGAATTTTTGTTGCAGTGGCAGCCAGTCAAAAATCCTTTTTTTTGGTCAAATTCCATATACCATTTATTTATTTATTGAAGTTATTTTTTTAGAAATTTGTGAGCAAATTACTTTGTAAATAATATATGTTCGGATTCAGACTGCGACACTTAGTAGACCAGTAAACACCTGTATCTGTTCAGGGATCATATTATTGTCATTACTGTTCAAGTAGTCTGTGTGTAATGGAAGGTTATTTATTGTCGATTAAAAAATGTCCCAGCTGACCCCTCTCTCTCCCCAACACATCATCTGTTCATTTCTAAAGTGCGCCTTTAAAATCTGTCAGATGTAAACACCAGTCTTTGGTATCAACATGAACGTAATCCAGTTTGCATTCATATTCCCTCCAAAAATGTGGTAAACAACAGCGTACTGTATTTCGCAAGAGACAGGGTTATAAATGCACAGATTATTCTTTCAAAATTCCGGACAAAGCACACAAATAATCTCTCTCTCTCTCTCTCCCTCTCTCCCCCTCTCTCTCAGAACACAGAGAGCCTGCGGGGTTAATGACTTCTCTGGCCGCAGCTGGACAGGTAGATGGATGCGTGGAATGAACAGTGTTGTGGCTGATAAAGTCGAGGGGGAGTCGCCGCGTGTCCCCGGTTGCGGTAGAGCCCTCTGCTCTCCATTCATCAGCCGCTCTACGAGAAAACTAGACCAGACCAGATGGATCACCCGCACATAGACACATGCAGCCGAGAGCAGTGTGTGGTTCCTGTGTGTGTGTGTGTGTGTGTGTAAATGTAATATACTGTACACACAGGCAGATGCAAGACACATGGAGGATGTAGAACACTTGAACTCTCGGTTTCGTAAAGGAGGTTTGTACATACATTGTGCATTTGCAGGAATTTCACCCACAAATATGGACACAAATGTGTATCCTGTGTCCACACACACACTTTATTCAGTCAAATAAACACAGGCACACACCGCCTCTCAAAACTACCATTTATTTAAATCAGCCACATTTCACAACAGTGTGCTGAGTGGGACAACAAACCCAATAGGATCATCCATAACTCTCCCCGTCTAATATAAACACATTGTCTCATAAACAGGAAGTGGAGGAGAGTTTGTACACCGAGTGTCAGAAATGTAGCTGTTAAACGGAAGAAAGCCATACTGTTCTTCAGTAAACAAAGGCTGGTAAACAAATAAGCGAGAGTGCGCTATTGTTACCCAACAGCACACATTCATACCTCACACATTCTCACACACACACACACGCACACATACACACACACATTCTCACACACACACACGCACACACAGAGATAGATATAAAAGGCAGGAGCAGTATTCATTACCATGCCACATTAAAAGACAGCACAAAGGAACATAAATGACTCCGCGCTCCAATAGCTTAATTGCTAATCTCTTCTTTTAGGACAGTGTTTATTTCACTAGCCTCGTTTTAGCGCCGATACCATCTCTCCCTGCTAATTAACTTGTTTGGATTAAACGTCTACCCCTTCATGCCAGGAAGGAAACAAACAAAATGCATGGTCCATCACAAACCACCGCTGCAGAAAAGACAAAGTAAAGCATGAATTGCTTTGTTTTTTTGTTGCATTGATTGTTATTTTAACTGAAATACTGAAAAATCCAGAACATAGATTCAAAGCTGCTTTTGCAAGTTTGTCCATACAGGAGATTTGATTGAAATCCGCAGTTTTTCCTTTCACTTCTGCAAGACGCACGAGTGAAGCTGGTGCTTCCTTTAAGCACCAGATGCCAGTTCAGAAGACATCAAGATGACACAAAGTAAACTAGCGTGCATGACGCCGGCCTTGAAAAATGTGCAGAGGAATTTTGGAATTGCCCATATTTCCGATTCCCGACATCTGGCTCCCCGGGTGGCCCGTTACATCAGATGAGACCTGAGGAGCCTGGAAGCCTTTCACCGGTCCCCCATTTGTTTTAATCTGCTACGTTGGTGTTAATCTATCACTCTGTTGCATTGCTGCAACGGCAATCCCACTTTGTGTCAGACTTTGGGAGGTGAAAGTCTGAGCTGGTTTATCTCCTCCGTTTGAGTTTGTGCCACAATGACAAGCAAAAGAAATGCTTGTTTGAAGTGATGTGTGTGTGTGTGTGTGTGTTTGAAAGAGACAGACACACAAAAAGGCTGAGAGTGACAAGGACAATGGTGGATGGAGGCAGAGTTCGAGGTGCATGCTAGTTTGTTGCCACATTGCATCTACTTTGAAAAGTGATTTCTTTATCTCGTTTCTCAGTGTGGAAACCTAGAAAAAGGAGGAGGGGAGGAAAAGAGAGAGCATGTCGGAGAGACACAAGGAGAGAAGTGTGTTTGCTGCTTTGTGTAACTGCTGACCTGATTGGCGGTGAAAGAGAAACGATTTATTTATCTCGTTTCTCGGCACTGGGGAAATAGGAAAAGGGGGGAGAGAAGAAAGAGGGGGACACATTAGACTGTGACGCTGGGTGAGAGGGAGAGAGACAGCGGGAGAGTAAAAACAGTGTGTGCTTCTGGATGTGTGTTTAATGCATAAGGTGCGTACAGAAGCAGAGAGATAAAGAGGCCGCAAAAGACGGCAATGAGAAAAAGAGAGGCTGTGATTAGAGAGAGAGAGAAGAGCGGGTTCTGAACTAGTGAACGCCGTATCTGGCTGTGTCGGCAGCCATCTGTACGCCGGGCCCTGAACCCATTTAAATTCAGGACGATTGCACTGTTTCTCAAATCCTTCAGAGCTGAATGCTTTTCGCACCCCGCCGACAGGCTCGGAAGAGTAACACTGCGGCTGAAAATACGAACAGCGGCAGCACAACCAAGGGCAGATCTCTTTGTCTGCTTAGAAAAAGGCAACAGTATCTACCTGGCAAGAGTCTTTTACGCCTCCAGTTTCTCCGTTCGAGTTTCCTTATTTTCATGACATTTTCGGTGATAAGCACTTCAGAGCGTGGCGTTTTTTTGTACACAATGACGAAAAAAGGTCACATTTCAGTCCAACAGAGTGGCCAGTGCTGTAAAAGCAGCCAATTCATAGAAATGGATGTGGACAATGCACCACCACCACCACCTCCACCACCTCGGGCTTCAAAAATGTCATCATAGGAGAATCAGCACCTCTGACAAAAAACTGAACATTATAGCTTTTAGAAAGGATTTTTTGGCATGACTATCAGAGGTTTGTCAGAACCTCTGAGGGGGTCATAAGACATAAATCTGAGTTGTTGACTCTATAAACGATTGGGTAATATCACTCTTTTGTTAGACTTGTCACAGCTCATAGACGTGCAATCGGTAGAGAGTGGGAGGCATTGCGTTGCTAAAAGGGTCACAAGCCAAAAAGTTGGTGATTCAGTGCAGTGGTGTGGTAATACTCTCTTAAGGGGCAGGAGCAAAAATAAGAATTGGCCAAAAAAAGAATTAAAAGCTGAAATGGAGTGCTGCATCTCATCCCCCTAAGTAGGCACACTTTACACAGCTTTACTGTTCAGTTCAGATGAAATCCTGATGTTGAAAATTGGTATTTATTGTGAACACAATGGGTCAAGACAAACGTTTTGAACATTGAAGGAACCAGGAAAGCTTCCAAAGTGAGGCGTCTAGAAGGCAAAACACCTCTACTGACTCCTTACAGTGTGTAGGAACAATGATTTCACTCTAAGCCCTTCTGACTGAGCCCAGTTATCCATTAAATTAACATCAGTTTGGCCACTTGTATCTGTGATCTTATTTCTTTGTCATTATTCAAAAATCTTGACTGTACCACGGGTGAGGGATAGACCCGAGACTGATTGGTAAATAAAGAGCTTTAACTCCCACAAGGGCCAGAAACGACATCTGCATTACTGCTGGCGCTGAACCAATCTAATCAAACACCAACCCTGATTGTTTTCTACGAAGCGCCACACATTGGTGGTGGTGGAAAACTCTGCACCGCTTTAAAGATACTCCACTGTCTCCATCTTACTAATGTCTGCACCATTTGAGTGCAAACAGGCCAATCATAGCGTAGCATTGGCCAGCACCAACCAGGGTTCAACAACAAACCAGCTGTGCACCATGGGCTCTCATGGAATGTTTCAGATTTGTGTGAACAGTGTTGTTCCTTGATTTCATTGTTCATCGTCTTCTGTCTGGATCTCAAGGTTCACTTTTACGCTGTGATCTGTAGCTTTGGCTTCTTTTTTTAAATCTTTTTAACCCGTTTTCTCTGCTGAATCGGTTTGACGTCCTGGATATATCCTTCAAATGCATATTGTAGACCCCTTTGTGTCTGCTTATCTCTGGAATTGCTCTTTGTTTCCCCAAAGACAAAATGTATTGAGGGGGTGCAGTTAGTGACAGCGTGGGCTCCATGGTAGCTCTGACAGCTTGACGGAGGAGCTGCTGGGTGGAGGTGCTTAGCGAAGGGTCAACTGAAGCACCAGAAAAGCAGCTTGACTTGCCTTTTTTTTCCGGAGCATTTGAGGAAAACACCACATGATGTATCCGGTTTGTTTCATCCTTTTTCAATGTTGGTACATTGTGTCAGTAGTATCTGAGGGACTGCTGTGACTCAGCATCAGCTAAACACCCCAAAACTGTGTGCATCTATGTACCTTCTTAGGATATCATGCAGCACTCAAATCAGTGCATCTCATCGGCACCTATTTAATCAAACACTTGGTCACTGACAGTCAAAGGCAGCCTCCAGTTTCAGCCAGTGATGGATGGGCTGGTGGGACGGTGGGGAGGGAGGGTGAACCCCAATCAGGGGGGACTGTTATCAATGAGCTACTTCCTGAAACATCTGCCACCCGGTAATCCATCATCGGACAACCGCAGAAGCCGGCGGATAGAAGGATGGTCTCAGCCATCAGATGGTCTCTGGCAGAACGCGGAGAGAAGACAACACCTTTTGAGGTTTTTTTCATCATTGTATTGTGTCATTACACGATCAAAGTGATAGCAGCAGGGGATACTGCGCTTTGACAAGGACAGTATACTCCGCCTGTAATAAATCAATGATTTCCTCTGAAGATAAAAGAAAGCGTTGATGGATTTCTTTGCAAGGGCCTCGGGTTTACTGTACAACCCGGTTTATCTGATCTATGTGGCGTACTGAGGTAGCTCCCAGGAAGCAAACATAAAAAAAAAATGATATAGCTGAAACGTATCGTATCAATATGGAGAAAAAATGTTATTTATAATATGAAAAATGAATTTGGAGAAATGCTGCGTTGTCATCTTGCAGGAGAAGTGATTTTAGTTGCATGTTTCAGCAAGGAAAGTCCCTGTAACCTCGTTCACCGGATTCTAGCAAAGACATGAGTGAGTTTGTGGTGTATTTTGTTGCACCCTTTGATTCTCACTCCTTATAACTGTGATTCAAAGATGGTTCAAACATAAGAACAGTTGTTGAATTTTTCAGATTCCTTTTCCCCCTTGAAGTGCCTCTCATCTTAAATACATAGATGTGTTTTTTTAGAGGCGTTTGCTATTCACCTTCAAAGCATGTTTTCCCAAAACGTTACGCCCCGTTAGCACGTCGCTTTCGTGTCTGGAGTTCAGAGTGATACAGTCCACGGTGTTTGGTGTGATTGCTCCAGATGCTGCGTAGCGTGGAACTAATGAGTCGTGCTTCACCCCGGGTCAAGTCTGAGGCTTCTGCTGGGGCTTTGAAGCTTGTTTACCCTCCTGCCTGATACCCATGAGGCCTCACTTCTCCCCCCTCCTGCTCTGTTACTCTCCCTGCATACCTGCCAGACAAATTAAAAACCTGCTGTGGTAAAAAAAAACAAAAACAACAGCATCAAGTTGAACGAGTCGGCTGGTGGAGGCTGAAATGTCACGGCCTTGTTCCCCATCAACAGCAACGCATCTTTTGGGTTTTTCATTGAACTACCTATCTGCTCTCTTGCAGCAACTTACTCTGGATGAATAAATAGGGGAATAGAAATGGTTGGAGTTTATTTTGCATATAATAAAAGGACAAGCTGCTCCAATGCCAACACTACGAGGTCACACCTATATGGAATGGATTTTACTTGCATTTCTCTGGATCACTTTCAGGTGTGACGATTGATGTTTTTTTGAACTGGCCTACCCTGGCCTTCACCTACAAAATGTCACTCAAAGAGACAAGAATCAACTATGAAGGGAATAAAATGAAAGGATAAAACAACCACAAAGACACTGAACAACTACAAAGAGACACAATACAACTACAAAGACACACAAAATGACCAAAAAGAGACACCAAACAACTACAAAAACAGTCTGTGTGTCTTAATCCTGTAGGAAAGGCAGCGGGGCCCTTTGCATGTCTGTGCCCATGGGCCCGTTGTCTTGTGATCCACCCATGGGTGTGACTTCAAAAAATAACAAGTGATGTTTTGCAGCAACATCAAAGTCACAAACCACAACATTTCAATTCAAGATTATTGAATGTTGCAATGTCTCACAACGACATACCTATACTGTACGTTTCGAATGTACAGTCCGGTCTGGTCTGTTCGGCTGCTACTTGGGTTGTCAAGGAGCATGTTGTATAAAAGTAAGATATTCTCAATATCTTAACGACATCTTCTATACAATATCTAGCTGGACTGGAAACGATCACTGGCTGAATTTTCAACTGGCAGGGTGCTGAGAGCAGAGATGTTCATGATTCAGCAAAATCTGATGTGGAAGAGGAATTAATGACATTTGAGCATCTGCAGCCAAAAACTCCTCCTACACATTCATTATACGAGCTACAAGAGAGATATTATGTTTACAGCAAGTCAATTAAATGAACAAAAACGACAAAAAATGTAAAGTATGAAACCCTAAGTGAGACAAAACAGCAGGGAACGGGCACATGGTACTCATAAACACAATATGCAACAACTACAAAGATAGTAGTAATCTTATCTTTTTTTACTCCCTATCAGAGTTCTTTAATAATGGCCATCTCCGATACTTGTATATACCTAAACATTGATTAAATATGTATCTGCACTGGGCCTACACCCAATGCATTAAAACCCACAGTGCATGATTCAAATGACTCTACTAACATCTACTCCTCCTCTATGACCCCAATAAACTATCTTTGCACCTCAGCTTTTTACAAGCACCATTATCAACGCCGGACTGGGTATTGACAAAATGCCAGCGATTGTCTTTGTGACCCATGTCCACTCAAGGTCAGCACGGTAATCCCTCAGCACCTACGCAAGGTGGAGGCCAGACGGTCTCCTGGCACATTAAGAATCCTACCTTCCTCCCACCCTCCCAAAGCTTTATTACAAGTGGCTGGAGAAACGCAATGTCTGAGACGGATAACGGCAGGGCAAAGAGTCAGGAGGCTCCGAAATCAGATGAAAAATAAAAAGGTCAAGGAGGATTTCAGGGGATTTGCAGCATCCAGCTCAAGGTTTGCTACCACACTTCTGTGTGAGAGAGAGTGAGAAAGAGAGAGAGATATGTGAGGCATTAAGTCTTGACCTTGCCATACCGAATCCCATTTCCTTTTTGCCGTTGCCCGGCAACATCACCTTGACAGCGAGAATGGTGGGAGAGAGGCGGAAAGAGAGGGATAAAAACAGAAACAGGTCTCACGCAGACTTGATACTTTCATATCGCCCTTTGCTTCAAAGCCATGCAGCTGCTCGTTCTTCCACAACTACGGTTAACAGGGGTTTGATTTTTATTCCTTTTCAGCCCCCTCATGGGACAGGTCGAAGGTCAAAGGGCAGCCAATAGCATCTCTGGCCCCCCGGCGAAGGGGGTTTAGCAGCTTTAATCTATGAGAAGTTATGGCCTTCCCTTGTATCTGACCCCGGGGAAGCAGCAGGGTAGTCGGTAGTCAAGATCAAAGTCTTCCAATGGGATACTGGCATATGGCCGCCTGTACCCCCTCCTAGGTAAACATGATGTAATATCTGAGCTAGCAGCTGACCCCCAAGAGTCCCGCCTCTTCACCCCAGAGTCCCAGCACAATAAGGGCTCTTTTTTTTTTTTTTTTTTTTTTTTAACTCCACCAGCTTCGATCAAAGGGGACGGAAATGATTGAGTGGCTCGTAACTCCCATCGATGCATTTAATAGAAATAAGAGAAGGCCGGACACAGGGGAAGATGGAGAACACTGAGGTGATGGACCCACAGGGGCCCCTTTGTAATCTCAAGGGGCTAGTGCTGTGATAATGGTACAAGTCTCTGTTTATAGACGATAAGATTTTAATAATTCATAACTACTCTGTCGAGACCCATCATAAATCAAAGAAAGCTAGGAGACTACAAGGTTCACAAGTCATTCTCGTAACGCTTCTCCCAACCAAAAGACAAACGCCCCTGCATTCATTGCTTATGTCACCCACCATATTGTGGCGGTGACACAAAGAACTTCTATGCTTGTAAACACGACAGAATCTCCAGCTCCCTCCTGAAGAAACCTACTTGGTTCTCACCAGCATTCTAGCAACACATTTACATTTAGAAATCCCCAGACATTCAATAGGCAGAGATCTCCAATTGTCTGGTATAGCAAGACAATGTGACCACATTCCTACCAATACTGGTTTATTACAACTTGTGGTCCTATTTTCTTAGTTTTGGCCATCGTTCTTGACGGTGATGACAATATTGTACTCACTGAGTTAACTACTGAGATTTGGGGATGTGGCAACCAACTACATTAGAAACAGGAGAAGAGAAAAAGGAAGGCCCCGCTAAAGTCATGTCGTACCCGACTAATAATTTATCTTTTGTAGTTTCCTGTGCAATTATTCAGGAATTAATAAACGTATAAACTTTATATTTATAGGTAATCTGTCTAAATGTCTGACTTTTTGTGTTTCTTGCCCCATTGGGAGTTTAAAGTGATTGCATTCCCGGGTAGCAGCAATTACTTTTGTGATTATGTCATAATAACTGATAAAAACAATTGATAAAACCTTATTTTCACTTTATTGTTTTGCTTTCCACCAGTTTTTTTCTGCATGGGGTGTATTTAACACCAAAATAGATTTTATACACCTTACATCTGTGATATGTTGCTCTGTTTAAATCTGTATGCAGGAAACAAATATATATATACACTCCTTGTGCATGTTTTTTTCCACCGTACACCACCATATATGTTCATTGAAACTTTGTTGCAAGAAATTGTAGTAAACTTTCTCTTAAAAGAGAAAAAAAAAAAACACTTCTTTATGCTGCAATCTTTTGGCACAATGGGATCCGAAAATTGCCTCAGTTCATAGCAACTGGGGCGGACAGATCTATCTACATTATAACCGTAACCGCAGCATTTGTGGATAGATGGGCCAGGGTTTTTATTTTGATAGAGTGTAAACGGACAGTACCATCTAATGCATGTCAAACAGCCTCGCTTCAAAACGTGATAACAAAAGCAGAATAAAAAACCATGTGAGCAGAAGTGAATGTAGTACAATAAAAACAACCTCTCTGCACATGGAAAATGCACATTTCATTTATTTGCTTTCAGGCTGAGTTTATCCAGGTTCATCAGGTCATAGGAATGCATCATTCCCCGCATCACCACTTAAAATGCTCAAACACAATACCGAAAGGGTGCCCCCAAAAATATTTTTGATTCTCTGTGTATATTTTATACCATGTAAGCAAGTTATTAACAGGTAAGTCAGGTCATTTCTTCAAATCAAAGTCTAAGAACAAACTTCAAACATCCAGAAGGAAAAAAGGTTTTTTAGAAACTTAATAGTATTCCAAAAAGAGCTGTGTCAAAAATATAAAATGACTAATTTCCCAACTTTTATGATTTCAGATGGACTTAAAATGAACCTTGTTTCTCAGATGTGCTCTGTGTGTCAAATTCTATTTAATGACAATTTTGTGTAGTTTGATTTACAAATCAGAAGATGGAAAAAAATGCATAATGCCACCAAACACATACAGAGATACCTAGTCCTGAATAAGAATTCAAGTGGAACACAGTGAATTATAGCATTCTGAGCATAGCAAGTTTGCTTTATCAGCTGACACAGCAAACACAACTGCATCCTCTTCACTTTACCTTTAGAGATAATCATAACAGCACAGTCAGCAAACTTTGAGCAGGGCAGAAAAGAAACAGAAAGGCACAAAGTTCAGGAGCCACTTATATCTGCATTTCAAGGGGAAAGTGCTAAATGAGATCTTTGGAGAGGGACGTCTGAATGACCAGCAGCAGATTTAGGCCGCAGAGCTTGAGTGTGACACAAAAATCAATGGAATCAGCAGATTTTGGCAGCCGATTGGACCAGAGCAGATGTAAGCAAAGGTTAAATGTCAAAGCACTGCAAAACATTCCCTGGTTGAGGGAGATCCATACGCAGCAGGGTTCAGGCTTGTTGTCATTAGACAGAGCTTCTAGAAAGGTCAGAGGAAAACACGCAGTCACAATCAGTGTAGTTTAGAGCTGAAACAGATCATCAGATATGAACAAGTCTGCATACACCTTCTCTACCACTACAGAAACCCCCTAATGACAGTATCCACCAATGTAGGACATTTAGCATATCTGACCTACAGGTTAAAATAAAGTAATTTTGATGCTACGATGGTTGGATGTTATCTATAGATCTAAAATTTTCCATCACAATTTACCTGATTTTTATCTGACGTATTCCAGACTTGAGACTTGTGTTTTGACCTGCGATTCACCAAATAAATGCTTAAACTGTGTTTCAATTAGATGATGAAACTGAAGATTTTAACCTGTGACTGCCCCAACATAACTCCAGTCTTCCCAACCTGCTCTTACTCAGGTTTCATCATCTTTATTTTCTAAATTCATCCAAAATGCATTTTTAAGCAACTATCACATTCACCCGGTACTGCTCCTCATGTTTTGTCGAAATTTTTCCGCAGCATATAGTTTTTTGTACAGCTTGTTCTGGTTGATTTAAAACTGAAGTTTGATTTAAGCTGTGAAAAAAAGTTATTTCAAAGTATGCTAGTTGCATAAAAGGAAAATACAGAAGAAAGTGCAAGACGCTGGGTGCTGGGCAGCTTTGTTTATTAGGCTAGACATGACAGAAGAAAAAGTTTAAAGAGAGTACCACAGCACAGTCTGTATTTAAAAACACATTTGAAGTCTGTTTCCCACAATCTACTGTGTGGAATTCCCTTTCTTGGCAATGGTGAGTATCTCATAAATTCAGAATAAGAGAGAGAGAGAGACAGAGAGAGAGAGAGAGACTGGGGATGGGAAATGGAATTCAAAGAATGTAGGAAAGAACAAAAAAGAAAATCTATATTTACAATAAAAACACTTTCAGATATCCAACATGAAGCTTTACAGCTGACTTTTTGTCCCAATTCATTCACACGATAAAGCAACCCCATGAAATAATTTCATGAAGACGAAGCTTTGGTGAACAGAGCGGCTGATTTTGTTGTCCAAAAATTGGCTGAGCTGAATGCTGGCAGAAGAAGAAGACAATGTAATTAACCATTTTACTATGATGTCTGACCACAGGGAGCCTAATTGTTTCTGCTGACGCCACAGACAGCAGGTCGAGGGGGAGAAACTGAACACCCATTTGTTACAGTCCTTCGTTAACATGGGGTTAAATGAAAACGAAAAAAAAAATCTATTACCAACCCCTTTAAAAAAAAAAAGAAATCCATACGATTTTACATACATGCAAATGGGGGGGGGGGGGGGGCATGCTGGCAATACAACCCTTAAATGGTAATTAGAGTCCTTATGAGCCGAGTGTGATAAGAGGTTTGTAATACATGTGATGTGAAGAGTATAATCCAACGCAATTAGACAAAATGCAAAGCACATTATGGGTCTCCTCCCTAAAATATGTAAAACACAGATTGGTTGGAGACCCAAAAAAAGCCCACATATGCACTGCTAACTGCTGCAGATTGTCTTTATCATCACTGCTTCATAAATCTAATCACCATGCATAACAGCCCCCCCCACACACACACATCATTAACATCATTAAAATCCACAGCAGGAGTGGTTTGTCTAATATGCGTTGGCTCTTTGTTCCTACCTTTGTCTGACAGCTGGCTGTAGCTAAAATGTTTGATCAGTCAGGTCTTCTAAAAATAACTTTCCCATTGTCAATTAAGAAGTAAACATATTTTCTCCCGGTTTACGATTTTTTTACGTATTACAAATATGTTTCTAATGGTAATGATAGTGATATTGAGGAGGCCGGAGTGGATGGCTGGTCAAACAAACACAAGACTTTCACTCAGGAGGCCAAAGTTGGTGTCCAGTGTGAAAGGCACTTAAATACCAAACTAGAAAAACATTGCTATTTTATGCCAATCCGAGATGTACATATAATACTCAGTTCTTATTTGTGATCATTTATTTTTGAGTAAATATACAAAATGACACTGTTTTGTTCGTTCCCATACAATAACGACTTCTTATAATCATTTTCACATACGATATTTTTCATTTTTCTGGCAATAAATAGCCATATTTTGCCAAATATTTGCTCTTAGTGCATACAAATTCAAGCCTTCTCCCCCCAGTAGTAAAAAGAAAAGGCTAAAACCTGACAGTTTAACACAAAGCTACAAACTGGTCTGCAGTATTTGGGACAAGTTCCATCTGTAGAGCCACATAAGGACAACTGAAGCATAGCCTACAGTGTGCGATTGGAAAAAGCTATCCGGAAAAGCGTGTATGCAACTGAGAGAATCGTTAGCCGCAGTCTTGCTAGCGCCAAATCCCTTATTGAGTCTTTTGTTTCATTCGGCCCCTGCAGTCCGAGATAAGCTGGATGTGTGGGCTGAGCTCAAGCTAACCCTCTCAGCCATTACACGCCGGGACCGCTGGCCAAATCCGGACAATGACGGTGTGGTGGGCGAGCTAACCATGCTCGGAGACCAGTGTGCTAAAACACTGAAGGCTGGGTGGACAAAGATGTTAAGCAGGATAGCAGAGAATATCAAGAAACTGTGAAATCCAATCGGGTTTAAGATTTCTGCACATAAAGCCGGTTTAATCGGGGGGGATCTTTGCAGAAAACATGTAGCTTTTTGCCTCCCTCTGACTGCAAATAACAGATTTTTGCAAACGACTTAAAAAGACGGATTATAGCTATAAGACCCCTCTCTGGAGTCATCTCTCTGATAAGTTTGCAGATTTGCTGTGGCGAGCTTGGAATCGATCATGCTGTCTACTCGGCAGCACAACATTTTTACAACAGTGAGCGCTTTTATTGATTGAAATCGCAGTGGCTCCACAGTCATTTTATTCAGCTCCTATCTTTCGACAGTGGTAGAAAAACTTTTGAGTAAACTGATAAAAAAAAAAAGGTACTTTTCAAAGAGATAACATGACAGGAGCCAATCCCAGCAGGGAATTGAAGAGATGCAGAGGCGAGATCCCGTCAGGTATTGAAGTAGGAGTGTTTTAGTTTTAGAATAATAATCTAAAGAAAGTTCTACAGCCTGAGAAGCTGTCCAATCCCTTTACCCCAACATCTATTTCTTCTGAACCATGTGGGAGCAACAATGGCAGCAGATAGAGAAGAGACGGCCTCATTCAGGCTTTGGGGCCTGGACGGACAGGGTTTGGCCTCAGGTCAGTGACACCATGTTTTTCATTCGGAGCCCCTATCTTGGACACACTCCAGTCTTTATTTTCCATTAGGATGAGAAATGTCTGTGCAAGAAAAGTGGAAGCCAATAGAGAAAGAGGGCAACACACACACACACACATACATAGAGCAAGAGGGAAGGGAGGAGAGCAGACACACTGAAGACAAAATGGCTTTCATTCGCACAGCAGCAGAAGGCCAGAGGTCCCTTATTTTTTCCCCTCACTGCTTCTTTCTTTTCATTTCCAGCCTCCTTTCATCTCTTCTGCGACAAATATGGCTGTGCACCGCGCTTCCAAATCACATAAAACATGTTTACACGTGCTTCACAAGTCCCTGTGATACGCTTGTTTTGTGGAATTGTGTGCAAATCTACATAAACCCAGATCAAGGCAGAGAGAAGACATAATTTCATGAGCACACACACACACACACGTTTGGAACAGGTTTCTCCAACACACACACACACACACACTTCCATAAACTGTAGGTGGCAAATATGAAGTGGAAGAAAACAATCTCTCATTCTGGTTATGAAGTGAGTGTGTGTGTGCGTGTGTTTAGCTCATTTTTGTGTATGCGTTTGCTTGAGTGCGGGGCCGACGGCGTGCAGCGACAGTGATGAATAAGCATTATTAAACAGGAGACACAGGCCTGGCGGTGCCATTAATCTTCATCCCTGCTGGCACCATCACACAACTCACTCCCCGTCCGCCCCTCTCCACAACATCCACACGTCTCACTGTCAATAACACAGAAGGAAGTGGAACCGGTTGCTCAGGTTCTGATTGGGTTTTCGGTGGGGGGGTTCCTGGACCGAAATGTACCGTCTGCTGGTTTCAAAGGGGAGACAAAAGAAGTGATTCACATCCGCTAGGGGTCAGGTGACTGATGGGACAAAGAGAGCCGATGACACACGGTCCAGTGGCTGAGAATTAATCACAATCTGCTTGGGGTTGATCCACAAGTCTATTGTGGTGAATGAACTGGCTCTCAAATGAAACGTGAACCTGTGAGAGGCGGTTCGCTGACAGTCAGTGTCGCACTGCGGCTTCGAACATTATAATTAAAAAGGATAAAGACATCACCTGTTTGGTCATGCCTCAACTGGTAATAAAGAAACGTTTCTATCGGGTATGCATGCCCCGGAACCCCCTAAAGGGTCCGAGCTCCACCCACCACAGTCTCACGAAACCCTGTGGTAAACACTGTATTACTGTTCTGGAAGTCCCCACGTCAAACCTCAATCCGGTGACGCTGGAAGCAGGTGATAGAAAAAGAGGTGAATCATCAATCAGTCCTTTTTTTTCTTTTAATCAGCACCTCAAATTACCAGGTGGGAGGACGTAATGGCATCTGTGCAAACTGAGAGTTACTTTAGTGGTTGGGGACTAGAAAGAAATGTCTGAATATATCCAGCCGTTTCCCTTGCCTACTCTCGGATCAAAGACACACACAAACTGTCAACACATATGCAATATTTACCAAAAGTTACATCTGTGTAGGTTGTTTATTCATAATATTCTAAAACAGAGCATGCAACTGAAACTGTCAGTGTTTTTGCATCTTCATTTCACTTCAAAGATAGCATGCATTATTAACCAAGTACATGACGAATCAAACTACATTTAGGGAAAAATATCCTTTGGCAAAACGGTATCAGAATGCGAAAAAAAATAAAATAAAAAAAATCAGTCAAAAGTTCTACAACATACCATACTGAAACAGTATGTTTAAATTTCACACAAGCATAATTAATAACATTAAAAGCACAAGATTACAATTAACAGTCAAAAGATTGAGATTATAAGGATGGTTATCTCGACCTGGAATTCTGCAAACATTCATCGCACATTCTCCATCCTGCTGCAGTAAATATTCTCTAGAGATGTGTATTAATCCACAATCAAAATAATCCACAACAAATGCACCATTTCTAAATATCTTTATATTTATAATATTCGTGACCCATTTGTATATTATTTCTGCTAGCAACAAGCAGCGATGAAGTGGCTTTCGGCTGAGGCCACAGACTGAGAAAAGTAAGAAAAGTCAGAATGTATTGAGAGATGAATTGTCGGTCTTTTCATGGGATTTGATGACAATAAGGGAACATAGAACAGAAGCAGCCATATCCTTTAACTGATGGTAGCTCTTTGATGTTATCTACAAACCAGAAAAAAAGCAATGAATCTTCTTCCCTCTCGCTCCAACACACAGCTAAGGTGCACGTGATCGTTACTTTCACCTCCTTTACCAGATGGTCACCAACAGCGGCGCCTCCCTCCACAGGTGGTGCTACTTTCTCCTCTGCCCTATGATCACGCAACATCTGGTTCCACCGTCCACCGTATACTTGTCTCCGTCTCATAAAACTGTGGCCTGGACCCTGAGGTCATTTCCTTTATTTGCCATATTTCTCTCCCCATTTACTGGATGGTGAAAAGTAGGACAGGAAGCAGCAGGAGAGGTAGAAGCAACCGATGCAGCGCAAGGTCAGACTCGGATATAACCTCGTGGAGCAACAGCAGAGCGGACCAAGAGGTCATCGGAGCAGTGAGGGAGATGGAGCCGTCAATCAACCAGACAGATTCAGGCCTCAAACTGAGTCGACGAAGGAGCAGCTTTGTTTTCAAACAGTTCAAAAGGCGACTAAAATTATTCAGAATCTGAGACTGAAATGACCACTCAGAATCAATATTTACCAAGAAAAGATTAACCAAAACAATTTTATTCAGCAAACTCAAATATCAGCAAGCCTCATGCACTCAAGCAACCTTGAAATTGTTAATAATTTTCCTACAAAAGGCAAAACAAGTCATGCAAATACAACCTAAATGTACCTATAAACAGTTAAAAGTACCCTGTAGTGGTCTGCCACAAGGTACTAAAAAGCTCTAACATTTTCTCTGCACGATTGCCTCCAACAAACACCACCATTAATTTCTTGTTCTTAGCAATTGAAATGATTGAGTCAAATCCAGCCGATCATCATTCAGGTGGTGTAATTGCAAAGCTGCAATGTCATCAATTCCACGGAGCCTGAACCAACAAACATCATTATCTAGAAAATGTAATGAAAGATGCGTTTAAGAATCATTCAACTTTAAGTTTTTCGCCAAAGCTGCACCGAACTGTTCAAAGAGTGTGAGCAATCAAATGAAAATAATGTAAGTTTGACTAATACTAATACACTGAGGTCAATGTGAAGTTCAGTTTCCCTGACAAACATGAAATTGCTCCACCCAGAATCTGACTTTTGAATATGAAAACAGTCACCTCCTGTGGGCTTGAACAATGTTTCCTCGTTTGCAGAGAACAGCAGCTGCGGTGAGTTTGACTGATTAGAGTGGGTTGTAGACAAAAGCACACCTCAGGCACTTGAACATGTAGGAGTAGCAGCAATGTTGAAGTTATCACATATTTTGGAGCTTTGAAAACAAACAAACAAACTCCGAAACAACTAGTTTTGACCCCAAGCGTCATCTGTGTTCAGAACAGCAGGATGTACATGTTTGACCTTTTTGGTTGTGACATCACAGGAGGGGGGAGGGGGTTAATTGGATTATTGGGACAACAGGTGGAGATTTCCCACCAAGGGGTTCATCTCCCCAAAACAAACAAGCTAAAAAATAATAGTTGTTATGAAAATCAGAATTTTGCCAAGTAAGTACTCCCATAGGGGAGAATTTGCCTTAGTGTTTGGTATAACCACAGTAAGATATAATAACATATAAAAGAAAGAACTGAAAGAAATAGAACAAAATGACAATTGAATGTGAAAATAATATTACAATGTCATTCATTCAACAAATCCTAAACTGCAAGGCCATTTCCTGAATGTGTAAAAGTAAGATGCATTTGAAGCTCCAGCCTTTGGCTTGTGTAGAGCACACTTTCCACATGAGCTGTGTTTTCTTTAAGAAACGTTCTGCAAGAGTTTAATGGCCGCTTTGCTACCCTCTTCGCTACTCTCTTCAGTTCATGAAAGACTTAACTGTGCATTTGCCATTAAAAACACCCAGAATCTGCCAGCTTGTGGCAAAATCTCAAAGACCTGCTCAAACCAGATATGGAGAAAAGAAATGGAAAGAAAAAGGTACCTCTGGAGAACAAAGTGCCTTGCCAAGTGAGTAATGTTGTATAGCTCAGCAGAGATCAGACATCTGACCTCATGTGAGCTGAATCATAGAATAGTAGTAGAACGGACATTCCCATTCAAATCAAACAACGTGGCAGCATGGTCAGAGAGGCGGCCATTTTTATGTGCACCATTGCTATTGCAACCCTTATAGCAAGCTAACTTCCGTCCATATAAAGTATCCGACTTATGGCAAGTTGGGGACTCACTGACTTGAGGTTTTGCAGTAATGACTGAAACCAGCAGTAGAGTAGTAACATTGTGAAACGTAGAGAAGAAAATTAACAACTTAATGCTTTTTCCACACACTACTGTGTGGATAAACCATCTGAGCTAGCTAGCAAACTAGTAAATGTAATGGTCCAAAGAAGGTCATTTTAAACCAGGACATTTCCTCACTTTCTAAAAATAACCCGGGACACCCGGGACAGGACGTGAAATACGGACATGTCCTGAAATACGGACGTATGGTCACCCTACTACTGTGGATAAACCATCTGAAAGCTGGACAGTTAGCATGCTGTAATGCTACACTGGCCGCCAGCGCTGGGTCTAACGGTCTCTTAGCATCCCTCCCCAACGCTAAGAAGAAGGAATAGCTACCTAGCTAACTAGCCAGCTATCTGTTTAGCTGCGTCTGCTCTTTTTCCTGCGACTAAATTGGGAATCTTGTTATGGCGAATGCAAGACCCGTCAGCTGCAACAACACTTTATGGCCCCACTGACTTGTGTTGTCGCCATAGCAAATAACAACAATCTCATTTTCTTTGAAATGACCATGGAAAACAGTTCAATGTCCCTTTTACTCTTTGTCAGTCGAGTGCAGTCTCACTTCTTTAAATAATGTGTCCACGGGCTATCTACAACTAAAAGCACAACCTTTATCTGACTCGTGCACATGTCATTCCTTTCAGATGGGACAGAGTTCCTCCAGGATACTACAGACATGAACCACTCATCCTCTTTTAGGCCGAATTGGGAGACCTGCCAGCATTAGACAGCTCATTGTCCGGCTACAGGAGGCATGAAATCCAGGAAGGGGGTTTCATGGCTAAGTTAGGCTTAGCAGAGGAGAGCCGGGTGTGTTGGAGTCATTTCATGGCGCGTTTGACGGAGGGAAGTTGGACAGAGTCAATGCTTGTAGGATTCAGAGCTCCTGGAGGTGATTTTCCCCCCCGTCTGTGCTGGTGATGCTACATGCTCGATGTAGATCTGTGGTTTCTGATTCAGAGAGTTTATTAGTATAATGTTGCAAAATAAAGAAATGTTTCTTCTGGGCCTAGTTTAGTTTTCCTATGCTGGGTTGTATTTATTTTTTAGGCGGCTTGGCCACCCTGAGAACTTTTCTGTTCTCTTTGTATTATTGTGTCCTTTCACCTTAGCTTTATGCTCCCATTACCAGAAATGTCCCCCTAAACGTCTAAGCAGACAGATGGTCCAATCTGAATGTCCAGAAGAAAATACAAGTTATACCTCCTCCAATGAAGAGCCCTAGCATGGATGAAGCTTTAAAATAGCTTCTCTTCCTCTGGAGGCATACATCTCTAATGTGCATCAGTAGAGGAAAGGCAACTAAAATAGCTTCATTTCCCAATTACAAAACAGATAAAACATGCTATATTCAACGGTACCAGGCAATTTAGGAGATTAATTCTAGGAAGCAAAAGTACAAAAGTAAGAACTATGGAATGCACTACTTGCACTAGGGTTGATAAACGTTTGTCTTGGACACTTACTGATAAAGATTGCAGTGACAGAAGGATCTCATCCCACTGCAATAACACATTCCTCACATTCTATACAGATCATTATCTTTTAGCAAAGTCACTGCCTGCTCTTGTAGAGGTTTTAAAACTTGCACATTTATAATAAACACGGACAAACGTTCATTCCAATCCATGCTATATGTCGACAACATGCGTTCACAAGGTTGTTGAGTCTGCGTGTCAAAACTTTTTTTTTAACAAACTCTCTCCAGAAGTCCGACAAGTGTAAAGGAGGTTAAATCTGGAGAACTTCCTCTGTTAGTTTTGTCTCCCATCTTGATTTACAGTCCCGTGTCTCCCCCTTTGCTTTTGCAACTTCTACAGCTTCGTCTCCAAATTCCACAAGGATGGTGTCATGTGTGAGCTCTCCGTCCTCGGCATGAATGTAGAAGACATTAAAAAAACAGTAAGTGAGCAGAAACAGGTGTCACCTCTGAACAGGCCGTTATCCGACCTCCGAGTGAGCTCAACAGCCAAACCGCCCCCCTGTGTGAGGTGAGCATGACATTAAACAAAATAATAGGCTGCGTTAACGGCGACACGGTGCACGGATGGCGGCGGTGGCTGTAAAATAAAAGGTTTAGCAGACTCTTGTTGTGTATTCTCTGTTGAAATGATCCGTGACATTGCTCCGGGGCTGATGTGGAGCGCATTAAAATGTTGCAGAGCTGCTAAAGGAGAAAGAGAAATCATACAGGAGGTTAAGTTTACTGGCCTCACGAGCAGGATGTTGCTGGTCTTGTTGTGCGTGTGCCAATGTGTTGTTAGCAAATTGTCAAGATGCTACAGCGAGATCAGGTCATGGGTGTTTTACAGAAAGTCAAATAATGAAATCAAATAATTAACGTTTTTAAGTTTAAAAAGCAATTGCGAATTGATTAATTATATTTGCATTTAGATTATGCAGCTAAATGATCATTACATTCTGATTGGCCCCACAAACAAACAGCTGGTCAATCAGAGTTGCTGCTGCTGTTTGATTTAGAATTTATTTAATTTCCAGGTGGCATGTCTTTAAATTAAGAAATGGAAACCACAAAAACAAATTCTAAACAAATTAATTGTGAGATCAAATTTGAAAGGGGAAACGTGTAAGTGAATAAAAAAAAAAAAAGAGAAGCATTTTAATTTTCTTTTGCAATTACATATTGAAATTAAATTATTACTTTATCATTTAAGGGCTGAATAAGAGATTCAAATCATAACCGGCAACATTTTATTTCAAATTATCAATGCGCCATTTAAATGCTAATTTAAATGAGCTTCTTTTAATGTTTGTGTTCATTCACTTTAATTTAACCCTAGTAAAGTGGCACACTTCTGACTCCATACCGGCACATTTTAAGGATATTCCTGCTCACATTTAGTTGTGTTCAAGATTTTTGAATGCAAGGCAGCATCCACACTTATGTAGATTATTTATAATTTTTCACAAACATTATAAAAACCTGGCCAAGCGTCACGCGCATGATGCTGAGATGAAAGCTTTCATGCCGAAACACATTAGCCTGAGGTTTACCGATTATAAAGACTTGCTGTAATTGAGGTTAATTTATGCAACGGAGAGCTGCCATTCCCATCTTCGTACGGATGTTACTGGATCTGAGTGTGAAGCTTTTTGCAGAGAGATGAACCAGGCGAAAGTAACATGAGGAGGATCACCTGTTCGAGGGTTTTTTTTTTATTGGCGAGGGATCAGAGTTTTCAGCATCTAATGGAAAGAGTGTGGCTGTGTAGCTGGAGCCAAGACAAAAAACAACTCCTTAATTAGAGGAACTTTTGCATGCAGGACTCTGGACATCGCGCCAAACACACTGATTATTTCATGGATCATTACACTGAAAAAGGAAACATCATTGATAACAATAGAAGCAATGTAATACATATTTGATTACTTTATATTACCTCACACAACAAGACTTAAAGCCCTCCTTGAGGCTCTGTGAGGCCTCACTTTGAGCCAAAACTTCAGCATTCTAGCATGCTCACAATGAAAATGCTCATTTTTAGAAGGTATAATGTTCACCATGTTCACCATCTTAGTTCAGCCTGTTAGCATGCTAAAATGTGCTAATTAGCACCAAACACAAAGTACATCTGGTATGGCTGATGGGAATCTCATTTGTTTATTTGATTAAAAAACAATGCATTGGAGAAATTCAAATAATGACCTAAAAATCAGGGGATGACCAAAACCATTACGATACATCCTTTGGGGACCGTTATCTGTCTGTTTGTTGGTTTATTGAAGACTAGCATATATGCTAATACAAAGAGGCCCTCGTTGAACTACATATACCCTAACATGTAACGTAATGTCCTTTGGGCAAAAACGACATGTCACGTGACAGATAGATACATGGTAAGAGACCTAAGAGAGGAAGTCAACTTGCACCTGATATTTTGCACACATTCACATAAATTGAGTGTCTCACGTGGTTTGCATCAAACCAGGGAGAAACTGTTCCATGTTTCAGCAGTATTTCAATACTAATGTAGAGGATGAGACGGACGAAATGACATCCTGTATTCTTGTAAATCCACGTCCTGGAGAGCCACACGTCCTCGCTAACGTAAACCTGGGTGCGTGTGTTTCCTCCGTGCGCCTTAAAGGAAATGTTCTGAAGGTTGAAATCTGACCACAGCGTGACGACACAATTCTCTGCATGTAGACCTCCCCCTGGATCTCTCTCTAGTCAATAAAGAGAACAGACTGCCATGCAGGATAAAAGCACAGGATGAGGCAAAGGGATTTCTCTGTTCTCATATCTCAGTTTCTTCCAACACATACAGCCAGCTGGCTTAAGTGGCATTAATGGTGTTTGGTTTGGAGGTCACCTTTGACCTTTTTAGAACAAAAACAGTAGCAGGGAGCTGCTCAACAGATCCCCTGTGAGGGACAATGGGAATGTGGTTTGGACTTAATAACAGGAAACACAATGGCGTTTAGGGAGATTACCTCAGTGTGTTCAACAGATCGGTCACACACAGACACACAGTTGTTGCAGAGAAGCTAAATGTCGGTTTTTAGACACATTTGAACATCAGCTGCTACGCGATTCTCCCACAGGAACAAATTATGTTTCACATAGTATATTATCTCTTTTGTAGCCGTCGACTTCCCTATCGGTCTCAGAAGAAGACATCAGCATCCGGACCCGACAGATTTGACATTTGACAGCAGAACGAGTCCCTCCTGCCTAATTAGAGACTCATCCGATCCCCGGTTCAAAGCCGGGGCCGAGGAAAGCAAAAGGTAGAAACAGTCAGAGGTTGTAAACAGGATGCGGAACAGCCTTTCCGTTTTATTCTAAATTTGATATGTACAGGAAAAGTGGCTGTATACATTTCTTAATATATCATGTAAAAGTTTTCTGGAAAAACAAACAAAAACAATTGCACATCAGCTTCCATTTCTTATTATACTTTAAAACACATCATGGTACAGCATGGTTGAAGGCAATGTCAAACGGGATACAAATACACTGATAACCGCTTGTAAAGTGTTGGCTCTTGTAAATAAAAAAAAAAAAAAAAGGTTCAGGAAGGAGTACCCCAAAAAATGACACATTTTAATATGATATCAAAAATGTCTTAAAACACACTGTAGTTTGTGTGCTGTCGTGCCCCTCTTTGTGTAAAATATTATGATAAAATATCAGGCACTTATTCATTTTCAGACCATGTTACCCAACAGCTGACCAGCAAAGCCCATAACGTTTAGAGCAAAGGTCAGATACATCCTTCAGAATGTGCTACTCTGCATTTGGAGACGCACTAGTGTTCACAGCAGGAAGTGCTGGCCACTACAACCAAACACTTTTGATAAAAGTCATTCAGAGAACAGATTCTTATTTGGTAACAGTTTTCATCAGCCACATTGTAGCATTGGATTAAAAAAAACAAACACATTGACATAGTGGCCATAGTGCGTTAGTGTCATTACACCCAAGTACATGCACAATGCAGAAGGGACATTTTAGTTAGCTTACATCGGAGTCTTCCTCATGTTTAAATACAGGTTTATACACTGGAATAATGCCATTACTTCTTCATCTTCTTACTTCCATCATCATTTATTACCTCCACTCAGCCTGCTTCTTTCCCAGCAAGGGTCTTCATTAACTAACAGGAGATAATGTATGTCATGTAGCTTCACTCTGCATACGGGGTTTGTAGGAGTGAGGGCCAATTACGCACCGCCTGTTTGTTTTCCACAGCTCAGTGATGGACATATCATTTTTTATTTGTGTGTATTTCTCTTTCGTTTTAAGTTTGACCCTCAGCTCGATCTCGTTTGTTTCGCTTGCAGGCAGAGACAATCATGTCACACACATTAGTGATGTCAAACGGGGGTAGTTGCAGACCAAGAGAATCGGTTGCCACCTACTGCAACAATTATAGTTGTGGGCTGTCGGGCTGTGGCATGGATTATAAAAGGTGCTCAACACGAAATTCAGAGCACATCTATTGCACCCATACGGCTCTCAACATGGCGACGGCTGAGCAAAGGCTCACATCTAATGGTGCCAACAGTGCAAACAAAGGGAGCATTGCTAACAGAGCTAACAGGCTAACCTGAGGGGGGGACAGGAGGATGGACGCTATACTTCTTTTCATAGAAAATATATGTTTGCTGTTTTATTAATGCTCTGAATTTCGAATTTAGCACTTTAAAGCACGTGTCGTCGATGGCCAAGGTCTTCTTTGGGACCTATAATTACAAAACGTCACTGGGCTAGCACAACTCATAGTTAATGTCCCTGCATTAAATGGTCGCTTCATTTGAATTACAAAAACACAGATAGATTTGGTTTGATTTGTCAAGGTTTTGAGATATCTGTGCTTTCAGTGGTCTTCATAGCATTTCATTTGCAAGGGAAATTATATCTATGGGAGTTTATGTTCCAAATACATCTTTTGACTAAACTGTGTGAATGTATTGAGCAATTAGCGACTGAGCTAACGAGTCTGCTAACTGTCATTTAGCTAGCTCCGAGAGCTGTTGTGACCATAATGTGACTGAATACCTTGAGCATTGTTCTGCCTGGCTAACTAGCCCTGCGGGTATGTGACCAATGTTCTTGCACTGCCTGTTTTATAGTGACACCAGGCCTCTGCTCTGGATAATTTACAGCCCACACTGAGAAACATTTTAGATTTGGGGAAGAAAGCAGTTCTCTAAGAGTGTCAGCTAAATGCTTAAAAAGGTACGAATACAGAAAGCAAAATTACAGCAATTGAAAGCAATTAACTCCTGAGGACAATTTTGCCTTTTGTTAAAAAAACAGGAGAAAAGCTCCAGCTAATCTCCCACTGGCAGGTTTATTGTCTCTCTCCCCATCTTTATTCTGGCTCTTTTTGTGCTTTTATTCCTCTCTTTATGTCAGAAGCTGGGTCCTCTGTCGGTTCCCCTGGTGGCAGCGTTCTTTGGCTCTGGCAGGCAGCAGGTGGCTTGTGATGAAAAATTCAGAGCAGCGTCTGACTCGGGAGACGAGGAGGAGGAGGGTGGTGGTGAGCAGGAGGAAGAGCGAGGGGAATGAGCGGGGGGTGAGATGAGAGGGAAGGTGGGAGATGGGCGAGGAGAGGAGAAGGGAGGAGGATGAAGGTGGGGGTGTTGAGGTAGAAGAAAGAAAGGTAATGAACAGAGAGGCGATGAGAACGAGAGGAGGATGGGAGCCAGAGCTCCAGACAGACAGGCAGGCGGGCCAGCAAGTCAAGCCCAGAGCGGTGCAGGGGGGCCAGGCAGAGGATCAGAGCTGTCTACCCTCTCTGCCTGGGTCTCCTCCACGGAGATAACACACAATATGAATCATTTATGAGGGGGGGGGGCTCTTCTTTATTAATAACACGAACACTGTGCCCTGCTTCTTTCATACATTTTGCCGTGTTTTTCTCTTCTCCCCGGGGAGTGCTCAAGTGAGAGAGCTCCGGGAGAAAACACTGGAAAGTAGAGAATAGAGAATGCAGAGAATAGAGAATGCAGAGAAACGCCAGCATCGTCAGCAAGGGGTCGAATGTTAAGTTTAGCGGAGTGAAGAAAGGGTAATCTGTGACCGATGGGACGACACTTCTTTAAAGCCATGACACGAATGCCTTGATTGTGAAAAATGTACCTTGTCACCTGCCCACACAAGAACCCACACAGAAAGTAACGCCTCCCCATGGGCTCAGAAGAACGCCTACTCACTCGCCATGTCTGCACATTTGATTGTCGGTACGTGACGGCACCAGATCTGGATGAATCAGAGTCCTGGACGACTGTGAACGAGCGTCGTGTTCGTTAAACGCAGAGAAGGCACTGAGCGTCTCGTGTCTGTAGGAGGGTGAGCGACTGACTGACTGACTATAGGTCATCGGCACAGCGAGGGATTGAACACAAACACCCACATACTGAGCACACTTCACATCTGTTTACCTCTAAGCTCATCGCTAAGCTATAAGACCTCTAGGTTGTCCCTTTGACAAGAATTGTAGCGTCCACTTTTGCTCTTCTGTTTCTTCAAGGTAATCCCCTTAGCTCGTTAAGTTCTCTGTCCAGTTCTTCATCCATCAGTCTACTCCTCAAGAATAAAAAAGTCTTCCTTTCTCCGACCCGATTCTATTAAGCCTCGCTAACTGCGAAGGCGACGGCGGCACATCATGGCGGTACGGACCCTTGGGGGAGGCCGGGTCCTTCAGGCGCGCCGTAGGGTATCCCTCGTAGCTGTTGTTACCGATGCTCTCCTGCATCAGCTTCCCTTTGGCTTCCTGCTCTCGCCGCCTCTGCTCCTGCCTCAGCAGCTCCTGGGCCTCCAGAAGGACCCTGGCGTTGACCCCGCCGCCGCCCGGGTAGCCGTTCCTGGAGCCCTGGTAGCTGGAGTACCTGGGGTTGTCCTTTGCCGTCTGGAAGACCTCGCCAGGTGGGTACGCCTTGTCCCACGAGTCCTGGGAGATGGAGCTGGGGTTCTTTCTCGGTTGCCTGGGGTGGAGATAGAAAATAGGAGATGAAAAGGTGAGATGGGCTTTGATTTTTGGTTACAAAAAATGTGTCTTGGACATGACATATCTATGATTTGGTTAAGAAAAAAAACAAATTTGAGATGTGCAATCCAACAATTATTCTATCTGTATATATAATATTTTAGTTATTGTGGATTTTTAACTTTTTACTTATTAAATATTCTTTACTGTGTTATTACTTATTTACAATATTTTTTTTAATCTTGTTTTTTACCATGCCTCTTGTTTGCACTATCCTCTCTGCTGCTGTAATCCTGCAAATTTCCCCGCTGCAGGACTTATCTTAAATTTATTTTTATTTTTATGTGACCAATTTTTTTTCCCTCCATGACACACAACTTGAACTCTCTAAGTCGCATATTGTGATCAGGTTTGGTGGGAAAAAATAACGCCGGCAACGATAATGTTTGTTCAAAACCCATTACCTCTTGGGAGAGGGACAATAGCGTTTGTGCTTTTTGCTGAAACATGATTACACTGTCAGTTGCATGGTAGCCAAGACATCACATTCAATGAAAGTGAGGAACCATTACAGCCTCACAAAATGCCTCTGGGCGGGTACCAGCCCACAGTAAAAACATACCTAACCATGTCAAAGTCCCCTTCCAGCCCATTAGGCCCATTTGGAGACAGACAGAAACAACCATTGGACCTGACAGACAGTAGCAGCAGACCTTCCGCAGGTTGTAAAAAAAAATGAGGCGACCATCTTGTCTGCAATGGATTTAATATTGGATTGGGTTTTTGACGCCTGACACTTGTCTCCAAAGGCACGGCTAGTTGTCATGCTTCGGAGGGGATGCCCTGCCCTTTACCGAAAAAAAATAAAAAAAATCCAGATGTGAGACATCGCCTCTCATTTCTGCTTGGCTGGCCTCTTTGTGGCAGCCCTGTCTTTGTATGTGTGTGTGTGAGTCCATATGATATGCATGAGTGTCCCAAGCCACTACAGCTCCACCCATTCATCTCAGGGACATGGCAAAAAATGAGAGCAAAGAGAGAGAGAGAGAGAGAGAGAGAGAGAGAGAGAGAGAGAGAGAGAGAGAGAGAGAGAGAGAGAAGAAGACACACAGAAACATCAATGGGCTTTTGACTCGGAGCCATGCATAATTAGCAGGTTTATCAGCCAGCTGTGAAGAAATCGTATTATTTCTGTGTTTGGATTTGAGTAGGAAGGGGAGAAAAAAAACCAAGAAAAAAAGAAAACCTTAATGAGAATAGAAAAGACCCTTTGTTTTTATTCAACAGAAATTGTACGCAATTGGGAATGGATACGCTTCTCGATCGGTGAGATAGGAGAATATAGCCCAGGTTTATTCTTCCTCACGGTTGAGCGATTCCAATTTTCAGAGGCAGGCATCCCCGACATCTGATTTCATTTCATATGTCGAAAAAGAGGGCCGAAGCCGAAGCCTGGTCCTGCCCCCCCGGTGAGAAATGCAAACCAGATCAATTCTTCTGTCTGATGCCATACCATGTACATGTGCGTTAAATACAGAGTGATGTATTCAGCTCTGAATTCCATGCCTTCACAATGTGAAGCATGACAGGTGATGAGGCAGAAAGGTTGAGAGGTGACAGAGTGAGATTGAGAGAAAAATAAAATAAAAATGGAGGCTTTGTCGAGAGGTTGTAGTTCGGGGCAAAAAGACATGTGGTTGTTGGACCAAATGCCAGAGCAGCTGTTGCAGGCGACCTTCGGTTCGCCCGTTCACATCAGTGGTGCTTGTTGGTGATGAATATGAGGGGCCCTTCATCGGCCGCCATCCTTTTCAAACGGCAGCATTTTATTTTCACTTACAGTTCCTTGTTTAGGAAGGGTCTCGCCCCCAAAGGGGTCTGACCTTTATTAAAAATGAAAGCTGCGGCCATTAATAACGTCTCCATTAACAATCCAGTCATGCTACGATAAAGAATTCCATCCTCCATGAACAAAAAAAACACCATATGAATCCCATCAAGGCTGTGATCGGCTAGACGCCATATTTACTCCGTCTCGGCCTCTGATTTCACACGGTGGTATGCTCTAAGTCAAACAATAGCTGGTGTTCTCAAGATACTACAGCAGGGTTTTATCCAAACAGAGCAGTTTCTTAATGGAATTAGTGGGAAAAAAGTGAAGGGGCCACAGGATGTTGCCTCTGACCGCCGGAGCGAGACGGTAGTTCATTAATCTTTCAGCAAAGCTGCCTGCAATATTTATCAAGGAAGGGATTTCTGTCGATAACAGTGGATTAGGGCACGTTGGTGAAGTAAGAGAAGATAATGTGTTTAATGTTGTATATGTATGGTAAGTGCAAGTTGATGATGTGCACCTGGAAGGGTCTGCTTGGTTTGACCTCGCAGGGCTGTTTGATAGCTGGAGAGAGTAATTACAAATAGTTTCAGGGAAACTTAATAACTTTGAATAACATTCATTTCCTGCCTGAACTGATTCAAGAATAAAACCCCTGAGGAAGACCATCGTGCTTTTATTCTGTATTTTTTAGGGGAATCTGACACCCTTCTTACGGAAAGTACTCTACCTACCTGTACATCAGTATCCTGCTTTGTGTGGTTTACTGTTTAAATCAGCTTTCACCTAAGAGATCCTGAACCTCATATGACTTTCTATGTAGCATCGAGAAGCTAACGATACTGGGCGTAGTCTGGTTTAAATACACTTGACCTGACGTTACTCATACTCCATCATTCCACACAAATGATCTTAAATATCTTCACAAATGGCAGCCATGTTTGATGAAACCCAGTGACACAAGAGCAAACCGTCACAGATCTAATCACAATGTTCCCTCTGAGGCCTTAAGCCACGAACCCTCAGGGATTAAACTGACGTCACCTGGATAAGTGCCCGAGAGCGAGAAGCCGCAAAGGGCTTGAATAGTATAAATAGGAGTTGAACAGCACTTTGCGGTGATGTATCACGTTACCTTGACGACATAAAGTGATGTAATGTTTGGCGACTTTTTAAATGTATTTTACTTTCTTGATGAAAATGAAGAGACTGCCTGACTTTAATGCCTGATTTGATTTGCTTTTGCATTACAGAGTGGACGAGCGGTAATTTACACTTTTTCGGTTGTATTTTTCGTTAATGATGATGATACATTGATGATAAATTATATTTTACACAATAAATGGCTTTCCATGATAATTACTTTTTTTTTCAGCCCTTGTAAACATTTCTTCCAACTCATTTGATACCAACAATAAGTTTTGTCTGTATTTTGACTTTTAAAGTATTTATAAAATGTTCCCTCTGAGGATAAAAAGTAAACTTCTAAATATAAACTAACACAAAAACCATTAAGTCTAAGCAATACAATAAAATGTCAACAAAAATGTCCCCATATTTCCAATAAGTCCCTCCTGTACTCCTCACACACAACCACACACACACCGACACTCACACAAAAACACACACCGAGCACTTCCTGGAACAACAGGCAGTCATATCATGCTGATCAAAGGGAATTACATTAAGGGAGAGGAAAGCAATCATGTCAGATCTGTGTGAGAGGGTAACATGATCCGTCCATTGTGAGGCTCAGTGTGTGTGTGTGTGTGTGTGTGTGTGTGTGTGTAGGTTTGTGGTCTGATACTGACCAGCTGTGACCCTTTTTCTTACTTAGATGTTATATATAAAATATTCTATCATTACTGTAATATGGCTTTTACAATGAATCAGACATGATCAAACAGGCGTGCACAAGCGTGATGGTACGCACACACACACACACACACACACACACACACACACACACACACACACACACACACACACACACACACACACACACACACACACACACACACACACACACACACACACACACACACACACACACACACACACACATCACTTCTTGAGAGCCATTAAGGCACATTACATTAAATTACAGGATGTAAAATAGATACAAACACAGTCACAACCTCCTGCACACATCTCATATTGGACAGACCTGTCACACACACACACACACACACACACACACACACACACACACACACACACACACACACACACTCTTACCGTGGCAGGGAGCTGTACTGCCGCTGTGCCTGGGCGAACGAGTCTCTCTCCTCCTGTCTCTGCCGTTGCATCTGGACCTCCACCGACACCGAGTGGCGACCCGGCTGGCTGTAGCCGCTCTGACCGTTGCTGCTGGTGTTTGACTGAAAACAGCGAGATGGAAGCCCGGTTAAAACCTGATGTCCCCGTCGTGATCGTCATCACTCCATCCATCTGTTCTTAATTTACACACTTTACTGAAATGCTGCATTGTGCACTGTGTGGACAGATATGATGCTTAGTGTTTCAGTAAGGGGTAGAATACACATCACATTTCATTTGTTGATAGTTATATTTATTATACTTTCCCACTGATTTTGCCCTTAACAATACTGATATCTTTACATTGTCTATATGTAAAAAAAAAAAAACAGCCAACCACTGAGTTGCACTTTACATCCATGTTTGTTCAAAATGTCATCACTTTGTCATTTTATCCAATTAGATATTTGTGTGAAATTGTCATAATTAGCTCCTGAATTCTTGAGTTATGGTCAAACTTGTGTTTTGTGAGGTCAAAAGGATCTCTGGCTACCAAATTATAATCATTTTGGGCGGACATTTCTGCCAAATATATAGAGATTCCCTCAAGGTGTTACTGAAATATTGAGTTTTATATAATAACATGATGTTTCATGCCACAGGCGTTGCCAGGGCAGAGGCATATAAAGCCATTTAATTCCATTTTTAAAAGGTTGGGAGGATAATAAAAAAAAAAACTAGTTTTCACTGGTAGTCCCTATTGAAACTGTTTACAGTGAGCTCTATCCAGAGTAATGTGAATGATGATTATGGAAAGACATTTTGCTCTTAGATATATTAGACGTAAGTGGGAAAGAAATGTGTTTTCTTATTGTAATTTTGGTTTAAACTGCCTTTTTGTGGCTTTGCAAAAACAGTCCGAGGCTACAGAACAAGCTGCTTGATTCCCTGCAGAGCGGATTGGCCCCGGTGACATCTGGAAGTTTTACACTCTCAGAGTTAAAGAAATAGTGAAGACTTTTCTGTGTTCAGTTAAACATTCATGATGTTGAACTGCCTGCAGAGCTAATGCAAGATGGATGTATGAATGGGAGATGTTGGAGGAGCTGACACTCCAACTTCAACTGAAATCAGTGGTTTTTATGTGAAGCAGATCATTCTCTCATGTAATTGGTCCTCCACTCTTCAAACACTTACTATACTATATGCTGCACTTTATAATAACAGTCATAATCTCTAATTAAGATCAAGCATTAAAATATTACATTCATAGAAACATGTCATGAGCCAAGTTCCATCAAACAAACCAGTAACATCAATAAGTGCTAAATCAAAAACATATAATGATAAAACTGTAAATATATTTTTCTTTATCCACATCAGTCACGGTGATTTTCATCCTGCATTTAAGCTTGAATTGAGGATCTTAACGTTTGAAATATCTGCAATATTTTTCCTAAAAGATAAGTAAGTTTAATCAAGCTCAAATATCAGAATTAGGAGGAATTCATGTATTCAGCCAAACCAACGAAATGACTAATGCATGAATAAAATGTTTAATAAAAAGCTTAATTCTGCTTTAACGAATGGACATTTTATTTTAACCGTACTGCTAAGTTAAGACCTCTTTTTCTGATTAGGAAGTTCTTACAATTTTGGCATTTTGAGTATGTATGAAAATCCAACACAACCCAAAAAATTTGACAAAGACGAAACATATGAAACACGATCTCTCGTTTTAAATTCCAAGCATGAAAATCACCACAACTGGACTCACAGTTTCCACACAGTAGCCCAATAAAAGTAGCAGCAGTCCCTGACACAGGATACCCCACAAAATCTCCCACTGCCCCTTCTTCCTCCCTCCCTCCCTCCCTCCCTAGCCCAAACCACAGACACTTACCAGCAGTGAGTTCGGGCAGACACACCCTGAGCTCGTCTCCTCTCGGGGTCATAATGAAGGTGAGACACAGACAGACAGAGGGAGGGGCCATGCTGGAGACTCATATCAGGGGTAGTGATGAGACGAGGTGGATGTTAGTGGATGTTAATGACGGAGACAACACTTGGCCTGTTGACATTGTGACAGTCCTCCCAACCTCCCCCCTCACACACAGTCATAGACAAACACCTCCTGTACAGGTTATATACGCTCATAGTAGGAATGTGCACATGTGTCATGATGATGGATATGTATATTTGTAAATATTTGCAAGTCTGTAAAGATTTAATGTCATTTTATATGAATGAATATTGTTTTATTTGCATATTAAACTCCCAGCAAGTCATTAATATATACATCCAGCAATACTAATTCACACACATATATTCATATTTCTATACTATGAGCCCCAAAGGGTTTCGTTTCTTGTTTGCACAACAAGGTCTGAAGGCCAACATATTTATACCCGTTCCCACACCCGTTACACTTTGAGGCGGGGGTGAAAATCCATGGTCTCCTATTGGCTGCATCCCATTTCCTCCCCCATCTTTTATCCAAGAGCCCTGTATCCTTGGTCATTGTCATCTCAAAAAAATCATAGTTCAAACGGGGGTATTGGCAGAAATGGTCATGCACTCTCTCCTTTATGGCACTCATGGCCTTTGACACATGGAAAGAGACGGAAAGTAGGTGAAAACTCTGGAGAGAAGTTTAAATCCTGCCTACTTTTACACCTCCTGTACATGTGGCCAACTGTTGGGTAAAGAAGCCTTATTTCAGGGATTGTCAGATACAGAAAATGTATTCTACCTCTCAAATTCAGAAGTCAGAAAGGTTTTCACGCTGTTACATATTTGATATGAACTTTGTTTGAGGTATATTCACCCCTCAACTCCGATGTCATCCATCAGAACTAGGTGCCAAACCCAAACCATTTATCCCCAAAAACCAAAAACCCCAACCTAAAGCTAACCTTAACCAAAACAGCCCTTTAAAATGGTGAAGACTTCCACTAAAACTGACCTCTCTCTCAGCAGCAGAGCACCACCTCAAGGTCCAGCCCACATTTGTACCACAACTCCTGCCGCTCCTCCGATCTTCATTAGGTGTGTGGGTGCAATAACTGTGCGCTTAGCTCAAAGCCAGTCTAATTACTTTTATGGCCGTAGAATGCATTAAGATCTCGGCGGGAGCACTGTGGACATCAGTGTGTGGGAAGGTCGTAAAACGATTAATAGCGCTAAAGAGACACTCCCCTTTAAACAAATTGAAGCCGGGGCAATCATCTCTGGGATTGATTGGCACTGAGAGACAACTGAGAGGCCTCATTCCATGCAGGTAAATTACAGTAAAGGAAACCCTTTAGCTGTTGAGGAGTGTTGAATATTCCTAGTTATGTGGGCCTCATCTACTAAAACACGTGACTATAGAGGAGCGGGGAGAAAAAACCCTCAAGGAATCCAGATAACGGCAGCATTAAAATGTTACAGTAAAATACAAGAGGCAATATTATTGGCCCCCCCAACATCAAGTGAATATACTCCTCTATTCCCATAGTGGTATAAATGAGTGCAATAAAGCTGGTGCGCTGCTGCCGGGAGAGCGGGCATCAGTCATCCTGATGGAATTAGACCGTGCTACCCACAATCCTCCCCGGCTTCCAAATTATGGTGAAAAGCAGAAGAGGGCTCCCATAGCATATATATATATATATATATATTATACTAATGAAAGTTATGTGGCTAAAAAGGGGTGGCTAAGGAAACAGCTTGTGTTTAAATTGGATAATTGGGCCAATCAAGCACAGAAGGGGGATATGGTAGGATAAATTCAACTCTACTTCACTGGAGCTGTGATATGAAGAGGTTGGGTGGACAAGCATGGCTGAAAGGTGCACAAGAACAGTGCTTCCAGTTTGCTGTTCAAATATATCTGTTGTATTGATATGACGTGACACTAACAGGCATGGGTGTGAACTCGAGTCCCAAAATTGTTGACTTAAGACTTGACAGAATTCAAAAAAGTCTTATACTCAACTTGGATTTTAACACCAATGACTTGTGATTTCATTTGGACTTAAGAATTTTGACTTAAAAATACTAGATTTTTCCCCCCAAAGCCCAAGGATTAAAAAGTATGTTATCCAAACGACTTTGCCAAGAATCAATTAATTTCCCAAATCATTAACACGATAATAATATCGGGTTGAACATTATGATTGTCTTTAATATCAGGTAATCCCTCAAATTTCATTGTTTGGTCTCGAAAAAGGTCCAAAAATACAGAAACATTTCTCAATTCACCATTTTCTGGGTATCCTCGTTAAATACAATTCATTCCAATTAAAATAATTGAAAACAGGGAGAAGGAGCAAATGGAACCAGGATGCATTTGGAAGGTTGCTTAAAAAGTTTCTATGGTGATGAAAATTATCGTCCATTATTTCATTGTTGGTTTGACCAAACAGTTAATTGGCTAATCCATTCAGCACTGAGATTTATTTTATCCTCTGAGAACATAATTAGGGTCGATTTGATTTATTCGACATCTGCTTGTATCATAGAACCATTTTTCCGTCATATAAAAAGAATCAATCACATGCACGTCTGCAGTTTCTCATATGGAGAGCTGTCCTTGCATTGACTGTAAGTGGGGCGTCTGTAGGTGAATTAGGAAAAGGACACAGGCTCCTTGAGGTTTGCATCACATCACTGAGGTGAAGCAACAACATGTAATATATGCATGGAGGAGGTAATTGAATTTCAAAGACACAGTCCCCTGTTTTCCATATGGCCCACCAGTATGGCCAGGGCATGAGTCTAATAACATGCAATTACCATGGCAAGCCTGAGCGTGAGCCGCACTCTGACAAGTAAAAAGGGCTATAAAAAGGACCATGGGAGGGTTCCATGAGACTGAAACCATTGTGGAACCACAGAGGGTTCCTGGTGGATCCCCCAGTAGAAGCAGATGAAAATGTGGTTGGAAATATTTATCTATGGCATTAAATATTTGGATGTAAACACATGAGCGTACATGGAAACTCCATACTTTTTGATACAGACTATTATAGCATCAAGTATCAAAACCTGTCAAGTAGCAAATGTTTGAATTAAATGCATGTTCTGATTTGTACACATTATTTCATCAGAAAGCTTTTGATTTTTTATTTAAGCTGCTTGTACTTAGACATGTTGGAATATGTCCTAGAAACAAGTTTATTCTCCCTTTTTAACAAACCTAAGGATTTCTTTTTTTCAATATTTTTTTCCCCCATTGTTAAAGATTGCGTTGGCAACCAGATCAAACAATCAAAAAAATTGATGGGAGGATATTTACTAAGTCACCTTTTCCCATTAAGGTCCTGCCCACTTATAACCAGTAAGAAAAATGCTGTCAAAACCCCAGTACGGTTCTCACTTCTAAATAGCTTGAAAACTGTTTTTTTCAGGTATTTCCACAAATTCACCTGAACATATTCATTCGACAAAGAACCCTAAATTGTTCTGAAGCTCTCTTTGGGAACCAGAGGAATCTTTAACTTTTAGAGTGTGGGTAACATAATACTGAGTTTTCATGGGAAAGTGAGGTCGCAACAATACTGAATGCATTTGATGCAAACAAACATAATGCTGCCGTATTGTTGAGCTCTTTAATTGAGAGCACGCTCTGTTGTTTGGAGACAAAGAGCCATGTGACCTGCGCTCTTCTTTCCCACACTGTCCTGTTTCTGCCGCACAATGACGGCTGGAATGCGCGCCGGTCTGTCGAGGCCCATTGAAACGCACGACTCTGGTCAATATACTGCCGAATGCAAAACAAAACTACACATTTTTATTGAATATATATATCAGCTCGAAAAGAAAAGCCAGAGCACAGACGACTTGATTCGTGAGCTCTCACTTTATCATGTCAATTATGAATCATAGGACTAAATTCTCCCATCGCACACCAAAGCTACAGTGGGAAATTGTAGTGTAGACACCAGCAATAAAAAGAGTTCATACAGTAAATATACAAAAACACTGAGTGTGCAAAATGACACTTGTATGGAGAAACAACCATCAAAGAAGATTCATATTATTTGCTGGAAAGGACTTAATTTACAAAACAACAGGTGTCTGGTTTGAGAACTCATCACCACAACATATATCAATTATAATACGTATTCTGACGTGTTTGTGTCAGAATATGTAGTGAACAAAAATGTGTGTTGTCCCAAACACGATAAAGGAATATGGTGAAAATGACGGTTTAGCTGTTTAAAACAAGTAATAGAAAACACATTACACAGACATCCTACCAAGTAGAAAAAATGTTGTAAAATCTGAGTTAAAATTAGCTCCAGCTCATGTTCACATAATCATAGTTTGTTATTCAAAACAATTTTAAAACCAAGTACACTTGAGTTGAGGTGCAAGGAAGCAGGGAGGACTAAAATAAATACTAAAAATATGACATGCGATTTCATCACCCCAAGAAAAATTGGAAGGCATTCCGGTTTTGTTCGCTCATTATTACCCTTTGTTGCTTCATAATGCACCGAGGAACTTTGAGTTAAATAAATGCCAGTTAAAATGTAGACGACCCGACCGTGAAACTGTAAAAAAAAGGCACGGTTAAAACAAAGGGTTTACAGATGAGACGCCGTACACAGAGACAACGTGAAGACAAACCCAAGTCCATGAGGTGGTGGGCAGACACAGAACGGGGGACGATGGATGAGTAGAGTGGGTTGTGACAGGTGGGTGGGGTTAGTGATGGATGCGTCAGGAGGTGTGCAAACTCCTGCATGCAGGCAGGTTGAACATTGGAGGGTGGGAGGGTGTGTTAGCGTTAGCACAATTAGCCAGGAAGGCCCATGTCGGTTAATGGTGATCCTAGCGGGGCTCATCAGTCTTGTTCATGGCTGGTAGTAGTGGGGTTAGTGAACGTTGTTAGCATTCTCCTCAGGCTACCATCGGAAGCTACAGAGTCTTGGTCTGGTAGCGGCCGTTTCTTGACATTTTACAGTCTAAAAGCCGTCTTCTCCGGCCGGCGGCGGATTTGAGTCACAGGCTCCCGCCATTTTTCAGACACTCACCCAGGGCTGCTCGAAGCTGTAGGTCCTCCTGCGGTCGTCGGAGTCGTCCGGGACGGTGGTCGCCTGCTGGAACTCGTGCCTCAGCCTCTGTATCCGGTCGTGGTTGCTAGGTGCTAGCCGGCTACTGTGGAAAGAGGAGAGATTAAAAAAGAGACGGAGGGGGGGTTAGGAGAGATTGATGAGTGCGACAGGTCCATTGTGAACGGAGTGACCTGGTTTCATCAGCGCAGCCGGAAATGGCCTGCAGGATGAAGTTCTTTTAATAATTCCAACGTGCTCCGTCCATGAATTGATCAAATGCACTTTCGACACCGGAAGAGAAACCGAGATCCGTTCGAGCCGGATAAAACGTGATAAGTACGGGCAGGGCCGAGAGCGGGCTCACAGCAGAGCCAACAGCAATATGAATCAAACTAATGCACCTCTGATGTATTATTCATCACAATGAACAAAGACTAGTGGTGGACTGTGAGCAGTACCACCCCCCCCTTCATATCATTCAACCAGCGCACCGCTATTGTCTGTTGCAGCCCTGCGGTTCTTACATCAAACAATGCTGCCTTCAGTGTAACTCCATCATGGTACACTGAACAAACCCACTGCAGCTGGTCACTCGCTCTAACTATATTACATGTGTAATGATTACAAATATGTATACAACCCTTACATGAATAAGTAACTTTATTGATGGTTGGGTTTTTCTTTTATGGGTCTGAAAACAGATTTAGATATTCCAACGGTAAAAAAAAAGGGAAAGTTCGGTGTTAAAGTATGTAAATCAGAGCTCCTGCAGATGAATATAAATCTCTTGTCATCCCAGTAACTGTTGGTAAAGTAAAGTATCTGGTATCTCCTCCTGTAGTTTATTGTCTTAGTTTAGAGAATGTTTAGCCATTTAAAGACTTCAAACTTAACCAAACCTGAGCATGGATTTCAGAGAGGAGGTCTTGACCACACTCCATACATCAAATGTTTCATTCTTGACATCCACCCAGCTTAGTTAATGCTTCTTTTTCTGCTATAAGGGACCATCAACAGAGTTGTTCTCCAACAGTTAAGTTACAGCTTTTCCATGAGCTCGTAAATGGAAGGAAATATAGGACGGACGCATAAAGGAGAAGACAGGTTAGTGTTAAATTATATGCGGCCTCCTACAGAGGAAAGTAATTAACACATTTTCCCTCTCAAACAGTGTGTGTGAATGTCGGGGTCGGGGAATGAAGAGACCAGCGGGGGAGCGTTGACTCCGAGCTCGACTTTTCAACTTTCTAACTCCGCCAGGAAATTCCTGGAGACTTTTCTTATCTCTAAAACTCAAAAAGGTCAAACAGGCAACTCTTTCCAGTCCTACAGCTCCCCTTGGTTTTGGTTTTGCAAAACCTTTTTTTTTTTTCTGCTTACATAGTAAAACCTAAAAGGTCAGCGTAAAAACTTCTGAACTGAATTTGTTGAGTGAGACACAAAACACAGATTTTTTTTTTAAAAACAGGATGTGCAAAAAAAAAAAAATGAACAAAACCACATCCATCTCAGCTCGGTTATGACTACGATACCAATTTATCTTCATGTGGTCGAAGTAGGACTCCATCTGGGCAGAACATTACTGCAATAACTGCCTAAATTCATTTCATCCATCACAAAACAACCAGATAGAGGGCTCTATAATGCTATAACTTAAAACACAGCAGCACCACCAACCTAGAGAGCTATTAACTCCAGACGCGCATACACAATGGAAAAGCCAGAGCCAGCCAGCCCTGTGTAAGAGCAGAGACCTGTCATATGTGATCCTGCTAATCACCACGATATGTATTACATTACACTACATTACAGTCATTTAGCAGACGCTTTTATCCAAAGCGACTTACAGGAAGTGTATTCAACATAGGTATTCAAGAGAACTACTAGTCACCAGAAGTCATAAGTGCATCTCCTTTCTTAAATGTAACACAGCCGCTTGGCCTCTTTAGAGCACAGCTGACCTGATGGGAGCTACATGTGAGACCCTCTGGCTATGGGGTCAAGGCCTCAATGGCGGCTTCTGCAGAAAGCTTCATATCTGATCTTGGGTAAGCTGTTAACAGATGGATGTGCCATTGGAAGAGAACTTGATAGTAGGCCTGCAGTATGAAGAAACACAATGATTCAGTCTGAATTTAAGTCAGGTGAAAGATCTTCCCTCTCCTGAGATGATCTCTCATCCCTGTAATCAAAAGTATATCATCATTAAAGCAACCTATGGACCCATTCTATGTGCTCGAACCCTGCCCGAGAGACTGAAGAGAAGAGAAACTCAAATAAAGGGATGAAAGATATCCAATCTTCTAGTCTGACAAAACACCGTAAATCAATCAAAGAAAGAGCAACACTGTAATACAACTATAGTGCCAAAAAAAAAAAAAAAAACCCCAGAGACGGGGAGAAGAACAGCAGGCTGAGATTTAGTCTGAGATGAGCTTCATCCTCTGGACAGGCTCACTCAATATCTGGCACTGCTGTGTGAGGCTGAAAAGGTCACAGTGTGTCTTTGTGGACTGGAGTGTCTCTGGGACTCAATAACAGGACTGTGGCTCGCTGACTGGGCTGCCAGCAAAGCTGTTTACGCTGAGATGCACCCTGCCTTTCATGGTCGGGCGTGCCCTCCTGTCTCGGTATTAAGCCCGGGGAAGGAGGGAAGCTCTGAGAAGATGCAATGTCTGACATGTACTCCAGAGTCACACTGCTATACTTTGTTCTGGGGAAAGGAAACAGAGGGGTTGCAAAAAAAACAAAAGAAAAGCTTGGAGAATAAAATTAAGGCAATCAAAGAGCCGTTTTAGATAATTAGAATTTGGGTGTTGGTGTCGACACATGGCTTTACTTTAAACCAGGAATGTTGTTTTGGGAAATTTACTTTCTCTTCGAAATGAATTTGGCTGTTCTGAAGAGTTGCTTAAATTGTTTGATCATCTGATCACTCATTATTTTTAGGGATGATCCTAGAACTCAGCAATTAACGATGTGGGAACAACGTTACTATGATTCATTGCTTTGTGGACTGTTGTTTTGAAGCCACAACCTGTCAATCACAGTAAGCCCCGCCCTAAAGCATACTCTGCTTTATGGTCTGTTTGACTCTAAATGGAGCATCATTTACTAAATGAACATCATGCTGTATTGAAGAAGACTTGAAAGTCACTTCAAGTCACACTGCTATACTTATATAAGGAAACAGAGGGGTTGCAAAAAACAAAACAAAAAGCTTGGAGAATAAAATGAAGGCAATCAAAGAACCATTTTAGATAATTAGAATTTGGGTGTTGGTGTCGACACATGGCTTTACTTTAAACCAGGAATGTTGCTTTCTCTTCCAAATAAATTTGGCTGATCTGAATGGAAACGTTTGATCATCTGATCACGTTACTATCTGTGATAGTAAGATGACCAGAGACACAAAATACCTAGGACTGTGAGCAGGAACCATCCCATAAACCTGGAAAGGAGGTTGCTTTTGTAGGCTTCATTGTGGCCAGACTTTGATATCAGAACCACAAAGTCAATATATGTTCTGAGGACAGATGGGGGGGACACACACAGATTTAAAAGAAACAAAGCTTTCTGAAGCAAGATTGAAGCAATTAAAGACAGCCGGAGAATTCTTGCTTCATTTGACAGAGAACAGGAAGCGGTCCAAATTGGACCAAACCCCAAACTAATAGGATTTATCAGATCTGTGCTGCCACTTAAAAAAAAAAACCTGACATTGACGTTGCTTTCACAAATCCCAATCAAAGCATGCCAACAGACGGAGGGAAGGCCTCTATGGGGCAATGTACAGTAAGTGACAGAGGCAGCTGACGGAGCGGGTCCTAATCCTGTGGATTATAAATGAATGGCCTCATTCACACATGCTGCTCTTCCCATGCCTACGTGAGCATCCTTCAGACCTACCAGCAACTGAACATGGCCATAAATTTAAGAACAGTCCTCTCATTTAGAGGATTTGGTGACTTTTAGTGGATCGACAATGCCCTTGAAACAAATTCAACGCTGAGGGTGTCTGCAAAAAAAGAAACAGCTGGATTTGACCCAAACCTAGCCACCAGCTGGCCCACAAAGACCATCCGAGCACGTACGGCACAGCGAAGTGCCGAGGCCCACGCGGTGGAGAGATTCAAGTGGATTCTTGAGTCTGTTTTTTGTGACGAGGGCCCTTGTGGCGAGTGGTTACAAGTGGGGTGACCTTGGGGACACAAGAGCGGCATTGTTGGTTCACATTTCAAAGTCTCCGATGAAAGCCTCACCCCAGGCGAACATACCGCTCCGTGCGAAGGACATTTCAGTGTTTCTTAAATATCATCTTAAAGTCTATTCCATGGTTAAATCAAAGGGCATCTGTTGCCCTTAATTAACAGTCGCTGATTCATATAAAATCACACCTGAGGACAGATATCTCTGACTACACGGATTGCATTCAGATATATCCTATCTGTTTCATTTGCCAATAATCCTTATTTCATAATAATCAACTTTTTAATTAAAAGCCGCCGTCTTAATTAAACATTTAATTAAGCACGGGTAGTCATGGGATTCCCATCTCGAATGTGACTGTTGTACTGACTAGCTTTGCCAGCCTGTTAAATAAACATTTACTGATGCAGCGATAAGCGTTGTAAGAAAACTGGTGCGTGTCGCGAATACGTGTCGCCCCCTGAACGCAGCAGCTTTGGCGGTTAGTTCCTGTAATCTTATCAGATGGAGGGGAACTAGGCCCTACACCCTCTGACAAAGAGGGAGCAGCTGGTGGAGGCCTTTTACTCTGCTGTGAAAAATGAACTGAGATGCTGAAGATGATAATCCAGGGTCTATTGATCGAAGGCTCACAGACAGCTAGGAGGGAGACTGACGCCCTCGCTAACTGGTGCTAGCGGCTAACGCTCCATCTGTGAGCTGCTGTGTGGCAGAGTCGCTGCTATCTGCTGCAGCAAAGCCGCCAAGATTGGCCTGCTTCCTCTGGCAATCACACACTAATCTAGGATCGATGTTGATGTCTACTTGGAGCATTTTGCATGAAAATCATTTTACTAGTGGAGTGAAAGTGTGTATTTCAGAACTACTACGGTGTAAGTTTTGTGACAGGAATTGTTCTGTATGTTTAATGAAAGATGGTTGATGTAGGTGCAAACCTTAGACTGTTTATAAGAAGTGGATGTAGTCACTTGTTGGTTTGTCATTTTGAAGCCTCAACCTGTCAATCACAGTAAGCCCAGCCCTAAGGCATAATCTGCTTTATGGTCTATTTGTCTCTAAATGGAGCATAATTTACTAAATGAACATCATGATGTAATGAAGAAGACTTGAAACTAACGACTGAGACCATAAACTCATGTTTACAATGTTTACTGAGGGAATAAATCAAGAGAGAAGTAGAGTCATTTGTCATTTTCTCATTGACTTCCATACAATCGGATTTTTTTTTGCAACCACAGGAGGGAGGGGGTGCAAACCTAAATTGCCGGCATGTTCTTTCATAAAAAATATAGTAACCTATTGTAGAACTTTATGTGAAGCAAAATTACCAAAATCTATATACGTTTGCATTAATGTACACAACCATTGGCCAAAGAAACAGGGAGGTTTATTGGTCTTCAAGAGCGAAGGCAGAGTTTGTTTAATTATTTCCTTCCACTGAAGATGAAGTCCGTTTTATGTTTTAATGTGCTTTATATGTCGATTTAACAGCTTTACTTATTAATAAACTTTCCGGAGTTTCTGCTGACTTCTTCTGGTTGGATGGTTATAAAAGACTTGAGTTGTGTTCAGGGAATGGAGTCCTGTTTTTGCGGCCGAGCTTCACAGAGGCGACAAATTCTTTGAAATGTAATGTTTCGTATAATGAATTATCTCTTTTATCTCTCTTTTTTGACAAATGTCGTTTCACCAGTGCAATTGTATAATTGGTGCCTAATAAGCCCATGTCGGCCAGGCACTTTACACAAAACCAAAAATAATATAATTAGACAAAAACTAGAAGCTAAAAGCAGCTGGTTTACATTGAATATGCAGATTTGTCCCTTTGATGATGCCACATAATATCCAAGAAGATTTTTTCATGCATACTGTACGAGGGTGAGTCGCTGAAAAAGAAAGAAGCATGTTCAGTTCATCTTCTTCGGACATGAAGAGGTTAAAGGAAGGATTAGCTCCTTGACTACTCTCAGCCTCGTTGGTGTCTGATGATGCTGTGGAGAGATTAAAGGGGCCAAGAGGCCCCTGTGTCTGAGGCCGTTTAGGCTCCTACTAACCTGATCTTGCTTTTACTCTGGATTACAGGCTTAACCCTGAAACACGGGTGGAGCCAAATTGATCTGCAGAAAACATAGCAATTAGACGGCAATCGATACAATATCACCACACTTAGTGACTCATTATCAAATCCCTGGCATTCGCCTCATCGTGTCAATTGACGGAGTAACAAATGGAGTTAGTATGCAAAGGACGGGTAGTATTAAGAGTTTGTGTTGACAGGGATGTTAAGAGGCAGATGAATCTTGCCAACACATTCCGTAAACCGGGTTGAATCGGACGCCATCTGCACGTTTGCAGCTCGGATCAAACCGCCCTCTGTTCTCAGAGGTCACGGCACTGGAGCAACGCCGCCATTCAGCGCCAAGCTCAGCAGCTGAGTGTGTTCACGAGGAGAGAAATGTGCCACTTTGGTCGAGCTACGCAGTCACCGGGCAGCGTTAACAACATGCAAAGCCTCTGCAGAGAGATGTAGGCGGATTTGAATACACATTATAAATTGACTTCATTAGTCATGATCCGTGTGTGGTAATGTGCGATGAGTCACTGTAAATTAAGTTTCTTCATGTTTAACAGTGGATAAAAAACTCAAATGAGTGCAAGTTTATAATCATCTGCACTCTTTAAACACTGCCTAACAGCCTCTATGCATTCCATCCCATAAGGGATTTGTATTGTTTTGGAACGGAACAATTCATTTGTTTTCTTAAGCCACTCTTCTCAACAAATGATTAATTCCGTGCAGCCCATGAACCCCAACACAGATCCCTTTCCTGCAAGCTTACAGTAGCATTCATTCTGAGCCTCGGCACTCCCACGGGGTGTCAACACTTGTGCAGAGCAGACAGTAAACACTGGAATCCATCGACGGAACGGATTGGATTTAATTGGTTTTGCTGGTTTTTATAGGACATCTCCATTTTTACAGGGGGCACTGCTGGTCAGATATGTCAGAGATGGTAATATGATATTTGACTGATATTAATGCACGCACACGGAAACACACACGGGTTTAAAGCAAGATGGGTGACTGGTCTTCCATTTCAAGCTGTGGCGCCACCGGAAGCGATAATGGAGTGGCACAAGGCGAAATGCATCCCTTTTAATTCATGGGACAATTTCATGCTTGCAGACATCAGCATATAGATGCCGGACAGCTCGATTACAAGCAAATAAATTGGACTGCGTTGCTCGTATCCGTAATCCTGCCCTACTTTTAACGAAAGGTGGGGAGCGTGCTGTCCTATGTGGGTTATTTAAGTTTCATTACTCAAATACACATCGGATTGCGTGGCGGAGCCACATTTGAATATGTCACTGTAATATCTGCAGGGGCATTTGGAATGTGGTTTAGCAGGTAACATTTCCTCACAGATGCTTCCCATACGTTTGTTCTAATGCATTCTGGGATTGAACGTCACGTCAGGATTAAAATGAGGAGAGATTGTGTCGGATTTAATCTCACGGATGTCTTCTGCGGCAAATATTATTGTCTCAGATGTAATGTAAAACAACAGTCTGTCATTTGAAAATCTGTTATTGTGACTAAACAATGTGTTTTGTTCAAAGCTGACTACATCAGTGGGATCTACTCCACCGTCTTGATGTATGACCTGCTGCTACGCTAACATGGTTAGCCATGGACCCAGCACTTAGTTGGAGACTCGCCTCACCAGAAAAAACGACTGCATAGGTTCTTTGTTCAATTATTTAAAACAAATAAAAGTCATGCAGTCGTCAACGTAATGACTGTTCTTCTGTCTTCCGGAGTTCTGTGACATTACTGCTAGGACGTCAGGGTGGATGGTTGGAAGTGTCTGAGTTTGACAAGGGAGACTACCATTTGGTCATGGTTCTATCAACAGATAATGACGCCATGTTTTCCTATGGGTCATATCGCCAAATTTGAAAGCAATGCCATGTTATTTTTGACGTTAAGGCAGTAGAAAAAATGTGATGGGCAACCTGTGTTTTCACTTTTTTTTCAGACAGATAGACTGTAGGTTTACGGATGGAGAGCTATTTGACATGATGCATAAAAAAACAGGCGATGCTTCCGAGAAAGACAAGGACAACTTGCTCAGCTGACAATAACAGACCAAAAAACATGACAAGAAGAAAATATGACAAAGCCTGTCTTGCTCTTGTGTTCACAGTGAATGAGACGGGAGAACCCCTCGCTCCTAAAGAATAAATGTTTTCCCATATAGTGAATTCTGCTAAGATCTAAACCTATTTTGTCGTGAACTATGTTTGCTTTTGACGTATGATACCATTTTGACAAGACCTCGGGGGAAGGATGGGTCCTGACTTTCACCCAGGAGACTGCTGTTTGTGTTAATCAAGTATTTTCATTCCTAATAATAACGAATTTGTAGTTTTGTTGCATTAAGAAGAGTTTCTCCTTGATGGCCGGGATCTTATTATGTTGTTGTTTTGTTTCAATTTGGTATCATTTAAAGCCAAACCATGATGTTTTTTTACTAAACCTTACCAAGTGGTTTTGATGCCTAAGCCTAAAGAAGTACGTTTTTACCATTTTTTGTTGTGTTTTGTTTCAGATTACAACATCAACCATGTGTTTCAAACTGTTTGAAACGAGGACTGTAATCCAGGAGATATTACATTTCCCTGGAAACGTAATTTACATCCGAAAATGAGACTCAACAAATATCTGACACATTTAGCAACATTACACCTGTTATTCCATATCTCACACAGCTATTTGCCTTTCTTTGTTAGAATATTCTTTCCTATCTAGAATATCTTCTTTCAAATCCTTTCCCCATCTCACCCATTCCGTTCCAGTTCCTTCCTCCTTCCTTACGTTGAAGTGCTAAATAAGTAACTGGACATCTGGTTCTATCCGTGTTAACTCTGACTCACGATCTAAGATGCCATCACAGTTGCGGTGCCTTGATGTTACGTTGACAAAAGCAGTTTCAAATCTCATCCGTCACTGACAGATGATGATCTCCTCCGTGAAGGGAAGCGTAATAAAGGCAAGCAGCTACAGCAGGACGGAGAAGTGACGGAGGGGCGAAACTCAAGCGTATGTAGAACTGTGCAAGTGTTTGGACACCACACGCATACTCAACAGACCAGTCGCTGCTCTTTCTGCTTTTAATTCTGCCTCCGTCCATCCATTTATTCATCTCACACTCACACACACACACACACACACACACACACACACACACACACACACACACACACACACACACACACACACACACACACACACACTTGCTCTGTCTCTATTGCACCTTGCTTCATTGCTCTCATGCCTTCACGCTGACACTGACTTGAGGGTTAACAGCGGACGGCATCCATCACGCCACACGGTTCAATCCGTCAATGGACAGATGTGTGCTGTCAGACAAGACACTTATTGTAATATATCTGAGCTTCAACATGTCGTTATCATCCCACAAATCATAACTAATGCTTACAGGCCTCTGGTTTGTTCAGCCTATCGCCATGATTCAGCACATTGAGTCACCTGGGTAGACTGTAACCAGGCAACAAGGTTTGGATATAGGGGTCTCCTGAGTAAATGGCTTCACCACCGCCATCATCGCGTCCTACTAATTATTCCTTTCTGTGTCAACATGGCTGTAAAGTAGGCTCTTCTGGCCCATTAACTTGTAGTGGTGCTTTAACAACTCTGCCAGAGAAGCGAAAAAAAACTAGTTTCAACCTGCCTGCGCCCACAAGAGCTGTGTTTTTCCTACAGGTTGTGCAAATTACTTGCAGAGTTTGAGGACCCAGAGTGTGAGATGAAAGTGTGAGGGGAGGAGGAGAGGGATTTAAAAAAACAGCAGGGTGAGTGTGCAGTTTTATCAGCAGTGGATTAGGGAGGCATTAAAGAGTCCAACTTTTGATTTTTTTTTTTACATTTTTATGAGGTCTCAGCTAAACTAAACATTGATAACATGGCCTGACTTCTTCATGCTCATGAATAAAAGCTCAGTTTGAATCAGAAACTACATTTTCAGAAGCTCTTTGGCTCTTTTCTTTTCCTGCTGGCAGAGTTTCCTTTCATGATTCTTGTTATTCTGTCAGGATCCAGGGGACCCAATGTCAGCGTAAACATAGCACTTCAAAAGGATCCTTGAAATGTAAAAGTCACAAAGTTTGGCTGAATTTTGCCATTTGTACCAATGACTATATGTCTGATTGAAGAACCATGGATGAGTTGCAGAGGTGTGACCAATCTGACCAAGCTATTTTCTTTAACTTATCCAGACACTTGTAGTACAAATAGTAGACTACTGTTGGCCTAATCGGTTGGTTAAATATCAGAGCAGGAAATAATAGCTACCATCAGACATCTACGTAAAAAAACGTATATAGTTAACGGTGCAGAAATGGAAGAGTAAAGTCCATCAAATGAGCCTCCACAGTGGTGGTTGGAATTAGAAGGTATAACCTCTGAGCGTCATGACCCTCAGTTGAATCTCAATGCTGGCACCGACAAAATAAATGATCAAAAAGATGACACTCCACGTGACAAGGACCTGAGGACAGTTAGATCTGGTCAAACTGGAGAAAGATTTGATCCAACCCAAAATACAGTCAAACCTAACAGCAACAAAAAGGGCCATACTGAAATCCAATTAGATGGAAGCAACAGTGACACTACACTCCCATGGACAATGGTACATTTACCAATGACAGGAGGTGATTGGGCATTTCAGATTGGGAGAATAAAGGGAACAAATAACTGGAATGACTGATATTGACTTTGAAGCTATTAGAGGCATGAAATCCATGAAGTCAGAAGTCCCAAAAAAACAGATTTATCCTTGTATGTATGAAAGACTGAATAACACAATGGAGCCTACATTAGCTAGCTGCCACAATGATCAGCACATTAGGAAGCGGGCAGTCTGAGTGCCACATTATTCATGTTATTCATCTCTTCTATGACAGAAGACTGGATCACCCTTTAAAGGCAGGGGGAAAAAAGGAATGAGGGTACGAGACAGAGAAAGGGAACAGTTAGATAGCAGTCATTTGGGCTGCTGAAGGAAATAAGTAGAGCGGGCCTAAATTAGAATTTTCTAATGCCAGTTTTGGTGAGAAAGGTAAGGGTTGGACTGATGCATATCTCTTTTGCTGTTGCATGGTCTGGGAGAGGATGGAGAGCAGGGAGAAACAGAGGGGAGGGAGAATGACATTGACAGAGAAAAAGGAAATTGAATTGGAGCAGTCTAATTTCTGGGGAAGGCATGATGGTCCACCAGGATAGACGTCTCACTTGTAATGGTTCCAATTTTCAGAGAGCTGTGTAATACTGGCCGACAGAAGCATCAGCAGCGTCTGATAAATCATAATCTAAGTCAAATTAGGATCCATTATCATCAGGAGGCAGGGGGCCCTTTCCCCTCTTGTTTCGGGGCGGCATCGGAGCAAAATGAGAGTGGAGGCATCTTGTGACAGCAGGCAATTTTGAGAGAGGAAGGAGTGAGTATCTGATGTATGATTGCCATGGTAATGCGTGTCCTCGATGCCAGGGAGACGGCTCAGACAGAGGCTGGTATTTGGTGAATCCATGAGCATAACGCGATCCATTCTAAGGTGCACTTAAAACAGCCATAGCACTTCTGTTTCTTACAAATATGAGCTGAAGACAGTAAATTCTATGCAACATGTTTTTATCAAAAAGAAGACGGGGGGCAGATACATATAATATTATTATATGTTATAGTTTATGTTTTAAAGGGGAGGTTTGCAAAGATTTACATGACTATGTTAAAAGATGGTAGATATCCTTTATCCTTGTTATTCATGTTTTTTTTTGTTCTGACAAAGATGTCAAACATGTCAAATTTCCTCCTAATTGTGACTCATGTCTGCTCTTATCTCTAAAACATTTCTCTTACCAAATCAGCCCATGTGCAAGAGCTGAATACAGCCCAAAAATGTGTTTTTCCAAAAACAATTCCTCTTGGGACCGGAGCTAAAGTGCGGCACTGGTTCAGCAAGCATTCATTAAAAACTGGGACTGGCTTCATGAAATATTCAATATACAGTAGCTTTGGGAGGCAAGGACGTGTTTTCCAGGCCACCAAAAAAAACAAATGTGATTTCTATGCAGAAATACAAAGAACACCACCAAATCACAAATTCTGTTTTGTAAGCACCCGGAGCTAAACAGTCACTGTTCTCTAAAAATAAGAAAGCCCCACACAACAACCTTGGATTCATCTTTTGTTACATATCATTTTTAAGAGGCTAAAGCAGAGCGTTCTCTTTGACGGCAGAGACCTTGAGCTTTTAACACACTGCAATAAAATGTCAGAGATGCAACAGCACTCAGACCGAAAAACAGCCCCAAGTTAAAAGGTTCCCGGTGAGACAGAATGTGATCCAGCAAGTCTGTGTATGAGAAACAGAAAAATGAACTTGAGGGCTTTATATACAACAGTGCACATTGGTTTATCATACCATGAGACAGGATTTTACAATTATAAAAGATATCAAGTGTTCCACTGCTCTGTTGGAGTGGTTTTGTTGCCTAAACCAAACTTTCATTTTCAACGTAACATCGCAAAAAATAAGAAAATGTCTGTCCCTGTACAAGTTAGCAATAGACTGCATATCGTATGGCAAAGAAGGACCGTAGCTTCAGTGATTCTTTCTTTTTCATTCAGTGATTACTTTTGATATTTGAGCTTAAAGGACAACCGACCAGCTAATCATCTTATATAAACTTCTGGAGGCTAGTATGGCTAGGGGCTTACAACTCCTTCCTAAAGTCCCAGTGAAACATAAGTGAGAGCATCTTTGGCTTCTGTACTGTGATAATCCCCAGTGAAACGGCATATTTGATCGTTGTTTAGTTACAAGAGGGATTTAAATCAAAACTTTGCATTTGATTGGACCAATAAAAAGCTCTAAAAGGTTGAGGACTGTGGCACCAAGCACACATCTCTTGTTGCTAGAAGTTAGAGATCCATTGATTAAATGTTATGATCTAATTGGTTGATTTTTGGTGATACTTTGTTTTACTGGAGGAAATTATGATTAGATGTTGATAAAAATAAATGAAGAAAATATGTTTTTTTCATTTATTTTGCATATATTGATCAAAAAGTGATTTTTTCCATTTCAGCTCGACTTTAAGCTTCAGCTTTTTTTATTTGGTTTTGTTTACTTCACAAGAAAAAATGTTGTTATTAAACCCTACATATTGTGGTTTGGCTCAAGCATAAAGATTATTCAGCTCAGCTCTTCAGAAATATTCATAAAACCAACAGCACTCTCTCTCTCCAAACATTAACTTCTGGTTAGACTCTCTCGGCCAAAACACATGTTAGAGTTGTTTAACTTCACATCTGTAAGCCCAAATCTCCAGAGTCCTGCAGTCATCTTAAAAGGAAATCCTGGGTACCCTCCTCCGTCACCTCCACCCACAGATCCCAGAGAACCAGCTGCAGCTGAGAATGCCACCAGGCTCTGCAGACATGCATAACGACTTCCCTGCTTCTCCTCCACACAAACGATTCAAAGGAGGCCAACCATGAAACATCCATAGCATCAGCAGGGTACAGACGCTTCCTCTTTACTTACTCCCCCACTCCTTCGACTCAACCCCCACCCTCCTCCTTCACTCTCTTCCTGGCTTTCAACTCGATGCCGCCTGAACTCCCAATTGTGCTGACCACCGGGACTGTTCACAGGTGGAAATTCTGGGGGATTTGGTGAGTCAGGGGTAAATTAGTTCTGGAAGTAAACTCAGGAAGGGATGACAAAGTGGAGGAACTCACAATTTGTCACCATTTGTCCATTTGAGAGTGTGTGTACGGGCTGGGAAGCTGGGTGGCTTAGGTAAACTGCAGGGAAAATAACCTGCAATGTGGGTTTTTTGCCAAATGCCAGCAGGGATGCCATGTTTTTTTGATCAATTACTATAGAATTTCAATATCAAATTCAGCCAAGAAATGCTGTTTCAAGAGTATTTAACCAAAGATGGATATTGGATATTTGGCATTCGAGTCGGGCAGCTAACAAAAACAAAATAATTCACAAAGATGATATTTTGTGAGAGCATTATTCATGACATAAACACACGGACAGTATGAGGCATTTGGAGATACCTGCCATCCATAGAGAATTATTTGGTGCCAGGATTGGTAGTCAAATATATTTCATGCACAAGGACACAATCATACATAACCTTTAGTAATGTTGCTAGAAACTGCAACAATTACTTGATTTATCCATTAATCGGTCAAAAGGAAATGAATTTGCAACTATTTTAATAATAAATGAATCATTTTGGTCATTTAAAATGCAAACATTCAGTGGTTCCAGCTTCTCAAATGCAAAGATGTGTTGCTTTTTATTGTCGTATATGACAGTAAACTGAATATTTGTTTACTGGACTGGAATAAAACAAGTAAATGTCGGCTCTCCCCGAGCTGTGGGAAACCTATAACGACCACTTGACCCTATTTTTACACATTTTATATAAATAATCGTGAAATTAATCCATCAATAAATGGAAAATGAAATGAATCTTAACTGGAATAACTCCCTTTACTTTTGCGTACACAGGACGTGATAATTTGAAACGCAGCGACACAGCACACCTGATGAATTTCAGTCATATCAATGCCTGGAAAATCTAGCATGTGTGATAGATCAATAAAAAAGGCCACAGTGCCTTCTATTGTGGACAGGTGATAGGGTGAATCCCCCGGAGCAGCTGACTGGAGGACCCCCCCCACCCATCCCACCATCCCCACCCAGGCTACTGTCTGCTTCCTGGCAGACAAAGCTCCCAGACTCCTGTCAAAACATCTCCAAACTAGGTATCCGTGGCTACAGCCGACTCCTGACGGAGGGCTGACTGCACCGAGGCTGTGTGGAGGTCTGCACGGGTTTGTGTGTGTGTGTGTGTGTGTGTGTGTGTGTGTGTGGACCGGAGAACACAGACAGTCTGTTAGAAGGGTTGACGGGGTGACTACACTGAGGCTGTGTGTATTCATGTTTATATATCTACACATGGGCATGTGAATGCGATGTCTCCGCTCTTCATTTCTTCCCTATGTAGCTCTGTATGTTGATGACATTACATATTTTATTCATAGATAGAAAGTTGAGTTTATTAATCCCCTTGGAGGGAAATTAAAAATGAATAGAATTTTGCGCTTTAATTATTAATTGGTTAAGTAATTTATAAAAAGAAAATCACATTTTTGATTTAATTTCTGATTTTCTCTGCTCTATATGAATGCTTATGGACTGTTAACTGGACAAACCAAGCAACTGATGAAAACATTCAACATGTAAAATAGCTTGAGTTGTGACTGATGTGTATTTTGTGGGTTTAGACGGTTTAAATTTATCAAAAATGAAAATCCAAAGCTGCCAGTTTCAATTGGAGCAGCTGAAAAAAGTTTTGAAACAGCAATGTAGTGGTATTTTTTCTCCTCTTGTGTCACAATAAATGTCTGCATTAACCTGAGAGTGTTCACAAAACACATCATTATTTGGTGGAAAAAGGCATCCTCATAATTTTGCCAATTGTTGAAAAACATTCCATGGATACAGATCTCCTGCTTTACCCCACGCAACAGATAGACACACATGCACCCACGTGAAGGGGCAGACAAGTGCAGCCCATCAAAGATACACACCCCCCCAATGGAGAACTCAAAGGGTGTCACACAGTTTTTGACATGCACCCGTCACACGGTTCTCCATGGTTCGAACCCCTCTGGGGGTCTGAACGCTGTCTGGGGAACGCTGTCAGAGATCCCTGGATGGGAGGATGGAAGGGGAAGGGGATGAGGGTGGAGGGTGGCAGATAAAGGAGTGACGGAGAAAGACGGCAAAGGAAGGAAGGACGACGGTGGAGGAAGAGGGAAGGGGGGGAACAAAGGAAGACGAGGTGCGACGGGGAGAAAACAAACAAGAAAAACAGCTCTGATGCATACATTTAGATTTTTTTTTTTTTTATATATGATCTGTTTGTTTAGTTGCCATTAGTTGCGTGTTCTACACAGCAGCTTGAAAGATCTGAAAGGGGACGTTTAATATCATGCATTTATGGTTTTCTTTAAAGCCATAGTCTGAGATAAGGCGGGAAATGATGTAGATAAACAGAGAAAGAAGGGATGACATGCCTGGGTTTGACACCAAGATGTTGTAGATATGTGCATAGAATATTGTCTGGGGATGATGATTGTCATTTTTAGTATTTTATTATTATTATTGTTTTATATAAAGTCTATGACGTGGACGCATGACCACCATCAAATCTTGCAAGTGGATCAGAATGTGGTTTTTAATGCGTTTAGAGTGAAATCACATAACTTTTTTAAATCTATACGTGACCAGATCATCCTAGATATACTTCCCTTTCAAAAGTTTGAACGTAGGTGTTGAATTATTCAGCTGGTGGACGTCGTCTTTCTGGGATAAGAAGAGATGCAGAGATAGGGTGTCTTTCTGATTCTGAATATATAATTCTGATCATTTTGGAGAGAGGTTATAGGAGATAGAGGGAAGTCAAGGGATGGATAAAAGGAGGCCTGGAGGATAGGAGGGAAATATTTATAGATTAGGTTAGACAGTGAGGAGGAGAGGAGCGATAAGAATGAATGAAAGCACAGAAGGCTAGAGGAAGGGGGGGGGCCTTCAAGGGGATCAGAGAGGATGGATGATGTTTGGGAGGAAGAGAAGAGACGGTGTATGTGGAGGTGGGAGGCAGGGATGCAGACACTAAACCAGCGATGTATCCTCACACAACGGTTCGTATGATGTCTTACAAAAAGTCACTCATCTTTTAGTGCATTTAAAAAAAAAAAAAAAAATAAAGCCTTCAACATGTGTCAATTTACGCTCCTTATATGCATACAATCTTTTCAAAATAAACCTCCGTCTTCAATGGAACCCCAGTTAGGTATAGGCAACAAAAACAAAATACACAAGGAAATGCTGTTATTGAAGTACGCAAGTCACGTGACAAAAACATCAACATTTATTTGTTTGTTGGACCCATCCGCCTCCTCTCCCGGCCGTCAGGTGTGTGCTTTATCAGTCTTTATACGTCCATGTTCAAGATTTTTGTGGATAAATCACCCCAAAAATGAGTTTTGTGGGATAACGGTGCATTCTTTTTTTGTAGGTATTACGAATGCTGGAGGAGACCAGCCTGAAGACAGCTACATTGGAAAATCTTCTTTCTTAGCAAACTAGCCGGAAGGAGTTTTACTTCACTTCTGTAACATTGTGACCTCATAAAGTTACATAAGTGAAGGAGAGAATTCAATGGAGCCGTTTCAGGCAGCTCAGGAGCTTCTGAAGGGGAGGGTAACTCCTTTTAGGAGTGGGCTTCAGGTTTTACACTCTACAGACCTTTTACATGTACAAAAATATATATAACACACTAAAGGAGAGGGAAAAAGTGGACAAGCATAATAGGGCCACTTTAAGACATTTTTAGCCAGCTCTTGTGGACGAAAGCTATGTCATGGTGGCTGTGGAGAGGACTGAGCCTCCCGGGTGCGTTGAAAGAATTGAATGAGGGAGAAGACAAGCGAGGGTGAAGTCTACGCTCTGGCATGAAGTGAATTAATCCCTGGAGGTCCTGCAGCCAGCTGCTGACACAGGCTGGCTTTATAGCGAGCCAGGGGCCCATAAATAAGGCATTATGGGTATTGGGGGGTGGGAGGAGGATGTGCTGGGCTTAAGTGTGCCACTTTAAAAAAGGCCCTTTCACCATTAGTTGCGTGTCCAAGCTGTTTGAAGTGACAGACCGATGTGCGTGGCAGCGCTTTATTTCAAGAGGGTGAGACGGGTGAGACGGGTGAGATGGAGCCCTGAGGGATCAGCCCGTCTCCAGATCACGATTCCTCTCCTCCCCGTCTGTTGTGCTGTTAATCACGCTGTAAGAGCCGGTGTGTAATGGTGGCCATCTCATCATGGAACAAAGCTCCTCAATCACTTGTAATATATTTTACATTGTAGTGCTGAGGCTCGGGATGTTGAATGGGTTCATTTATTAGTCTTCTACATTTTCAAATCTGCTCGAGTTCCAAAATGAGACTTGAAATGTAATGTATTCTTCATTTCCCTCTCTTTAATCAGATCCTCTTATTTGGGAGGCTTCCTCCCTCCCTTTGCACCTGAAGACTGGAGTATCTGCTAAAAAATCATCTGATGTCACCGGGATACATGTTTTATATGTATAAATCTATATTTAAATTGTCGAAATCTGGTGTATTTCTCTAAATACATTTATTGATGGTAACTGGTGCAATCTTTGTTTGGTAACGTAATATATAATTCATATATTTACCTTTTGATTGTGGTAGCATATCACATAGTTATATGTACACACATGTATAACAGGGCTGGGTAATATATTGATATATCAATATTGGGAGATGGGATAAGATATTGTCTCAGAGAAGTGTTGTCTCTTCCTGGTGTTAACGGCTGCATATCAGTAATGTGATGTAATTTACTGAACTTACCAAACTGATGTAGAGCTGTTCCATTATTTGCCTTAAACACTCTAACATTATATCTTACTGTTATACATTACTGACGATTATTTATTAAAAAACATACAACCTTACCATATTGACGCAATATCCATAATGGGGGATTTGATCAAGAATATTGTGAAATTAGATTTTCTCCATATAGACTATCCATTTATATATATATATACACACAAATGCAAACTATTAGATAGCAGTTCATTTACTTTCATAGGGAAATCAATTCAAATACTTTTAGTATTTGTCATTTCCATGAAGCTGACACTGGATCAAAGCAGAATTTGCAAATACAGGGTTTGTTTCAGCAACCTCAGGGTCAGATGGGTGGAGTCTGCTACACAGGACAATGCAAGGAGTGTCAATTATTATTAAGTATCAATTATAAACAAGTTAATTAAGTATACTTTTTCGTCTCTTATTTTCTATATCTGCCTCGTCTTGAACTACTTCACTCCACCCTTCTGGTACTCCCGAGAGAAACAAACCACTTGGAGTTATTTGCAAATGACACTGTTTGATCCAGATCTGGTTTGCAGGAAGCGCACTGCTTGTGATCCACTAAAGAATAAACTATCTATGAACATATGAATACCGCTTGTCGTACCTTCTTCTGTGAGTGTGCGGTCGCTGGGTTTTCGTCATCCACGGAGCGTGAAAAATCCACAGAATTTGACAGGATACAAGGGTTAGTTAATGCAAACACGAGTTCTTTAAAAAGCAAGACTGACACAAATGCCCTCTTTAAATAACTCGTGGAACATCATGACGGGGATAATAGAACTGATGTGTCTGGATTAGTGTTAGTGATGGAACATTCACAGCCAAATCTACTGTTTTCGGAGGGATTAGTAAAATCTGGATGTAACACATATGGCATTAAATGTTAATACATGGTAATACTTGCTAAAAATGCATAAGCTTCCTTTTGTTGAGGATTATTTGTCACTTAATGATACCGTGTGAACTGTGGGTAAGAGAAATATAATTGGACAGGAAAGTGAGCAAGAGGAACATTTGTCACAGTGGGTAGAAATGCCAGTTAGACATTGGATTGGTTGGAAATATGGAGTTTTTTTTCAGCATTTTAGCTTTTCAATTTTGGAGATGTTGACAATAAGAGTAATAAATCTGAATTATTGTTCTTTATCAAACAAATCACTGCCACTTTGAAAGAAAAATACTTTTTGAAACAAGGAAATGTGGTCCAAAAACAAGTCTAGACCAAAAGCGATGAGTACAAACCCAGTATAAACCTCAACTTTCACGATAAAAACCTGCAATCTAGACCGTACTCATATTCCCGTGACATTGACAAACTACTCCTGCGGCTGAAGGCTGATTATAGAGGACAGAATCTAACCCTGGAAACTCTTGATTTCCTCAAATGGCACAAACAGGCGACTCAAACGGCCATGAAAAAGAAAAAAAAAAGGCAATTGAGGGAGAGAGAGATGGTTTCTGTGCGTGTGGTTGTCATCACTGCTTCCTGAATACGGCAACGGAAATCAGATCCACTGAGGAGGGGAAGGTCAGGGCAATCACCCCCCCAACCCCCCAACCGAGAGTGGGCTTCGCTGCTACCGGAGCGCCCCTCATGGGACAGATCGTTTACCCCACATTCATATGTACATATGGAGGAAAAAATACACAGGCTTGTGATCTCTTTTTTTGGTGAAATGCAATGATATGAATAAATTGGTGAAGTAGGAATCATCTATTAACAAGTTAAGTCATCTTTTTATGGAAGAAAATCCCAAAAATTCACTTGTTCAAGATGCTTGAATGTGAAGATTTGCTACTTTTCTCAGTTTTAAATAATTTTTAAAACGAGTATTTGTGGGGTTTTGGACAAAACAAGGAATTTGAAGATTTCATATCGGCTCTGGATAAATGTAATGGGCGTTTTCCCTACAATCTTTTAAACAATTTACCAATGATATTGTCTGAATTATTGATGATTTAGATAATCATGAGTTGCAGCCTTCTTTGTTTCCTGCTGGACCTCCCCTCTCATTAAAATGTATTTAAAGCACACATGGATAAAACCCTCATACATCCCATGATCGAAGTGACCGACGACTTGACAAAGCGGAGTAAAAAAAAAATCCCCCGTTGATGCAGTGATCTCCTGTCATCAGGACACAGTGAGTGATGAACAGCGGATGGCAAAATCGCCAATCAATACGGATCTGCATAACGCACTCCAAACAAGCTGTCAATAATGAGCCCTCAAGACGTTTCATAATCCGGCCCAATCGCAACATGTCGGCGAGGTCACGCGGATCTACGCCGTCTAATGGAAAATAAAATAAAAAGCCCCATAAAGACTTCTTTAACTGCAGATGACGGGGCGCCTCGCTGTGATTGGTTCAATTGATTGGCTGGTAAGCGGAGTGAGTAAGAGAGTGAGTGCGCCGCCGCGTTGCCGTGACATAAATCAAGTGTTAAAAGGACATTCACGGGGACTCCAGCGCATATTGATTAGTCATTATTTGTACTAACCGGCCTAAGGGAAGAGGGGGGGGAGGATGTGCTGGCAATCTATTATCTGGAGGAGGGGAAATAAAAAAAGATGGTGGGGAAGATCAATAGGTCTCACACAGGCTGGTTTACTACACCACTACTCCTTCATATTCCACCAAGACAATAGAAAAACAAAGACCTGGAAAGACTAGCAGAGCTCTGCTTTCAAACATTTTGGCCTAAAACAAAGCAATGACCATTCGTCACTGGTTGCAAGTTTGTACAGATTGTGAACGGTTTAACCATGGCGTGATTATTTTTGATTTTCAGATTGTTCATTTGAGTTATTTTAGAGGCCGGAAGAGAAGAAACTATGCCGTAATTCAGGACCAAAAGTCAACTTTCTGATCATCTAGCAGAGTTGGTGAGATGAGAGATTGATTGAAATAATGGAAAACCCCATTAAAGGAAAATGAGCAGAAAAGGAAAATATATAAAAAAAAAAAAAAAAAAAAAAAGACATGGCTCATCCACAGAGAGTGGAAAACGTTTCCCTCCCTCACCGGCGAGCTAGGAAGCTGTCAACACTTCATCGCTGCTTCCCTTTCCCCCCCGCTAAACTCTTCCTCCATTAATGTCTCTGGAGGCTGTTTGGAATAAAAACCAAAGACACAAGCTCTCTTCCAGCTCCTCCTCCTCCTCCTCCTCCTCCTCCGCCCGTCCAACCTACGATCTGGCAGTTCTGACACCGGTGGTCGGTCGGGGCCGGAGCTCGCAGACGTCTGGCTCTTGTCAAACCTTCCCGAAGTGGACGGGACATGGAACAGGATATGCGGGGGGAAAGAAAACGAGCCGAGGCGGTGGGCCCTGACGTCTTGAAAATATCAGGTGATGAGGGCTAATTGAGATCCCTTTAATCTAGAATGTTTCCTCTGTGTGTGTGATTTAAGGTGATTTAAGAGCCCAAGTACGCATCAAAGAGACGGCATGAGCCTCCGCTTTCATCAAGTCATTAAAGTGGACAGGAGAAAATAATGTAACTAGATTCTTGTTTATGGGAGAACAAAGAGGAACGAGTGAGGATTAAATGAACTGGACTCAAAAAGGATATTTGAGTCTTTCTGGTGTTTTTCTCGCTCTTTGTATTATAATATACATGAAGAACGGAGATGAATAAACAAACCAACCAGAGATGAGTGAGCTCCACCAGCAGGTTGTGTTTTGGATGTGGTTCCTGGCTCATACACTACCCTGAACTGTTCAGCCCTGAGGCAGCAGCACGGCGAGTCCTCTCCTGTGTATTCACGCGTAGGATATCAATATTTTAAGCTCATCAACATCAAAGTTTTGACTCAGGATCTGCAGTGTTTGGAGTCAGTTAGAAGTGAAATATGAGGTATGCAAAATAAAGTGACTCAAACGTGTCGACGCATATCTAATCTTCATGTCACATCTCATGCTGCTCATCTTTTTTTTTTCAGTTGTAGCTGCAGGTAGTAAAAAATAATTGCTGTTGGTAGCCAATGACAGACAGATCTGAATTGATTTCAATATTTCGGATACTCACACATTTTGACAGCTGAATGTCAATGGATTTAATGAGGGACCCAAAAGAATTTGTGTTTGGATAAGCAGGTTCAATAATGGATTAAGTTTGATAAAACATAAATCCAAACCCAACGATTCAACCGGATGAAAGGGAAATAACTGAACATGGTGAGTTGAAGAAGAACTTTCATGTAGATACAGACATTACCCTTCTTCCTTTGTAACGCAAGTCATCTTTGTGAACTTAAATGGCATAAATGTAAACTTGTTTTATTTGGAATGTTGTCTTTATAAACTTTAGACTTCATTGTCCCAAAAGGGAGAATTCATCTCCAGAACAGTGTACCCGACAGACAACAATACACAAGACAGGGAGGTCCATGGAGGGAGCCATTAAACACGCCCTATTATTCTATTTTCCAGGTGCATTTTTTATCTCCAGTTCCAGTTACAACATGTTTACATGCGTCAATGCTCATAGTCCTCCTTGTTTTTCTCATCCTGACCTCGTAAAGTTACAGAAATGAAGGAGATAATTCAATGGAGCCGTTTCAGGAGCTCAGGAGCTTCTGAGGGGGAGGGTAACTCCTTTTAGGCGTGGACTTCAGGTTTTACACTCTGCGGACCTTTTACATGTACAAAAATATATATAACACACTAAAGGAGAGGGAAGAAAAGTGGACGAACCAACCTGTGAACCTTTCTGGAAACACTAACTCAGTAAAAAAGAAGAGTTCACAGCTTAAATACTTTCTTCATGCCTCGTCTCAAAGCTTCAACACACAACTCCAAAGACGAGACCCCGCCTCCCTCGTGCTGAGCTAATAATACGCTTCCTCACAATGGTGGATTTGCATAAGTAAATGAGGGCCAAAAAGCAGTGATTAGGTTTTGTTTCCGTCAGTTATTGCGGCGGCAAATCTCCGCCCAGCAGCTGTTGGACTCATTCACGGCACCGCTCAAGTCATTTCGAACGCCGCCACTGAAAGGAACGGCAGATCGCAGATATCGCCATTGAAATACAGAACGTTGAAATAAAAGATCCAACCGCGCAGATACACTCTTTACTACAATCCTCTCTGTGCTCTTTTTAGAGTCTTCTGTGGCAATCCTAATTAGTTTAATGAGTTTTTTTCCTTTCTCTACCACAGTTGAATTATTGCATTTAATTGAATATAGAAAACAACTTTTGGAGCTGTGTGTGTGTGTGTGTGTGTGTGTGTGTGTGTGTGTGTGTGTGTGTGTGTGTGTGTGTGTGTGTGGAAGGGGTGGAAGGGGGGATAATTACATTGCAGCCGTTGAACAGGGGGTCTCTTAATCCCAAATGCAGTTACACTTATTAAACTGGGAGGGAAGGGGGGTACAATGCAGAACAGAAGGAGAAAAAATAAACTTGTGATTTATCTCATTAGCAACCGGTCGTCTTATTCTGCTCGCAATCCCGCCAAATTAAAAGAAACAGCCATTGTGTCTGGGTTCCTACTGCGGAGAACTCTGCATACAAAATGTGTTGCATCTCTATAGCTTTAATATTACCATATCTACTCTGCACATAAATCCTCCTGTGGTGCCGATCAAATTAGCTTCAGAACTCGGAAAGGTTTGCAAAACTCCAGATATGGAGCAAGTGGTTTAAATGAAGAAAAAAAAAATCATAATTATTTTAATTTAGCGTTTATGTCGATTTATAAGTTGTATTTCCAAAAATGCTCCTTGTTTGTGTCGTTTTCTCACAATCTAAGTCCCGTAAACTTATTCTTTTATCACACGTTACCAATAAAATCTAAATTTTGATCACATACTGTAAAAACATGATTATAGTCGTAATAGTGAAATATATATGTATTGTTTTGGGATGGAAATGGTTTTGTATGGAAAGGAAAGAGAAGAAATTGTGTTTTTCTTTGCCTCATCCCTGCCCTCCTCAGATCTATAACCAAAGCCATGGTCTTCCTCTTTTTCAACTGTTTTCTCCTTCTTTCCCTCATTTCATCTCTTGACCACCACGAGTCTCCATTCTCTTCCTTCTCTTTTCTATCTCCCTGTCGGCATCTCTGCCTCCCTGTGCTAAATAAAAACCAGTGGTTGTGATGCAGGCTGAGCTCTGCTGACAGCTATAGACGGACTCCCCGTGTTCTCTGCCCTCCATGTGGGGGAACCTGAGGCCTCGGCGCTGTGGGGAGCGGGATGCCATGAGGAGCACCACACACGCACACGCACACACGCACACGCACACACACACACATCTAATGACATTTACTCAAATCAGCAAATACTGCAGAAAACACACACACAGTGTTATCCAGTGGAAGACATGGTCGCAGAAACGTGCAAAAAGATGCTATAGAAATGGTCACTGTTCGAGAACAACCATTGATCTCAAACATGTTTGCCAACTGAAACCTTTCACATCCAGACAAGGTGTGACGAAATAGTTTCAAGTGATGCATCTAAACAGCACGTTTAACATGCAAACTTTGGAAAAATGTGCTTTTTGCACCACAAAATGTTGGAGCTACGTACAATTGAACACTGAATGAGACATCTTTAAGCAACTGAAAATGTTACAATTAACTTCCATGAAGTGAAATGTGAAAGGGGTTAAAGTTGCAAGAGAGAAAACACAAAGACAACGCTTTGATGGCGACCTGTCAATCAAAAGGTAGCCCCGCCCCCTAAAGCATACCCTTTAAGAATACCATACAAATATATCCACTCACGTTATTTAGTTTTCATTTGCAGACCACATTTGTTGTTGTTGTTGTTGTTGTTTGCATTTTGCCGATGCTAAGATCATAAGCATCTTATTCTGACGACAAAAAGATTTGATCCCTTCATCATCGAGCCGAGACCTCGACATCCTGACAGCAGAGCCCGTCCATCAAAAGTCAGTTCATCCGGTGTTACATGATGTGTACACTCACACACGCAACAACATATCCTCGCTGAGCCTGCGCCAGAGCCGTTTGATGCTGCACGATTTACAGTTTTGATTTGTTCTGGCCGGCCAATCATCAAAGCATTAAAGGCTCACATCCCCCGAGGCCAACCGCAACAATCCGCCCGTTCACACGCCAAAAACACCAGAGCTGCTGCTGCTCGGCTCGCTAGCTGTCGTAGTGCATCATGAGATGAGAGAAAGAAAGGCCTAGAGAGGAACGTCATATCTAAGCATCGCAAAATGAACGCGGGGCCAAAAGCCTTTGTAGAAGTTAACATCCAGAGAGGGATTACGAGAGGGAGCAACGCGACACGGAGCGCTAATGGCTGCAAACTCCCATCCCACAAAAAAAAGAGGATTCCTAATCAGCTGAACTATGTTTCATACCCCAGGGGAGTTAAGGGCACACACACACACACACACACAACACACAAATACCACACAGTCTGCCTCACAGATATTATCTACGAGCTGCACAACAGACGCCCCACGCTGCGCCGGCTGCCGCCATAAAAGCGTCTCTTTTCATACGGAGCGCCGTGCTATCTCTAATGATTAGCGTGTTAGAGTGTGGAGAGCACGGGCATCCTCGCAACACTTCAAAGACAAAAACAAAATCGGGAGGATTCAATTGCTTTTATGGCTCCCGGGTCCCAAACGGCGCCGAGAACGCCACACTTCAAAATCCATCAATAAATGTCACAGGCTATTCAAAGATGAGGGCCCTGATGTAGTTTTTATGTGGTGTAAGAACATGTCTTGTTGCAAAGAGAAGGCGGGGGGGGATCTGAGACAGGAGTGTGTGTTTTGTGGTAATGAGCTGCAGCAGACGAGGCAGACGGACGCAGAGAACAATCACAGCTAATCAAAACCACAGCCAGGCACGCTTTTTTACCAAAAGAGGAAAAAAAACGGTCGTAAATATCTTTATTTAAAAAAAAAAAAAAAAAAACGTGGACTCTGTGCTCCCGACGGTGTGATGAAAAAAATGTTCTCTCTGCTTCCCCGTGTTCGGTCGTTCGGCGCCTGTTTTCTCATTTCCCCATCCCGTCTCTCCTGCAGACTCTGATCTAATAACGGTGAAGTCCAGAAGTCATGCATCTCGTGTGGCAGCTTTGTGTGTGTGTGTGTGCTTCAGAGGCCGAAATCGTGAAGTTTGAGCATTCCCCCCCCATCCATGTTGCTGTAGGTATTTTATACGAAAATGAGAGAAACAAGGAAGAGCATGTTTGACAGCGGGGAGCAGGAACAGGAAGGGCACGAATACATTAATAGTGAATGTCGTAGGCTTTAAGCAGCGGCGTACGGGACGAGGAGGAACAGGAGCGTGAAATATGTGAAGATGTTGCAACACGATGTAACACCCGACAAACTCTCCCCCCTGCATCCCTGATGACTCACCCGCTTCGTACGCGTCGTCACGCCCCTCGGTTACAACCAACGTCCCCACTTACACTCTCTTACACTTACACTCTCTCCTGGAAAACTGTCAAACATCTCCCCGTGTGTTTGACATTCATATTAAGGTCATCAGGTCGTTAAAAAAAGAGAGTGAGAGAGGCCGTTTCACTGTCAGGGGCCATTCCACAGAAGGACAGAAAAAAGGAAAACATGTGAAATCCATCCCTGTGCTACCTTAAAAGGCGACCCCGGGGGTCATATATATCTGCCTCAATGGAGACCGCAGCAGGTTGGGGGTGTGTTTTTTTTCCGGAGAATTCAGCGACGGAGTTCCTAACTGACAAGAGCCATTCACGGGTTTAGACGCAGGGGAGCGAGGTTTAACGGGGACCAGGCTGCGCTAATGGGAACCAGCGGGCCTCTCTGGGTCTGTGGGTCAGCGTGCTGTGATTTAAACCTGGAGAAAAGTGGGACATTCCAGGTGGAGCCACGTTTCTCCTGCACACACACACACACACACCTCGTTACTGACTTTCCAGCTAGAAAATACACACACATTTAAAGACATAAACAGACACGAGTGACCTGTTCTCCAGTTTGACCCACCTGTCGTCATCAAACACACTCCATCCATCCAACCCATCTTCCTCTTATGAGTGCCAGACCTCTCTACTCAGTGTGTACATGTGTTTATGTGTGTGAAGCCATTATTCACAGCTGCGGTCCTAAAGTCTTAAATCAAGAGGTTTATTAGATTATATATATATAATCCCCTCCTTTTCCCTCCCGTCACGTTTCTCAGTATGGTCCAGTTTAAGAGGGATTTATGGACGGTTGGTTATCTGTCTCTAAGGGGATAACCTCTTTATTATTTTCTGATTCATAGATTTATTGTTTGGTGTTTAAAAATTGTTTTTTTTTTGCTGGCCAAGTGGTTGAAGATGCAGAGCATGTGGACATTTTGTTGCACGTTATCCCCTCTTCTCCCAATGTTAAATATATCATATCTGTTATGAAATATGAGCAAGAAAGCTGCAAAGAATGACAGCAAATGGTAAAAAGATTCTCACGAACCCAACTGCAACATCTTCAAAGTGCTTCTTTTGTCAAAGCAACCCAAAAAAACAAGATATGTTGAATTCATAATGATGTAACAATGAGAAAAGCTACAAAATCGTCACATCTGAAGCTGAAATAAGTTTTTTGTACATACGTACATTTCCTGCATGTGTTGTCCTAAAAATGAATTCTTTGAATGATGTAATTTGCTGGTTTGTTTCAAGTCTGGTGTCTCTTTTTTTGTGATTTTTTAAGTGTGTTATCTGTTTCTTTATGTGGTGAAACGTCTCTACTGCCATCTTGAACAGGACCACTTCGTAAAAAACAGGTTCAAAATCTCAATGAGATAATGTCAACTAAGAAAAAGTTAAATAAAATATTATTTTGCGCGATGAACAATAAAAAATGATTCAGCGCTTTTCAAAATGGCCGATTTTTGAAACACTGTAGAACGCTCAACATACACACCAAAAAAATCTCTCAAACTAAAACAGAAATGAGTTTCACTTTGTAAGGACAGACACTACGTGATGCATAAAACATGGAAGTCAAACACACAGAGGGATTCCAGTCGGACAGCTGAGCGATGCAAAGTGAAATCCACGACACCAAATGTGGGTCACCAGCCTTTTAGGGTCACGCCGAGCTCTCCGCCGTGCCCGCTGCCCTCCTGCTTAAACCCAAATGGCTCAAAGAGTTCCCTCACTGACACCCCCCCTCCCCCCACTGTGACAGACTGAATCCCATTCCCAGCGGGAGATAAAGCAGAATGTGTCACGCCAGGCCCCGCGCCATTACCGCCTCGCTAATGTGCAACATACTGTCGGAGTGAGTCCGGCTGCGGTTAAGCTCTTCCAGAGTGCTATTAAGAATGTTGGCAAATTCTCTGATCTGATGAATATTAAATACCTTAAGTGGATTCCACGGAGACATTTGTGACATTAATGGCTGCGCTGCCTCGAGCTCTTTTGTGACTGAGGACTTTTTAAAAGAAAAGTATGCTTAAAGAGTTGACAGTGGGGGAGAAAGAACATTAAAAACAGTCTTTTTAAAGTAAAGACAGTAAACAGTAAAGCTGGGTGTCGAAGTTAAATCTGTAACACGTTTCAAAAACTACGTGGTGCCAAAAGTTGGCACTGAATGCCTCGTCAGTTTTCCAACTTTGTTTATTTATTCTTCGATTAAATAGTTTGGCTATCCCTAGAAATGCATTTTTGCCGTCATTTTATTCACTTTAATTGTTCATGCTTGTGTTTTACACAAAATTAAACATTTAAAAAAGAACTGGCCTCATCCACCAATATCTTCCTAAGTTTATTCTTAGATTTGTTCTTGAGAAAAGTCCCAAGAAAACTTAATATAGGAATAAAAATGTGCTATTGAGTGTGTGTAGATTCTGCTCTTACTTAAGAACAAATCCCAAATAAGAAAACAACTGCGTAGGTGGGTTTTAAGAAGAAATTTGGTATTAATATTGTTAGAGAATGCGGCTAATTGAATGTGAAAGAAAAAAAGATGTTGATAATATAGATTTAATACAGTTTCATCTTGACGCGAGAACTTAAATACAATTCTGTATTCTTAGACGTGTCGATTACAAAATGAGAACTCAATATATGAAACTTTATAACATAATGATCGCACAGAGAGAACCGTTAAGAATAAGTGCCCAGTTCTGGTAAAAGTCTGAAACGTGAAAATGGTTTCCAGATTGTTTTTAAGATTGGAAAACACTGTGGCTTCACAGGGCAGCTGTTTGGTATGAGTGTCAAAGATTGTATGTGGTCGATACTCCTTCTACTTGTAATTACATCCCAGGGGTGCTGCTAGAAAAAAAACAAAAACGTTTAAAAACTTCCTCGTACAAAGAAATCTTAAAATCACAAACTTTGCTCATGAAAGCCGTACTGTATTTTATATTGCCTTTATGCTAATATACCACTATAGTGTGTGCTTACTGTATTATCACTGTAATACAACTAGTCTAATAAACTGCTTTTTAATGGTAAGATATGAGTTTTTTACTGCATGAATGACCTCTAAATGATCATCTTTTATACCTTGTATGTTTTTATCTTTGTAAAATACATTCCATAGTTGAATAATGCATGACTTATTACTTTAGATTTCCTCTGAGGGACATGTGAAGAAAAGCCCACACTGAGGGTCATCGGATGGACAGTCAGTCTGGCACCAAAATAAGAGAGGCTGACATCATCAGACATGGTCAATACTGGGTGGGGATGGCCCTCAGACCGTCCCTGACTACACACACACACACACACACACATGACATAAATACACACACACACACACACACACGACACAAAATTGAACTCAAACATACTAACAATACATACATTCCTGATTTCATCATTTGGAAGCTGCTGAACTGGTCTCCCCCCTAATCTCCCACTGAGTGTGTGTGTGTGTGTGTGTGTGTGTGTGTGTGTGTGTGTGTGTGTGTGTGTGTGTGTGTGTGTGTGTGTGTGTGTGTGTGTGTGTGTTCGCTAGAGTTTCCACACTAATCACTCCCGTTGTTCAGGCCAATACTTCCCAGAGTCCCTTGGGACTTTGCCTTTGCCCTGCGTCTGCGGCCTAGTGAGCCACATTACTCAGAAATGGAAAGCATTCAGATAAAGTTACAATTCCCCCAAAATGAGAGTTCTTTTCTATTTTCTGTGAAAACCATCAGTATCGGTAATTCAGACATTTTGGTTTTGGCCGGTGTTAAGTAAAGTGCTTTTGTTCAATGCATCTTCCATTATAATGATGGGATAATAGATTTGTCTGCAGTTGTTGCTGCCAATTTAAAAAGAAAAAAAAGCACTTTAGAAACAATTTCTTGGGATTAAATGAAAGTTTTGTGAACATTTAGACTGCTGTTGATCATCCATACTACTTTAGCCATGTTGAGCATGAATCAGCACCATGTCTTTACTAATCTTCATGAAAAGATTCTACATTCATATGCTAAATCGCTAGGCAACGGGACAAGATTTTGGCAATGAAATCTTTCTAATTTCCTTTTGTAGTCCCAGCAATATTGACCAATCACGTTAGAGCAGGTTTTGGTTGCATGCAGGTTTACAGTGTCGTCTGACAATGGTTTAGCTTTTTATTGGCTAACAGAAGCTTGTAAACTGGCTACCTGTGAAACAAAACCTTAGTAAACGTCGTGTCAAGTTGCCAATCGGACTGTTTACAATTGACCAGCGCACGGAAGAGGAAGTCTTGGCCTGGATATCTGCTGGCTGCACTGAAACACCAGAAATATAGACCCCTGCCTCCAGAGGCCACAGACAGCCAATGGGCTCCGAGATTGTCTGTTTAGGACACTTTGTCCTCAAATGCAGATTTAATTGTCAAAAGGGCTTTAGAACAAAAACTGTCTTGTTTTTTCATTGCCTGCTAAACTTTTCCATATAATTAAAATACATTTGAAACAGATTAAATGCATTGTGGGAGGCCCCTTTACGAACTCTGTGGCCCATTGCATTCATTCATTTGACAATTTAATTAAGAACAACACCTATGCTGTATCACACCAGCGTGCAGAAACTGAGGTCCAACCTCTCCTAAACCAAAGAAACAATAAAACTGTTGTGGGTAGTAAAGAGTAAGGCAAAAGTGTAAAGGCACTTAAAAGACTGTATGAACTTTTGGCTAAATATTAAGGAAAACCCGGTTAGACTGAGGATATTTTCCCTGGACTGTAAATGTTTGAATACTGAACATCACTGCAATAATAACAGTATAATCTTGGATTACTGTACATGTTTATTCAGCTCACATCAGACTCTTAATTTGGCTTCTGATTAGGACTCAGAGGGAGGCATTATTTAGTGTGATCACAGCAGGGCGGCTGCTATTAAAATGTTTGTAGTATCCAGCTTGAATAACCATTAAAAAAATATGAGAGATAATCCTCGTCATTAATATTAAGACATTAATAATGCACTCAAAGGGAAATTCTGCTCCAGCTGTTGGCATATAGACATTTTTTATGATATTTTCCTTAATTTGGGCCTCGTTGCTCTCATGACAATCAGAAAATCAATCATCAATGTTTGATGAATCTATTTGAATGTTACCGTTATGAATGTAACTGCTTTGAGGCTCGAGGATTATTCATAGTTTGTTGTATCAATAAGAAAAGTAATTTGTCTTAACAAAGAGGAAACACCAATAACATGGTTCACCGGCTTATGGCCTCGAAAAGACGGGAAAACGTATTACAAAATGAATAAATTAATTTCCAGGCTGTTAATAGTGTTTGTTCAAATGTGATGGTCTTGACTGCTTTGACTGACTGCATATCTGATGTTTACTCATGAGAATGTGTCTAATTACAGTGTTTATTTGGTTTGATTTGGACTTTTTCTAAATGTTAAGCATTTTTTAGGATTTGTGAAGACGGACTGAAAGACTTGGTAGCAGTTCACATTTTCAAGTAAATGGTCAAATTCATATTTTACAGTTTTTCTACACAAGAAAAATGGTAAAACTATTATTTCTAACCACCCACATCTATAAAGTGCTGAATATTGCGATTAAGAGCCTACTCTATATAATGAGTTTAATTTACAGGACCTCTGTGGATTCTAACAGGGTCAAGCCCGCCTTGTTTTCAAAGTTATTTAAAACAACTCCCACTTTACGGTATAAATTAACAAGCCCTTACAGATTTGGAAACAATATAATAATCAAAACAGCGATTTTGGTTTTGTGCCCAGTCTGCTGTATTTAAAGCCAACATACAGTTATTGTGCTTGGGTTTTCATCCCTCTCTAAAAGCTGAATATGCAAAAAGGTAACTTAAATTAAAAAAATCAAACTGACTGAGCCGTTGCGTAACTGTATGATGATTCCTGTTCTTCCAAAAAGGCATATGAAGCCGAGTGGAAATAAAGTCTTCACCCTCCTGCTCTCGTTCCAAAAAAACCCCCCACTGAGCCGTCCTCTCCCACATCCATAAAGGATTCCCCGTGGGGCACAACATATCTCTCTACTGTAGCTCTTGGCCTTGATCCAGGGATTAGGAGTGGAAGAGGACTGGCCTGTCTCCCCTCATATACACCATAACTGATTCCACCATATAGGAGCAGATGGCGGCTGACAGATCCAAACTTTAACAGCAGCCATCTCACGCTCCGCACTCGTATATAATCATTTGTATACGACACGTTGATTAAACGACGGTGTCAGCCATTTTAAATTATTCTTAATGGATCTCTGGCTGGCAAAAACAGCAGGTGTGAGCAGCGCTGATAGAATCCACCGGGTTCATTTCAGGAGCTTCGTATTCTGCCGATTACAGCTAACTGTAAAACCACAAGATAGAGAACTGCAAATGTGAAAGTTGGAGCTCTTGTTTCTGGCTGCTGACACAAACTTTTGGATGCTTGATGTGGGAATAGAGAAGAATGCTCCTTGCAGCTGAAAAATAAGAGTGTACGTCATTTTAAAGTGTGTATAGTTATGTAGACAGGGATGTCATGATACCAGAAATAGAATAAGCGTAACAAATACCAAAGAAATTCAAAGATTCTCGATACTTATTTGAAACCACAGTAAAAAAAGTTAAATAAATCCCATGTACTTTAACATACACTCCTTCATTAACATTTGCATATTGGTATTTGTTGGAAGTTAAACATGTCATCTCTCTCTATTATCTGTTTTACTGTTTTTACTGTATTTATACAAATTTCTTGCCAAAAATGTAATTTTATAAGATAACAGTTGAATGTATCGTGATAATATTAGAATTGACCTTCTCCAAATTCTCATTTTAGAGCATGAATGCATCTTAATATCAATCAATGCATAACATAACATACCGTTAACTTTAGCTCCGTGCATTACTTTGCTTACAAGCTGCTAAAAGCTAACGTTATCTAGCTCTTATCCTGCTGATTTCAACAGGGATTTGTTGTTCACAATGTAGCATTATCAGCAGCCATAGTGAGCTTACTGCGTCCCAAACGTATTTAATATCGTCAGGGTGACGGGACCAGGTTAGTCTCGATCCCTGAGTTACTGTAGAAACGCTTTCACAGTTTTGGCATTGAGATGGTATCAAAGTTTTGGTTGCGATATAGTGAAGATGCCTTTTGTGACTTGTTTTGTGTATATTCTGTGTGTAAGGAGAAGACAGGGTGCAAACACAATGTGACACAGCGTTTGGTAAGGTGTCAGAAGGGTTACAACAGCAAGGGTTTGCACCGGGACCCCTTCACTTTCTCCTCTGGCCACGCCTACAGAAGCTTAAACCATACTCTTTAGACCCAGATCTCAGATTTCAACTTTTAACTTATTTATTCATTTTCAATTAGATTGAAACTTATCCGTCTTGTGTTTTCTCAGGTGAAAAAGTTCTAGCACGTCTGAGTTATGTAAATGTCTTTAACTGGAGGCAAAACATGGTGGCGGCCGCTCAAAATTCTGTCCCCGTTATAGTCACCATGCTTTGGATCAGCATTCAGCCTGGCAGTCGTGATGACCCTCAAGCAGGGATGTTCCCCAAGCTGTAGTAAGACATCCTGTTCTGCTCAGCGAGTGGTGAGAACACACATCCATGTTCCGCATAGCCGTGAAAGCCAACATCTTGTCTTGTCTGGTCTATTCGCACATTACGAGCCAGAAAGCAGAGCAGCTGAGGCGCAGAAAGATGTGACCGAGCTCGATTTTTTTTTTTTCTTTCTTTTTCTCAAGTCTTTAACGGTTGTGAAGAGTGGAAAAGTCACAGCTGTGACTTCTTCCAACTCCAGGTTAGTCTGGCAGAAAATAGCAGGCAGCGAAGAACAAGCAAACCACTTTTCCACAAAGCTTTCCAGCTGAATAGTTCACTTCATGTACTTGGCTTTATAAATTGAATTTGTCAGACTTTGAGTCACACAGAAAATGAAAACAAATCTTTATCTTTTAGTTTTGAACTCAGATAGAGAACACTTTCAAAATGAGAACAATGTGGAAGTTGATTCTGTGGATTTAACAAGATCTTGCACGTCAACATCAGCTGATCCGGTTCTACAGGAAATTATCCATTACGGTTACGTAATAACGTGTTAATCATCAATCAAGGCAGACAACTTTTGATGTGAAAAACAGAGGAGATAAAGAGATCCGGAAACGCGTGGGATTACAGGAACATGGGAACGTGAGTGAACTAAACACAGATGATGTCTGTTGGTAAGTGGATTATGGGGGATATAGAGTGAGACTTCATTTCAATTGATCCCATTCCACAATGTGGCACCTACTGGTTCTCCATAAAATGTTTAATCCAGCAAAATGATATTTAAGCTTGCTGAAGCTTTTCAGTCTTTTAAACTCTCCGTCTTTGTACTTGCAAACTGCATGTGTGTTTTGGATACTCTGGTGTTTGTGGCTCTAGTTTGGTGTTTGTATGCGTTTGGTCCCCAGATGGGGCTCCTTGTCGGAAGTCTCAGGGGCCACTGAATAGACAGGAATGTTGGATAAGCTACGTGTTTACTCAACACGGAAAGAAAGAGGGGCGTTTTTGAAATAATTACAAAGGGAAAAGCAATGGAGCAAGTCCAAGTAGTGTTACTATTTTATGTGCTAGACCTAACCCCACTATGTATTCATGCTCTTTAGGACTTTAGATCATTTGGTTGATAACACATGTGTTTGGTAATTTGTACCATTTAAGGAATTTATAAACTGTAAAGAAAGAGCTCTTAAAAAATGTTTCTTTTGGGGCCTCTTGGCGAAAAATGGAACAAGTAAAAAAAAACAACCATTTGATATATTATCACCAAAGAAAGGTAGATTAAATGCTAAGCGGTTGGCAAACGAGTGCCTATTTACACCTAACAGACGTGGAGCAACATTAGCAATGTTTTTGGTCAAATGCTGAATACAAGTACAATATTCACTCCTTTTAGCTCAGTTTTGGTCTCCCCCGACTCATGCAGAATATACCTGACTCTTTCGCTGTTGAATGCATCGCTGTTCAGCACCTAATTGCTTACTTTGTCTGCAGTTAGGTAGCACCAGTATGTTAGAGCTTGTTTGCTCAAAAACAGCTGTGCCTGTTGTGGCCGGACACAAGTTTGTACGGCAGGAAATTTAGAAAGACATTGAGCTAAAAGTGAATAAAACTCCAATTTACTGACAATTGTCACGACGAGCAACCCCTTACACTTCACAAACAGAGGTTGATATTTAATATAGGATATATTGATCAGTCCAGATGGCTTCCAACACAAATGCATGTTTTCATCATCACAAACTGACACACAGCTGGTAGCGTTTCCGAACACTAGTACTGGTCGGTTTACAGGTCATAGGGCTAATTATAATGAAGTTGCCATGTGTACTCGGACAAAAGGTTACAAATAGTATGGGGGGGGGTTCCCAACAGGGGGCCCACGGTCTCATTTTTGCTCCCGGGGCCACCTTTCTGGTTACTCCAACTTGTTTCGACGACCTGCGACAGAAATCCCCTCAGAATCTTACACAAGGTACAAGCTTTATACACACACACACACACACACACACACACACACACACACACACACACACACACACACACACACACACACACACACACACACACACACACACACACACACACACACACACACACACACACACACACACACACACACACACACAGACCTTTGACATGTCACTCCCACTCCTCTCCATTTCCAGAAAATACACACGTCCACCTGAACAGAAAACGCCAACAGACACAAAAGCGACTGCATCGAAACATAGCACAGATGCACACTATTACACAACAAGTGCACACAGCATACATGAAGTGCAAATGCATGCACATGAGCGTGCACACACACACACACGCTACCTTATCAGCATGTGAAAAGCTGGAAGGCAACTGCTGTCTGTTTGTTTGTCTGCGTCGCCGTTTCTGGTGTGTTTGTGAGAAAACACGGCCGCGTTCACTCCCTCCGAGGCCTTTTATTCCCCCGGTGGAGATGAAATGTAATGGAGCCGATTCAATAAGAGAGCGCTGCCTCCTCGGGAAAGGCGGAGAATCTAATCACGCCAAATCCCTCAGAGCTTTCCCCCCTGCATTCGCCGCTGCCTTGCAGTTGGGAAGGGAAATAAAACAATGGTGGCTAATTCACTTCGGTTCTCTGCACACTCGCGCTCACACACAACAGGGATGGAGGGTGGTAAAGCAAATGTTCGGAGGCTAATGAAGCTCTTCAATAACACGCTGAATGCTTCCACAATATGTTTTAAGTAAATTCAGCTTATTAATTTACAGCAACTGGCAAATAAACACAGTGTTAGAGCTGAGCAAACACTTCATAGGGTATTTAGGAAAAAATAACATGGTGACAAATGTTACCAGATGCCAACGCTACAGTAGACTCTGGGACCCCGGTGAGAAATACTTTTTTTTAAGCTGTAATGCTGGGAAAACATTGGGTTAGATAAAAAAAAAAACACGAAGCTTTGGACATTATTTTGTTTGGCAGGTTGAGTAAGACCGCCAGTGTCCCAGCAGCAAGGTTATGCAATTTGGTTGCAAGCCAAAACAGAAAAAAGAATGTTCCCAACCTGATACTACACCGTGCTGCCCACGCAACAAACCCGCAGTGTGCGAGTGTGAAAACATGTGCAACCACCAATTTACCACCTGGTTAAAAAATGTAGCTTCAAATAAAAATAAAGTAGATCTAAGAGTCACATTTAATCCTGACAGTAAATGTTAGCGAGCAGGCTTGAAACCAAAGAGCTAAATGTTGTCTCAGGCTTGAAGCAGCAGACGGGTTGAGGATGCACTACTACTGGCCCCGCTCCTCAAAGCAAAGGAAACGACACAGCGTTCCCAGAAGGCTTCTGAAGCTCCTTCTGGCCTCTTGTTGTTTTTGTTGTTCAACCTCCGCGGTTAAATTGAAATGTCTGACATCGCTAGGTTCGAACAGGAAAAAAAACCAGGCAATTAAAAATGAATTCCGATGGATATTTATGCAGCTGCATGTTGTGTTTTGTTTTTTCTTTCCTTCTCCCGTTTCCTCTCGTACTGCAGAGCACCGCCGTGTTAAAGAAAGGCAATTGTGCGTTTTACGGCCCCGGGGGAATTGACAGAGGGGCGGTGGGATTCTGGTATTCTCATTTGGGCATTGAGGAGAACTTTGGTCCCGTTGTGAGGAAGAGACAGAGCCCGGGGGTTGATGGATGCATTTCCTCATGGCAAGCACACGTTTGGATGACCTGCTTCAGGAAGATCATGATGACTATGTTGATGATTATCATCAGTAGTGCCAGTGACAGTTAAAAACGCAGATTTTTTTCTCGTTTGCTGTGTCATATTTAAGTTTCACACTGTATCATTCCCTCTCTGATGACTTTCCTTATCATTCACTGTGGGCTTTGAGTATATAGATACCTTATGATGTATACACTATTGCAGTTTGAAATGCATGTTTTCTTAAAAAAATATTGCCAAAACTACAACACGTCATTTTTGTCTGATCTTCTTCTTTCAAGGTCCTTGAAAAAAGTATGTTTGACAAACGCTTCCATCAAGGAAAGCAACCAAATTGGAGCTAATAATTGTGATATTTCAAGAGAAATAACCTTACCTTACGTGTCTCATGAAAACATTTCAGGGGTAAACTGTTAGCCCTAAACAGATTGAGTTAAAAATAAAATTCTGGGCTCCTCCGTGCAACCGGGAAGCCAGGAAGGATTCAGCTGAGACAGGTAATCACGAATAAAAAAATACATCTGTGAAACGCAACTGCAGGCTACTAAATAAAGAGTAAAGAGGACAAGAGAGGTTGTAAAAATGTAAATAGCTTAATAGGCATAGCATGTGGAGCCTCATTTTCATCTCAATAAAACTTCTAAAAATGTGTTTTTTCTTGTGTAACTGTGTTAAACTGCACAAAAGGCATTTTTGAGTTCTCTGTACTTCTTGCCATGATTTTGATGTTTCCGTAGAGGTGCAGGATGTTGTATATTATACTGAAAAACAAGACCACAAAAAGTAAAATGTGAGCAAAAAAAAAACAGAAAGCTATGTGGATAAAGATTATTATGTAATGTAATGAAGCTTATGAATCTCTCTCAGTTTGATTCTGAGTCATGATCTTGTGACATTCACAACACGGCAGCTTCAACAAAAGGGCTTTACAAACACTCACAAAAAACTGTGATGTTTCCAGAGCCATATCCTAAATGATTTGAGCCATGAAATGCTGAATTAATGATCATTGGGCTCCTCTCTTACAAACACAGATTGTTAAACGTTTCCCGATCCCAACAGTGGAGAGACAAATCCAGCAAACAAGCAACAACGTAATCTAAAACCGTTTGTTTTAACTTATCACGGCACGCCTGTCATTTCAAAATAAAAGCGTTGGCGTGTAGGAACAAAATAACATTTTCCTTCACTCTCCGTTTCTATGGACATGTTATTGCTTTGATCCAATCTCCTCAGTGCTTAAGCTCTGATATCAGTCCGCGCTGCCATTCGAATCCCATAATAACAAACACTCCCTCCTGTGCCTGGCATGGCGGGGTCCAATTCACTTCCTGTTCAGTTGGGGGCAGACAGGAAACGCGCTTCCTGCTTCTCTTGGGAGGTATATTTTGCTTACGATTGGGGATCTGGGAAGGCAACATAATATCTTGAAGGAGTGTACGTCCCTGGCACCAACGCTGCTGGAATCAAAGCCTCCTGAAAAGAGCCAGCGTTTCAAGTCTAGGGCATCATGGTTAGAAACAGAATGAGGAGTAACATTTAAATATAACGGCTGTGTCAATAATCACATGCTCAACGTTATTTATCCAAGTAAAGTTGGTGCTCTAAAAAGCCCGTAAGGCTACCAAAGTCAAACGCAAGGAAGACCTGTTGCTTAAATTAATTGAAAAGACCAATATTAGTTGAGCTTAATCTCTCTGTGGTCTCACAAAAATGAAAAGCAATAAAGAGTAATGTCTCCAAAGCCCGGTGGAAGCAGACAAAAGCCTGGGGTGCAATGAACTACTGGAAGTTGTGCAGTCATGGTTATCCCTGTTAGGGCTGCAAATACTGCAGACTTACTGTAATTGACTAATGTATATTCTTAGTTTTTTTCCAAACTGATGAATCATTTTAGCTCTAAATGTATAGAAATAGCAAAAAGGCCGTTCGCAGGCTCGCAGAAAAAGTTAAATGATGAAAAAACACCAGACAAGTCAGATAATCCTCACATTTGAGAAGCTGGAACTAGCAAATACTTTAAATTCTCCTGATGAATGACTTTAAATTATTAAACAACTGTAAAAAGCGCTCCATTGAAATGATTTCAGCGCTAATCCGTTAGCTTGCTGTTGTTGCTGTGGTCTTTGGGGGGGGGGGGGGGGGGCAGCTTTCCTACAAAACTTCAAAGAGTCGTAAAACAATATCTCGTAGTACTGGGGGGGGGGGGGGTATAAAATTGCTTGTGTGGTGAATGAGTGAACTATTAACTTTAATATAACAATGATTGGAGTCTAAATCATGAGTGAATTCCCTTACCTAATTAAATAACTCTCCATATCTGTTGTGCATCTGCATAACTCCACACAGGACCACATCAGGGATTTAATAAAAAAAAAAAAAACACACCATGACAACAGCAGCACGATGAATTATGAATCAATACGAGCAGCAGCGCTCTTGAAGTACACACACAGGCTGCCGAGGCCATCTGGGGATGTGTGAAACCCACGACTAAGACAAACCCATTCATTCAGCCGCGGATGTTCTCGCCTGCACTGCCCGTGTTCCTGCCTCGCTGCAGGCTTTCCTCGATTGGCTTCAAGTTCCCACCAAATCCATCTTAAGGGCTACGAAATCTCTGCGTTCATTGATCGAGGGAGGATTAGAAAAAGCACAGAGCTGCAGTGCTGAGAAACTGCTGCTGCTGCTGCTGTAGGAAAGATGCAGGCGTTTGGAACATTCTGGCTTTTTATTTGGCTGAACGTCACTGCAGTGGACTTTGCTTTGGGTTATTATAAAGATGGTAATGCTTCCACTTGGCTGGCTGTTTATGAATGCAAAGTAGATGCACAGAGAAAAAGGGATCTCCAGGTCAGGCTGGAGTGATCATCTGGACCGCTTTCAAATCCTGTTTTAAGACACATTTTTAGCAACTTGCCTTTTTGCCTGACAATTAATTTTTTGATATTTCTCTGTCGTGTAACCACTCGATTTTAAGTTTATTAAGCACCTACCTTATGGTTCTAAATGATCAATCTGTAAATGTATTTCATATGGTATTTTAATTGTGTGCTTGCATTTTTTATGTCTTTATTTCTTGAGATTTTGTAATTGGATTGACCTGCAGCCTATGGAAAGCACTTTGTACTCCGAGTTTGAAAAGTGCTATACAAATAAAAGTATTATTACTATTATTATTATTATTATTATCTCAAAATGAGCTGTCAATCATGAACAAAGAAGGTAATTCAGAAAATGCAGGGAAACAGCGAACATGCAACAAAGTGGAAAGCTGGAAACGAGGTGAAATCAACAAGAGAACGGAGGACGGGAAGACAGAGAGGTAGAAAGGTCAAGGGAGGCAGAAAGAGAGACGGATATTCAAAGGTTCCCATTCACCCGCTGCCTCTCCTGAGTAATACCCCCCAGAGAATGGCGCCCCGTGTCGAGCAGTCGGCGAGCTGACATTTACCGCCTGCCTTCTGTTGCTGTGATTATGTTTTCTCCTCCAGGTGTGATAGCCAGCTCGCCGTCTCTGCGCAATAACGCCGCCTCAGAGTTACGAGAATTGGGAACGCGAGGCAGAATCAGGCCCCGGTCAGACCTTTAACTGACATACCAAGACTGGGTGGTGCTTTAGAATCGGGAGGCAAAAAGGTTGCTGAACCATGAATGTCACCCCGTCACCTGGTTTCTACGGTAACGGCTTCTGGGCCTGATTGTGACTCCATTAAGATTCATTACTGTTACCAGGTTATTCATTTTGTTTTTCAGAGAGGAAATTGAAAGAGAGCTCTTTAGATGCATTAATCCACCCCTACCTGTCTGCAGACGGAGGCCGCTCGTTGCGGGCCTTGCTGACTTGGGTGTAGAGGGTGTCGGAGTGCTGGTGGTGTGGATGGAGGTGGGGGTATTCGTCCCGGGGGCTGTGGGGCCGGCTGTGCCCGCTGTCCACGGAGATGTTCAGCGGGTTGATGCCTGCGTAGGGGTGCTCCTCCTCGGAGGCCCTCTCCGGTGTGTGGCTTATGTCCAGGATCTCGGCGTAGTCCCGCTCCCTGGCCTGGCGCTCCCTCAGCTCTCTGGTCTTAGCCTGGATCCTGATGGTGAAGATTGTAGCAGACATGTTGGTACCAGGTTTTTTTCTGGCTCAAAAGACATTGGTGGCTCAGAAAAAGGACTATTCTGTGCAGATCCGGGCTGCTTCCAGAAGAAAAACAAAAACGGTTCCGTATGTGGCTATTCAGTATGATTCTAATGGATACTGCCATGCAAAATATATCCATTCCTCAAAGTACAGTCGTGCATTGTACAGATACGTTGAATGTCGTCGTTTTTGCACTATGGAGTAAATCTACCGAAGTTTCCGAAGATAAACTGGTTATTTTTGTTCATTGGCAGAACAAAACTAAATATGTACTGTAGGAGAAATGTATGACAGCCAGTGGAATGCTTTTGAATGATAGTTAAGACTGCTCCGTGGGAACCTACTGGTTCCCAGTTTGTCAGGTAAACCCTTTGTGTTGCTGAAGCCTTGTATTCATACACTGCAGGAGACGCCGTAAATCTCTGGTGTCACGTTAACAAAACACCAGACGACTGATTGTTTATTGTGCCTTTTTCAACTTTCCATTACAGAAGAGATATAAGATGTTGAGCCTATTATTTATGCTTTTTTTTCTTCTCCCCCCTACTGAATAATACCATAAACAATACATAATAGTCTGTCGCCCCCACAACATCTCATACGAGGAAAGCACTTTGTACTCACAGAGTGCTGCTAATGTATAGCCACCACGCTTTTCTCTTTCTGTCTCTCTCTCTCACACACACACACACACACACACACACACACACACACACACACACACACCTCTGACACCTTTATGTCTCATATAGAACTCAAACACACACAAATCACACACACACTCTCTCTTTAGGCCATTATCTTGTGAATAACTGGCAACACCATTTGCTGCAGCAGGGGGACTACCTATCGCGCAGACCCGTAATTACAGCCTCGCCAATTATCAGAGCTTTACAACTACCAATTATCATACCGCTCTCTTTTCTGCGGGCCCCCTTTTTAATGGCAGTGGGAAAGAGAATGGGACAGTTGAGGTGGGGGGTGAAACTTGACTGAACACTCAGTGGGCTAAAAATCTGAAAAGCTTCCTCCAGAAAATGTGCATGCTGTGCATAATGAAACAAAAAGTCTAATAAGGGGGGAGCTACAAAATGTGGAAAAAAATATACTTTACTACATAAAACGAGGCTGCTAATTATCTTGATGGTTTTATCAGCTCCCTACTGAATCTGGACAGGGGTAACAATGTTTTTTTAGCAGAATGGGCGCTTATTCAGACAACTTAACCCATGTCGCATGAAGGCTTGTGGACCTGCATGCTGCGCCTGTACTAGTTGTGGACTCAGCAATTATCTAACAGCGCAGAAGGAAGCGGGGCCCTTGAGGGATCTATCTTTAAAACAGAGGGAAAAAAGAAAGAAGCAGCAGCAGCAGCAGAAGTGGTAGCAGCTACTGATTGTATACACAAGTGTAGTGACTGATAAGATAAGGCCAGACATACCAATCCAGCTACCCCCTTCTCCGTGCAGCCCCTTCCCACCACAACAAGGCCCTGGATGGGTCAATGGGGCCGGTTTCAGAGAGAGGAAGGATGCAGCTTTGAACCACGAGTGGTGTGTGAGAAAAGATACAATCTCAACTCTTAAGAGCTGGAGTATTGAACAAAGACAGCTGCCAACATGTGTGGGGTCAAAACAGGTCTGAAATATGTATGTGTATGATGAAGAGCCAGTTCATTAACCTGTTGATTCTATTTTTTGATAAATTAGGCAGAAAACAGCCATCAAAACATTCCAAAGTCCGAAGTAACGTCTTCAATTTGTCCAACCAACAGTTCAAAGCTGCGTTTCCCCCCCTGGGATCAATAAAGGTTGATCTTATCTAAAAGGCAGCAAATTCTTACATTTGCGAACCCTGGTACCAGCATTTTTGCTTGATAAATCACATTTAATACAAAACCCCCCAAAAAACTCTGAGGTTTAAGTAATTGTACCATTCCATGTTGTTGTTTTAAGTCTCAAACACCCATCCTGTAGGCTTTCATTATTGCCATCCATCCTCAAACTACTTCTGAATCATACTCCTACTTCTGCTTACCCAAACATTCAGATTTGCTTACCCAAACACTGATAAACACCTTCCATTAATCACTATCCTCTGCATTTGTCATTCATGAGCAGCTTGTTGTAAAAGTAAATAACCAACCGTGATAGCAATCATTGGAAGCTGTATAGGAGTTATATAATCCTGCTTGAGTGGTTTTTGTATGTTTTTAGAGCTTCTTTGGCGGTACTGGGTGACCACTGGGGTAACTGGTGTGAGTCAAGGGGGATTACAGCTGTATTCCTTTAAGACAAAAGCTAAGCCTCCATCTACGTCAACATGATAGGCACTTAAAAAGCAATGTTGCTAAAAATGTGCAATTGTACAAACACAATTACGCTGATTAGAGTTGGTACAGGAAGGAAAACAACACTTGTCCGAATCATTGCCTAAAATATTTACGCAAAGAAAACCCTGCTTTCTGTCCAACGGCTGACCTTGATGAGGGATGAAAATACTCTCAGCGTGAAGGACCGAGGGCGGTAAGAAAAAAAAAAAAAAAAAAAGAGTCAGAGATTGAACAAAATGAGAGCACTGCTGTAAGACAGGCAGAGACAGCAGATAAAAGGGTATAGAAATGGCAGGATGGGACATTATGGGGGAAGAAATGTGTTTGACGAGTGACCTTTCTACCACATCAAGCCAGAACAATGGTCCATTATGTGCCATTGTAACCACTGTGTAATAAACCTTCCTCTTAGCGGCAGTGCTGACACAACTGATAGACCATGGTGAAAGGCAGGAAGTACATGAAAGTAGAAGGTCCAGCGGGATAAGATGGCTGCTGAAAGCCCTTTAGGATTGATAACATTGGATGTCTGGAATTGTTTTACGACAAGTATCTTTAGCCAGCTCTAAAGGACTTGCTATGCAAGGAGAACACAGTAAGACTTTAGAGGGGGCCAAGGAATCCCTACTGATATACATCTGGTCATTTTCTTGTTTTAATCTCTTATTTATTCATCAGAATAATATATTTCAAAGCTGCTTCTGTTAATCTTGAGCGAGAAGAAGTAGGAATGAGTGTCGAGGTCAAGAGAAGTTCTCTGGGAAGAATTACGTGATATAAAGCACACTGTCTGTATACGTATTCAACTTTTAACTTTTTGGCCATATGACTCTTAAAACACTGAGTGAAGTCATACACTCGGTCACAAGCAGTCTTAAGACTAGAGCCGTTTTGGGCAGGCTTGGGGAATAATGGATAACATGGAAATATGTTGCGTAATTAGCATTCAAAAGAAGGTAACTATATTCCATTACAGTTATAGAAAATTACTAGCAGTATTTCAATTTTTAAATACATTTCTTTTGTCTTATTTGCATATTTGCTATTGAAAGAAACCTAAAAGTAACAGGAAGTAATCGGATTGCATTACCCTAATATTGTGATTCTTAGATTAGGTTGCTGACTTTACGGTTAATTAGATTTCAGAAGGATTACATATTTAAACTAACCCTCCAAACCCTGTCTTTGGCTCTCAATGGCTTCTGTGTTAGCCAATGAATTAGATGCAATTACACACGCCATCTAAAATACCGTGCGTTTGTGTCTGCTATGTTGCACTTTGCAAAGCACAAGGAAGTGTTTTAGATCTCTTAACTAGAGTAAAAATCATTTTCTATCAATGGTCATGTCTTGGTGTGCGTGACTGAATGGTCTAAATCTATATTTTCAGGGATCTGTCAATCAGAAGTGCATCAGTATTGGCAAATAAATCAATGTTAATAAGGGAGGCAAAATATGTAGCACTGGAACACCCCAAGGTAGAAATCAAAGGCCAAACCCATTATAGAATACATTCGTGTCCAACATGAGTAATTATTTCCACATGTGCATGTTAACCTTCTCTTCAAGTGACCGTATGTTTCCCCCCACAATTCTGTCAGAGTGCTGTCCGAACTGTCTGTCTAGATTTGTTTGTCTGGCTTGGGGTCTGAGTCCACTGGGACCCGAGAATTAAACCTGCGAGGAAATCCATCCATTTAGTCTATCACAGCTGGATTAGGCATGGCCTCTGGCAGTGGCCGATCAATAGGCGCTGTGCAGCGAGGTGTCGGAGCTCCCGGCTGAATCTTTGGAGAGAGCAGCCTGGTGAAACACGGCTAACTGGATCATTGTTTAACGCCGAAGCAGCCGCAGACTCCCACATCCTCAGCGGGATCTCCCCCCGTCGATATCAGTGCATCTCAGCCAGTGGTTAAATACAAACGAGAGGCACGCTTGTGCTTTTCAGGTGCTTGTGGAGGGAGGGGGGGGGGGGTACGCTTGATTGGAGAGAGTCAAACACCCAACGCTGAACAAAATAATGAATGCATCGAACTACCGTCTGACAATCCCAAGACAGCTCCTGCTCTGTGGATGCATGGACCCTAATTTGGCTGATTTTTGATCCTCATATATCCTTTTGCCTGATTTCCCTGAGCTCGCTCTTGCCCCGGGCGCTCTACATTGTAACACCACTACACACTAACAAACAAAAGAACAATAAGATAGGGGGAAAAAACCTGACACGCCCATTTCTTAACTCTTGCAGAGGCTCTACCTTAAAAATGAATCTGAAGAAATAGATGGAAATACTGAATTAATTTCAACTTGTAATGAGAGGCTTGGTTACAAATATCAGACCGGTACTATAATGTGTAGTGGCTCCAGAAAGTCTTCATTTTTTTTGAATAAATTGATTTTTATGTCAATAATACACAGTATATTTACCATAACAGTAGAAAGAAAACATGGTTTGGCAAATGTCTGCATTATTTCAAGATTGAAAAAAGCTCCACTTCTCGTAGGATACACAAAGAAAGATCGTTCAGAATGTAACCACAAACTATAGAGCTGAATATGAAGGGGTTATGTGCAGTTTTGGGACGTTACTTTAAATCTGGTTGAAAGAAAAGGGTACATCGTTATCTGTGTCACTTATGTACCTGCATTTTTCAAACACCATGAAGTAATCCTGACTAGGTATCAGTGTATGAAGCCCCATCACCATAATAAATGCGTGCGACTTCCGACATTTGAGGACAAGAAATAACAGAGAAGCCAACAGATTGGATTAACACACGTAAAGGACCGTTCTGAACTTTAAACCAAATCCAGTGTAACAACCAAATCATCTGACGTGGCATTTGCGTTAACCTTATGCCAATTAAAAATAAAGACTCGCTCTTATCATATTATTGGACTATCTGCTCCGCAGGCGCAGAGAGAGAATTACAAACCAAATTTTAATAACGAGCAACTGGGGGGAGTAATGACTCTTGCCCCGACACCAAGAGCATGGGAATTAATTAGCTGGCAGGGCTGTAATGGCCTTGGCATTTATAAACCGCCGCCCTAAAAACACTGGCAAGGTGCCCGTCTGAGAGAGAGAGAGAGAGAGAGAGAGAGAGAGAGAGAGAGAGAGAGAGAGAGAGAGAGAGAGAGAGAGAGAGAGAGAGAGAGAGAGAGATGCAGTGAGAAAACGACTGGCTGTCTTGGGGCTGTTTGGTTTTGGGCGCCAACCCGATAACAGTAAAACAATGATGGGCTCTCCACCCAACTTCTCATTTTTGTCATTACACAAATTCTTCATTTATGAAACCATCAACATACTGCTGTTGGACACTGGAATTACCGCCTCACGGTTGCCTCAGAAAACCAGTTAAGTTGCAGTTAATGTCCATGTCTGTCCAAACTGTCATAACTAAAATGCCATCATTTTATCCCATTAAATATTTGTGGTAAATTGTCAGAATTAGCACATCCATTCCTGAGTTGTGGCTAAAAACATGTTTGGTGGGGTCACAGTGATCGTTGACCACCAGAATCTGATCAATAATCGCGTTTAGAAAATGGGACTTAAGGATGGATGGAAAAACTGAAACTCTATTTCCTCCAGTCGCAGCTGTCGCCATTGTTTTTTTTTTTTAAATGTCAAAGAGGGAATTCCCCTCAGTCCAATTGTTATGCTAGATTGAAAAGACTTCCTGAACTGTGGTCAGGACCTCCAAGACCCCTTCTTCGATCCAATCTCCCATTGGGCTTATAATGCTGCTTCTGATTACTTATGCTACAGGATAAATTATATTTTAGACATTAGTGAGCTACTAGCATTGTGAGAAGCATTGTGGAAGAACTTGACTGGCCTGCATGGAGGCTAAACATCAAACCAATGCAACACCTTTAGGATTACCTAATGCTACCTGCAGGCCAGGCATTATCACCCAACATCAGTGTTGGTCCTCGCTAATGCCACTGGGGATTAATGGGAACAAATTCCTGCAAATCAGGCTCAAAACCTTGTGGAAAGACGATATTATGGGGAAACAAATGAGAATGAGTGAACACAACCCTAGATGTGTTTATCAAAGCAGATAGCAGAACATGAGGACTAAGAAGCTTTAGCCAAAATTCATTTTGCAGTCCGCTAACTGGAACATTTTGACTCCAACGAGCAGATAGAAGGAGACCTTAAAAGGGCACAGGAGAGGAGACAACCTCAACACTCTCATTTGGATTTGCACTTTGTAACCATGATCTAGGCTACTCAAACGTTTTGAGTGATCCCCAAGAGAAACGCAATTATTTCATTCATTTATTTCACTTTGGTTCACGTCGTTCTGTGGAGCTGCAAAGTTCTGACAGAGTTCCTCCCGCTTTGATCCCGAAATAGCAAAGCACATGAGAGTCCAGACACAAAGGGACCTTTCTCCACTGCAGCACTTAGCAGAAGAAAAAAACCCACTAGAGTTTAACAGCTTTTAGCAGGTGCTACACGATGAAGACCTTACCTCTCCTGCTCCATCCTCATCTTCATCGTCTCCTCATCGGAAACCTGCGTCTCCTCCCCCCTCCACTTGCTGGAGCCTTTACGATCCAGCTTTTCTCCCGGCCGCTCGTCCTTACGGTACTTCCCAAACCTGGAATGCAGAAAAAAACCGGTAGAATTAATATGATTACAGATTAAAATAATAATACTGTACTTTTTGTAATTTCTAAGTATTAGCTGTCAATCATTCTTACAAAGTTACTGGTGTAGTTGCTTGAGCAGATACATTTTCTCCAGGGTAAATAAATGGATCACTGAGTAGATGGAAAGTCGGGGTCACGACACCATTTCAAGAAAATCTTTTACATGATTTAAAACTCAGACATTAATCAACTTACTGTGATGTAGAATGAGCGTGAATGAATTCATGAATATGTGAAACATTAACTCAGAATCTACTGATCTGACTGTAGATGTTTGCATGTCTGTGCTCACAAAAACAGGTACGACTAAAACGGACGTTCAAGCCCTCAAACGAACCGTGTTCAAAGCACTTCTCACAGGTTCAAACCTAATTCCATTGGTTTAAAGTTGGGGGGCGGAAAATGAAGAAGGCGTTGACGTGGCACCGGCGCAGTAATTACATTCATAGGGAGGGAGTGACGCTTAACGAAATAGGAGCCATTGCAGAGATATTTCAGCTTGATTGACTCAGTATAAAGCTGCAAAGAAATGACTTTGGCACCGCTCGCTTCCACAATGAACCTCCGTGATTATTCACAGGGAAATTGGTCCGCAGAGAATATCTACTACTTCTAAAGAGACTGTGCTGAGAGAAACCAAAGAGGTGTGTGTGTGTGTGTGTGTGTGTGTGTGATAATGAAAGAGACAGAAGACAGTGAACACGAGAGAAAAAAAAAATGTACATGCACAAGAGAAACTCAATGAATGACACATTAAGAGCGAGAACTAACCCATGGAGAAGAATACAAAGAGAAGCTCAAGAGGTGTGTGTGTGTGTGTGTGTGTGTGTGTGTGTGTGTGTGTGTGTGTGTGTGTGTGTGTGTGTGTGTTAGTGTGTGTTAGTGTGTGTGTGTGTGTGTGTGGGGGGGGGGGGAGTGACTGTAGAAAGAGAGACAGAGTAAAGTAAAAAATAATAAAGATAAAAAGAAAGGAGACAAAAGAATCACAGCGTAAAAAGCAAACGAAAGAAGTGAAAATCCCATAGGTGGAACGTGAGAGCGTTTAGGAAATCAAGAAAAATTGTAAAATTGTCCAAATATGAGGAAGAAAGAGAAAGAAAAAACTGACTGAGATGTGTGAATGTGTGCACGGAAAGCCATATAGAAGAAAGGGAATTGAGAACTAGAGAAATAAAGGAAATCAATGAGAGAGACACAAAGAAAGAAAACCTGATGGTGTGAGAGAAACTAAGAAAGCAATGAATGGAAAATAAATGTGAGAATGGGAAAGTGAGAAAGAGACATGAAGAAACCTCCATGAATGAAATCTAAAATAATTATTATATTGAGTGTGAAAACAACAAAGAAATGGGAAGAATTGGAACATTTTAAAAGAGAATAATGAAGAGAAAGCATTTAAAGAAATAAATTGTGTGTGTGAATCGAAGACAGGACTAACAAAGAGTGAGAAGAAAATAATTAAAATTAAAATTGAATTTCAAACAGAGAGAGAAACCAAAAGAAATAAGAAAAGCAACACACTTTTCCCTAACTGACTTCATTTCCTTTCCAGTTTGTGGTGTTTATAGTCTAGTAATTACATAAGGTTTTATACCTTTAAATTGATAAAACATATTCCTGACTAACATTGGAATGGATCAAATCCTCTGTCTTGCAGCCCCCCGGTGGCTCAGTGGACTAAAGCCCAAAAAACAGCAGAAACGGAACAAGAAGGAAGAACACACATCCAAGTGCATGTGGTGCACAGATGCTACCCAGCGGTTCAGAATTTGGCATATTTCTATGAGATGTATGAGATCAGACATCAGATGACTACTGCTGATTCTGGCTTTCCATCAACACATGAGCTGGTGATTTGTCAAACTGGGTGAATCGATGTGAAGATTTGTATCCATTGACTGAAATGAAATAAGCCTTTAATGTTTTTAGAATAACTTTAGAAGAAAAGTTGGCATTTTAGTCAACAGGGCTTTGTAAACCCATACTCCTGATTAAAGACTGGCTGGGGATCTTTGTTTCCTTTTCATCCCCTCTTTCTCTCTCCACACATTTCCCATCACCTCTCTACGATCTCAAAGACGGGGAAAAAAATACTTCTCGAAAATTACCAATCATGTTGCAGTTCACAACCATTTTTGTCCAAAATATCATCACTTCATCATTTTATCTTATTTGACATTTGCGTGTCATTGTCATAATTAGCATATGAATTCTTGAGTCATGACCAAAGACATGTTTTGTGAGGTCACAGTGACTTTTGACCACAAAATTCCAATCAGTTCATCACTGAGTCCAATTGGACTTCGGTGCCAAATATGAAGAAGTTCCCTTTAGTCGTCCCTCAAAGATCCCTTCATGACAATGGAACAGAAATGAGATCACGGTGACCTTGACCTTTGACCATCAAATTCTAATAAGTTCATCCTTGAGGAAATTGCGCCAGATTTGAAGAAATTCTCTTCTCGGAATTGGACAGACAAAAAACAGACAACCGGAAACGGTCGGCAGCATTGAAGCATTAAAATACACCAAAACATAAAGACAAACCCACACAAAGAGAATCTAAAAGACAAACTATTCTGATCATTTGTTTATGCGTTCCATACATAATGTAAAGACTCTAAATGCGTCCGTGGTGACCCTAAGGTATCTGGGACGTGACGTGGCAATGAGGCAACGAGTGGCTCCCAAGTTTCCAAAAGACAAACTGAGGAAAAACCAAGAGACAGGAACGATGAGGAGAAACCGCAGTGAAGATGGAGAGGGCTTGGAGACTATGGTCCATTACCTGATTAATTTAACTGCGGCTGCCTGAAATGCTCGGAGTGACGGCTCGCCGTTAATGCTAAGAGCAGGAGTGATCGATCACGCCCAGAGACGGTTGACACTTTCTTTCTCCACACCACTAACTTTCATTAACAGCCTCTTAAAAGACGGCCTAGCTCGCTGCATCACACACACACACACACACAAACACAGAGATTTATGACTGAAGGGGGAAACTTTGAAGAGGAGACAGAGTATTAACCATGACACAGGGGCATTTAATAATCTTATATTCCAGGCACACTTAGGCCCGCCTCGTCTCGTGAGACCGACGCCATCGATAAAGAGGCTTTGACGGGGTTTTTGTGGTTTGAAAAGACAACTTCAAAATGTCAAGGATTCAGCTAATTTTATTCAGCAGACAACCCCGTGTGTCACTGCTCAGCCTTCCCACCGCACAAAAAGTGAGAGTAAGTCTGGTGGTGTTGTGGGCATTTTTCAGTGGCATATTGGATATGCAGCACTGCTGAAATGTCACGGGGCAATCGGTCAATCAGAGTGGCAAATTTAGGATGAAGTCACGAATTAATGTCACTAAAATATTAGTACAGAATGAAGGCATCTAGGAGAATGTCAGATAGACCAGTGAAAACCCAGAAATGATGGTGCTACCTCAATTCCCCATTTAATGGATGTGATAAAGTATTACAAATGTATTACTCGGAAAAAAGGTATTTACTTTATTAAAGTATTACAAATGTATTACTCGGAAAAAAGGTATTTACTTTATTTGCCATCTTGCAATGTCATCTTATTGGATGACACTATCTCTCAGAAAAAAAAAAACTTAAAACTTAGGATACTTCTAAAAAGAATGGCCATTAGACTCAGTTGTACTTTGCGATTCATTTGAATATAAAATGCTAACATGTTAACATGCTAATATGTTACTCTTTGTGCATTAGCATGCTTAAAAGAGTGACGTGCTTAACTTCACATGGTGAATATTAGTGTGTTGTGCTAACTGTTTAATGTGTTAATGCTACCATTAGCATACTAATATGCTACCGCTTTGCTAACATCAGCATTCGGCTAAATGTATAGCTCAGTAAAGTGGGGAAAACAGTCATGACAGTTTAGCCGAGTGGGACAAAAGCATCCACTTCTAACAACTTCTGGCAACATTCTCAGGCCAAGCTTTAGATTTATGCTCCACTAGGGGGATCTAAGAATAGCAAAGTTATCATTCTGGGATGTAATGAGCATTACAGCCTCATGGGACCGCCAGTCAAGTCTTAATTTGTAGGAACAGCTGGGACTACAAGTAATGTGCCAATGAACACAATATGATTAGCAGTTTGTTAACGGGTATGAATGTCCAATCATCCATGACAAACCTCTACTAAAAAAAATGTAATTACTATGTTACGCTTATGTGCCTCGGCCAAACTTCCATTTAGATCCATGTCCATCCAAAATGGTCTTCATCATTATATCCTGATAAAATTGTGTGTGTGAAATTGTCATAATTAGCATATGAAAATTTAGTAAATGGCTAAAAAGATGCATTTTGGCCAACTTTGAGGAAATTCCCTCGAGGAGTTCCTGAAATATCATGTTTACGAGAATGGGAATGACGTGAGATCACAGTGACCTTTGACCACCAGAATCTAATCAGTTCATCCTTAAGTCCTGCTGGACATTTGGCGCAAATGTGAAGAAATTCCCTTCAGGCGTTCCTAAAATATTACGAAAATGGACTGGACGAACAGCCTGAAAATATAATGGCTCATCACGGCTGTCGCTGGGCACCGAGGCATAAAAAAACCAAGTACGAGTTTCTGAGAAATCCCATCAGCAGACTGGTAGAACGGTTATAAACAGGCCGACGGATCATGAAGCTCGTCACAGCGTGAGCCTTTTCTATGTTCAGGCTTGTTCGCTTGTTCATGACAAGAACGCACAAAAAAACACACTAGAACCACTGCAGAAATTAGCGCAGCCCCTCGAATTTCTGGGCAACGATCGTCTTTGCCGGTGCCAAGCTAACAGACCGGGAGAGAGAGAGAGAAAGAGAGAGAGAGATGGATACAGAGTTGGCAGGCTGCTCTGTTGGCAGTGGTTGATGGTAATGAGGCTTTGATTGGGACTGAGTGTGAGGCCTTCGAGACATGAGAGGGTCAGGCAGTGGCAGCTCTGTTGATCACACACACACACACACACACACACACACACACACACACACACACACACACACACACACACACACACACACACACACACACACACACACACACACACACACACACACACACAGGCCTCACACACACACACACACACACACACACACACACACCTCTGACTCCTGCAGGCCTCCCACTCCTGATCCACCCCTCCTACACGCAAACACACATTGTACACAAGAACAAGCTCCCTGACTTTGTCGCGCACACACACACACACACACACACACACACACACACACACACACACACACACACACACACACACACACACACACACACACACACACACACACACACACACACACACACACACACACACACACACACACACACACACACACACACTCGTTTGCTCGCTCAAACTCATGACACTCGTCGGGAGCTCTTGACGGTTCTGAAAAGCCACTCGGGGGAACTAACTTGCTCACATCACAGTTGGTGGCTGCTCTTTCATACGCTTAAATCAAAACCAAAAAAAAACAGTGAGGTTGCTCTCGACTCCGTGGTTCGGGCCGACGCACACATTTGCATTCTGTTTCATCGTGCCACGTTGACACCAAAATTCCTTTTTGTTAACATATTTGCTGCTAAGTGCTTCACTGCTGTGGTGTTTGCTCAACTGTAGCTCCCACATATCACCTGTCATTCAAACGACGTGGGTGTTACAAAGAGGAGTTACAGGAGCTTCTGAATGTGGCGCTCGGGGCTGTAGCCAAGACCGACTTAATCGAGTCCAAGTCAAGTCCGAGACCAAATCCAGTATAGTCTGAGTCGAGACCAAGTCAAGAGGAGCTCTCTGCGTAAAATCTACATTAAATCATGTGTTTGAAACAAAAGTTATTGAAGCTATGATTCATAAGCTCATAAACAAATCACAAAGTGTTTTTTGTGTCGACACTGAAATAACACTTTGTTGATTACTCCTTTAAGTTGAGTATGTGATATGAGCTAGACGTACAGATGGGTTGAATACATCCTGCATCATTATTCTGGAGCTCACAGCTGTCTCTGCCAGTAAACACTGGGCAACGATCAAACAGGCAGTCAGACGGAGTTTTAATGGAGCAGATCTGATGCAGCCAATATTGAGCCAATCAGAGCGCCATAGCACTGGTGTTCAGACGGTGGGCGCCAATCGTTATCATCTGGGAGGAAAACTGGATTTGAGTGAGTTTGTGAGTGTATGGGAGGACAGAGGATACTGCAGTATGATAAGTGGCCTATGTGGTGTGTGGATTTATGATTTCTAAAATATTTCTGCATGTGTGTGCAGTTTACGCACTTCATAGAATCCTCACGTGTATGTGAGTATGATATATATATATCTATGTGTGTGTTTGGTGTGTGTGTTCCCTACTAATTATTCCAGCCTGTGTATGAGTGTGAGCTATGACTGCACGTATGAGTTTGCAGTATTTTGATTACTCTCCGTGTGTGTGTGTGTGTGTGTGTGTGTGTGTGTGTGTGTGTGTGTGTGTGTGTGTGTGTGTGTGTGTGTGTGTGTGTGTGTGTGTGTGTGTGGCCCTGACTGCTTTTCATGAGTCTTTCTGCTCCCCTAAAAGTAAGCTGGTGTCATTTGAAGCGATCCCACCTGTTTGACACAGAGCTCTGCTGGTTTCAACCCTTTACGGAGCCCCCCCGAGGGGAAAACCACTCAATTTGAGCTCCTGACAGTCCAGACCATAGGTTTTTAAAAAGTACTTTGACGTTTGACATCACAAACACCTTAAAATGCCGCAAAACATGATTAGTAAAACAGTAGAAAGCAGCTTGGTGGCCCGTAAAAATGTTAAAGTCTTTACTTCTTTTCTTTTCCTTATCTGTAACTTATTCAGTCTGAGCAGACTAATTTGGAACGATGTTGGAGCGCTGCATGGCTACAGACGGATGACAAAGAAAGTGTCAGATAAGGGGAGAAAAGTTGCGTGTGTCCAACCAGGTGTCATGTTTCCATCACTGCCTGTTGGAGATAATTAACTGTGGCTGCAAAGTCATTTGTCCCCTGGAATGAATGCCGATTGTAACCTTTCTCGCTAAAGACAAAAGACAGATGCTCGGTGTTGTTAGAGGGTTTGACTATGGCTTTAATGTCCTATGTCCTCTTTTACTACATCTCCATCTTGAAATATGCATTGAAAATCTTCCAATGTCTTAACAGTATATGTCTTTACAGTAAGGGCTTAAGTATGCTATTGAAATGCTGTATATGCAAATTTTAGAGGTAGTTGATAGTTCTAATTATAAGAGATTCTGAATGTTTCTTTTTAGCTCAGTTTAGACATGTTGATGGCATTGTCAATGCACTGGCTTTTTTGTATTTCAACTAGGGATGTACCAAATGTGATTATTTTTTGTACATTTAGAGCTTCTATTGAGGTTTTACAATGATGATTTAAATGATGTCGTCATATTTTTTGATTTCACTCCATAAGCAGAAACCCCCCAAAATATGATTTTTCATCATCATCATTTATATAGCCATTTTTTTGGGTTATATAAACGTAATTTATGGTGCTGTTACATTGCTGCTAAGACCGCCCCCTCCATACAAGTGTGTTGCATGTGTGTTTTTCAAAATGTTGTTTTTAAAGGCTTAATGCAAACATATATGGATTAAGACAGAATGATTGTTGAAGAAAAACATGTTGAGCATTTTTGAAATGCTTATATTGGCTGAGTGCCGCGTCGCTCGCTGTGTATTTGAGATGAGGGAGGGGCTTCTAACTATGCGGTTCAGCCCTAAAAGAAAATGATTTGAATAGCTTTTACTGGAGCTTTCAGTTGTCGACGAATATAATTCTGTCTGTTGATCAAGACTGTGACATGGAGCTGAAAGACCAATATAAAGCTAGTGGACCTTGAGCTACTATTTCCAGGGTCTAGAAAAAAACTTTTACTGTATAATGGGACATTAAATAAGTTTAATCCACATGCTTTTTGACATCTCACTGCTGGATTCCTCCTCCAGCTCACTTAATCGATCTCTTTTTCCCTTACAAGGTACTCTCTCCATCTCTGTGGACCTCATTACCTTCCTCTCTCAGAGAAGAGTCACTGTTTTCCCTTCCCTGTCATCGCCACTTTGGCTTATATGATATACGGATATATTACTGGCTGGCCCCAGAGGCTTCCCAACCAATCAGAAGATGGGAGGACAGAGCAAATGGCCGACACGACTTAAGTAATGGGGATAGAGAAAGGGGAGGAAATGTATAGACTTTACACTAATGGGTTGTGTCTATATAGAGAATTTGTGTCTGTTTAAGATATAAGGGATTGTTTGGCAGGTAATATCTTACGGGACAGAATTAATAACGGGAAAAAACCCCACAAAAGGTCAAGTTGTCTGGAGACTAATTAGTGTTTCCTCCACAGCTCGGTCCTGTTCATCTGTGTCACTCACAAAATACAAATCATGAAGCTCTTATAGGTTCCTCCAAGCCTTCCAAAAGTGTGTTAAATGTTTTTACCTCTTTAAAGAATATTACAGGTAGTCCATGTGCTAACAGACGGACCAACCTGGTAATTAAAAGGCCTTTTTCTTCACAAAGGAGGAAGGCACACAAAACTCACTCAATAACTGTGTATCAGCTGTTTGCAGTAGATATCGATCTTGGACAGATGCACTGATATCGAACGCATCTCAGCCCTCGTCTGATTTTGGATTCAGAGTGCAGAGGATAGTTTCGGAAAGGTTTGTGAAAACTGTATGCAATAGGCAGATAATAATACAATAAAAGTAGCCTCTCTGCTACACAATGTGCTTAAAATAACGTAAGACAAGCTCTGGACACAGTTGCTGAGGAGACTTGCTGTTAGGTCTACACAACTTTAATCACCCATTTGTGTAAATCTCAAATGCCTGGATAAAATCTTGACATAAAACATGAAGAAATAACTTAAATAAGGTAGTTTAACCAATTTGCAATCACATTTTTGAGGGCTAATCTTGCTTGCCGCTCTGTTTTATAGTTATTTTTAGAGTTAATTCCTTTTTCTTACCTGAACATGTCCCCGAGTCCTTTCAGCATGCCCTTCTTGGCTTTCCCCTTGTCTTTCTCCTTCCCTCCCTCCTGCTGTTTCTTCTTCTCCTTCCCTCCCTTGTCTTTGTCTTTCTTCTTCTCCTCTTTGGTTCGATTTGTGCCGTTGACCAGCGGTTTCTCGTTGGTGCCGGACAGCGGCGTCTGGTCGGCCACCGTGGACACCGAGTCTCTACCCGATCGTGAACTCTCCTCTGTGTCCTCCTCCACTGGAGAGAGGGAAGGACATGAAAGGTGGGGACACAGAGAGAAACATGGGGGAGAATGGAGAACATGTTTTTTTTAACCAATGAAGCTGTGACATATCTGAAAAATCCATAAATCTGATAAAAGAAAATCTATAAGTCTCATAAATGTGCAATTATGTCTCCCTAAGTGCAAAAAGGCACTAATAATTACACATCACGGATGGTAATCTTTAGAGACCATTAGACACCAGCTTATAAAATGAGGAAATTTACTATTTGATGGTATTATGGCATATTACTCAAACAGAATATGAGATTAACGTCACAAAGTAGATTCTGATTCAGATTATTTGGGCTGTAAAAAGGATAATAATGATTATAGAATCACACTCTGGAAATGGTTTCTTTTGTGGTATAAAATATTTAAAATTCATATTTAATTCTATGAGAACATGTTGTTCCAAAAGTGAAAAAAAATTGAAAAAGTGGAGAAAGAAGGCTGCCTGTGTGTGAAAGGGTTTAAGTCATGTTCATGGGAATGCATTGTGGGGGTATTTTGTCATCTTGTATGTGGGCGTTGCAAAATCATTACGAATCGCTTGGAAATGGCTGTACGTGATGCGCTTCGAGATTATTTGAGATTTTTGTATTGTGGTACCAATGGAAATAACTATTTGATAAACTTTCCATATTGTTTGGTTGACATTTGACATTTACAAGAAGGATTCAATTAATCAAATCGAGATTTAACATTAAAAAGAAGCATTAAAAGGTCCAGTGGATAGGATTTAGTGGAATCTAAATGATATCTGGTGCAACCACCTGAACTACTTCTTCATAAGGAAAATAAAGGAAAAACAGATACAGTTACTTGGAATATATTATTGTTTGGTGTTCTAACTAAATGATTATGGAAGCAGAACGCTTAATGTGGGGCCAATTTTCCAGACGATATTCCATCGCAGAACTTTACAGATTTCTAACTCGTCCTCTTCAAAATGCCTCACGGTGTGCATGTTGTCATATTATAAAGTGGATAGTTACACCTTTAGTCAGTGGTATGCCATTGCCACAAGCTGTGAAACAACCAGCTGCCAGATATGGAGCATTAGTCAGAACGCCGTCACTCCCATGCACGAGTATGGAAACCACATCCAAGGTTTAGTCGCCAAAACACATTGTTGTGTTAGTGTGATCTCAATAACCAAGATGCAATGTTACGCAAGTCAAAGAGTGACTGAGGTTGAAGTTCCTTGCTAAAGGACATTGACAGGACTCCCAGGTGATTGGCCAATATTACTAATGGTGGACATCTTACACGTCTCCATGCCCTCGTCGTCTTCTTCCGTTGCTGCTGGTCGGTCGTAGGATTTGTCGATGGCCGCTCTGAAGCTCTCATTGCAGCCCCGCCCCCTGATGATGCGAGGGCGTGGCCTGTGGAAGGGGAGGTCCCCGTTGAGGGTTACCTCGGCAACAGCCGTCTGGAGGCTCTCGAGCGAGCTGGACTTCTTCAAGCCTAGTGATGGTCCCACATCCTTTGTGGAAGAACCTGATGGGAAGATACAGAGGTATGCACTGGTGAATCCCAGTCCTCATCAATACCGTATCCTAATACAGTATAATGTAGTATCCAATGACTAACTTCAGTCAATTTATATTTTAAACCAATCTCAGGTAACCAGCTACCAGGTCATTATTAATTAACAGCTAAGAAAAATCGAGGAAAATTCATTTTTTTATGGAAACTCCTCTTGTGGATTGAGCGAAAATATGAGCAGCACTAGTTCAGCAACAATGCTGTAAAAAGTATTGATAGTAAGTACTACTATGGCCAAAATGTTATTAATCAATGAGCGTTTAAATATAGTAAAAGGTTGTCCCCAATCTGCACACTCATTTATTATTGTCAGTTTACTTATACTTTTATTACAAAATGCAGATGAAAACCTGCCATCTAGATACACTTCTGTTATTATATGTTAACAGAACCTCCCAAACTTCTAAATCACTTCTTTTAGTGCAGTAATAAATAACAAATTCTGTCCAGAATCAATACTTAGATGTTGACCTTGGCAGCGTTTAAATGTTCTCAAGGATAAAGGATGATGTAGTGCAAGGCATGAAACATGATCAAGAGAGTAATGTTACAACATGACTAAAGAGGATGATTCAAGCGGATTGATTAAGAGGATGAGAGACTTTTTCTTTTAGCAGAAAAACTGACTCAGCAGTGTGACACATATTTCACAACCAGCCACATCCTGCCAAATGACCAGCAACTAAAGCTGTCCAAGTATGACCTCAGAGTCTTCACTGTTGAGCAATTTTAGTGCATTTTTTGCTTTTGTGGTGGATTCTGGGATTTGCTACAGCCGACCTCACAATAAGCCTCGAGGTGAACGTCCACTGAAAATATAATTTGCACACATGTCAACAACAAGGGACCAGATCATTCTTAGGCTGCAATCTATAACATTATGGTTTTTAAATTGTAAAATTGAAAGACCTGCTCCATTCTGCAGAAAAATTACTTAAATGCTGCGACACAATTTCAGACACCATGTTTCTCTTTCTTCATTCAGTATGATTTACATAGCTACGCTGGTGACGCGACTTTCCGACAATAAAGCATTAGAAATAGAAGTCCATCCTTTGAGAAGGGTCTCACTGCAGTTCCACAAGCTACATGACAAACCTGCTTTACTACACAGGTGGATAACCATCTGGGTTATATGTACCTATTTAACCCAAACCATGATCTTCTTCTAAACCAGAACCAGTAGTACTGGTGGCTAAACCCACTGATATAGTTTTGGCTTCTAAACCAGGCCATGTAGTTTTGGCGCCTAAACAGAACCAAGTGGGTCTGGTGCCTAAAGCTAACCAAGTATCTTTGGCATCCAAACTATACCAGGGAGCTTTGGCGCCTAAATCTAACCAAGTTGTTTTGGTGTCTAAACAGAACCAAGCAGATTTTGGACCTAAACCTAATCAAGTAGCGCTGGCACCTTAATATTACCAGGTAGTTTTGGCTCCTAAACAGAACCAAGTAGATTTGGTGCCTTAACACAGTGGTTCTCAAATGGGGGTACGTGAAGGCACTCCAGGGGGTACGTGAGATTTAAAAAATATATATTTGAATTAGCATCCATTCAAAAATCCTTTAAAAATAGTTATTTAATAAATATTCAATAAAATATAAGTGTAAGTTCATAAACTGAATTCAATGCAACAATGCAATCTTCAGTGTTGACAGTTTAATAAATCAGACAGTGATGGGACAGTGCTGTGTATTACATCTTTTTTTCAACCAAAAATGCTTTGCGCTGGTTAGGGGGTACTTGGCTGAAAAAATATTTCACAGGGGGTACATCACTGAAAAAAGGTTGAGAACCACTGCCTTAACAGAACCAAGTGGGTTTGGTGCATAAACAGAACCAATAAGATTTGGGACCTTAATCTAACCAAGTAGTTTTGGCTCCCAAACAGAATCAAGTAGATTTGGTGCTTTAACAGAACCAAGTGGGTTTGGTGCCTACACCTAACCAAACTGTGACTGTTCCCAGGGTACATCCTGCTGTAGTCATGTCCTGTGGAACTGTAAAATCCAATGTGAGCAGCCAGAGTTTTGGCTTGAGAAGCATCTGTAGAAATATGGTTGGATTGTTCTAAAATCAATCTTTATATATGTCAAACAATGGATTTGTGCTGGCAGTCTGAACAAAGCCTCTAGTTCTCCTGCTGCTGCTATGGTGGAGCATCTCTGCTCAACGAGCGAAGTAGAAACACCTGGTCTACCTGAACATGCCGAGCCCTCAGAGGACCAATAAGCTACTCTGACAACAGCACACCATATTTAAACTGAGAAGGAGGCTGATCGATGGTGTGTGTGTAACATTCCTCCTGACTGACTACAAAAATCATTACAAGACGTGGCTCTGAATGAAAATAACCATCAGCAAAATAGCAGAAACATGACAGTTTAATTAAAGTAAGACTATTTGTACTGTGGTGCGGGCATAATTTTTTGTTCCCATATGGCTCCTCTCACAGCCTGAGAACGTGAACGGTGGAAAATAAATGTAAAGAGATGAGGTGGGGAAGTATGAAGGTAAATGGAAGAGTCATAATCTCTTGGGTGGTGTCACTTTAGAGCTTGTGGAGCAGAAGGCAAAATACACATGGCCTGATAGATTAACATGTGGGGCCATGAGGGAGGTAGAGTGAATGAAAAGAGAGAGAGAGAAAGGGAAGGAGTGAGGAAAGAGGAGGAAAGAACACAGTCTGAAGTGAAACGAGGGGTGAGAGGACAGAAAATGAAAAGTCAAAGACAGAAAAATCTATTGTTAGTAAGTTTTATTAAAAGCTAGAGTGCCCAGCAGTTTGTGAGCTCTTAAGAAAATACTATATTGGTGACCCATTTTTGTAGATTTGTGTCTTTATTCGGGGCAAAGGGTCTTAGGGACTCATTTTAGTCACATTATGTTACTGTACTAAGTGTTTTTTTTGAGATTTCAATAATCATTCTAAGCATAATGTACTAGGTTCTCTTGAATCAAAGTAAAACGTCAAATTAGGGTAAAAATGTATTGAAATTTATTCAAATGACCTGCCAGAGTTGTAGAATAATCTCAAACAGCAGGTCTGGAAGCGAGCTAAAAAAAAAACAATTGCCAAGCTTCTTGTTTACAGTGAGACTGGCCGAAAAAAGAATAAAGACAGAGATGAAAATAAATAAGGAATTGGAAAATTGAATAAATGCAGAGTGAACAAGCGAGTGGGTTGGCAGCTTCCCATTCATTCTCATCAGCCTGTCCTGTTCCCTGAACGTCTCACTGAGAGTCGGGCTGATAGGCTTTTTTACGCTGCACACCGACTTTATGGAAAAGGCTTTTGCTCAGCGCCGTTCACTACAGTCACACTTCAGTGGCAGACTTAAAAAAATCAAAAAATGTTGTGTTGGAGATCTGACAAATGGCATTTAGTCACAAACATGACAAACTTATTGTCTTTTTTAGAGAGACTTTCAAATAACCTAGTGATGAAATATTGCTCTTGTCGAAGCCTACCTGGCCACAGAGAGGAAACTTTGCATTTCTTTTTTGACATTAAAAAACACTTAATTGGTCTGGGAAAACAGCTCATGGGCTCACATCTGACAGATATTAACCCCCCCCCCCCAAAAAAAGAAAAAACTAGCTAAATGGATTATTTCATATCTGGCAACCAGTCAGTCAGCTTTGAGGTAATCTGTGTCAGTGTGTTTGGACAGAGTGACACTCCTACAGATAAACACGATGCCACCAAGTTAAGCAGTGACAGGCTTACAGATACAACAAATACAGAGCTATCACGCTGCAGCTGGAACAATGAGAGGTCAGACTGGTGATGATACTTGATAAAGCTCGGGGTAGCCCTGCTCTAGAACGATTAACTTCTCCAAAATATATTCAACTCAGACTGATATTCACGGGAGAAAGAAAATATATCTGCCACATGGCATGCAACGTTCCAAAAGTTGCACCTCAGGGGCGTCACTGTTGCTTTTGAGGCATGACTTTGGTTCGCCACATTTGCAATAATAGATTTGAGAGTGCAGAAAACTCGACATGTAAACTTCCCCTTAAGGGCCACTCCCCATTTCTCCATTGAAAATATTTACTACGTCCAAAAATGTACTCAAAATGAAATATTTGATGAATCCAAAAAGTCCAGATGATGTTCTGGACACTGCCAACAGTCCTGCATTGTCCTCCATCACTGAAGTGTCCATATTCAACATGTGGCAGTGGCATGTGTCAATACACATCTCAGTCAATCACAGCTCAGGAGAGGAGGGCTACTATATCTCTCAGAGCTGTCACAGTCTTTGGTTTCCTCAGGATGGTTGTGTTTGGTCTCTGGGAAATGGACCATGGGTCATTTATAACTTACTGGGGAAGTAGGCCCCAACACTTAAAAAAAACCAAGATGAAATATATAAGCCAACAACTTCAGACAAATTGAATTGATATTAGATTCCAAACTCTCATAATGTTCACTCTTAACATCCACCTAAAGCTACTACGAGGATCTTGCAATTTGGCGCCCCCTGTGGACAAAAGCGGCAGTGTTTCCAAGCACCAGACTCCCTCTAGAAAACTTGAACTAATTGTACTGCAGCGGGCTCTGTCAGTCTGCCTCTCTGCCACAGTTGGTGGATTTTTAGGATGCAGTGCTTGCTACATTGTTAACTTTTCCTAGTTGTTGTTGCTGCATTATGCAACCGTCCAGCTGACTCATCGGTTGCCACCATTTGGCAGAGAGAACTCAAAGAATATGCAACACACAATCTCCTCCATGCCGACTCACGATATCAAAACATGACAGAAAGTTGGAAACAATCTCCTCTCCATCTCATGGCCGCCCACACATGGTTGAAAATAAATACTAATTGAAATATCCATTTGTGCTTTTCCACAAGACCTCTTTCGATCCTCTTGCCACTCTTTGTCTCTGTGTTTCTGTCTTCGCACTTTAATATTGACTGAGAGCGTTCACGGCCAAACCTACAAGTTACTGAGACAGCTTCCATCTTACACTCTAAACTCTCTCTCTCTCTTCTTCTACTTCTCTACACGTCATCCCCTCAGCGACATCCGTCCTATTGTCCACGTCGCTGATATCAGAGGCAGGCCTTCCATTCAGTCCGTGCGACAGTGAAAACACACCAGACCTGACAATGACGGATGGCTCGCTGTCAGCTCGCAGCCTTAACCAAGGACAGAGTGCTTTTTTCTGCTTTCCCTCTTCCGTACACACACATGTACACTCCTGACACACACACACACACAGGCACAAAACAATTAGTGCTACAGCCGCATCCGAGGCAGAAGGAAAGAAAATCAAATCTGTAGTCACCCGACTGCTTTCGTGGCCATGTTCGGCAGCGACCTCAGACTGCGGCGAGGACTGCGAGTCTTCGCTCTGCAGTCTGACTAATTTGTCTTGTCAAAGAGCGAGCAAAACACCGAATACGGGGAAACGCTGCACAAAGGCATAAAGGGGAGAGCGCTGGAGAAAGCCTCTGAAACATCGTGTGCAACTCAGACACTGGATTTGTATTTTTACAGATCAATATGCACGATTACATGGTTGCTGTTGTTGTTGTTCCTGTTCACTTTGTGTCACATCATGCACCAGTTATGAATCAATACGAAACCATGGAAACAGGTTGCATTATAGTTTTTGGCACAAAGACTTCCTCTTATTCTGCAGCTACAAGTGTTCAACAAAGTCCCAACAAAATGTCCCTAAAATGGCAAAAAGACCATTATTATCTATATCTTATCATACAAAGAGTAAAGGCAGAGAAACATGGACAGGTGGATGATATGATGACCTGGGACAGAAGGGTTTAAAGGGAAAAAAAATAAAATCATACATGTTTCTCTTATGGTCTAAGACAGTCCAAAAATATTAGGAAACATGACCAACTCTCTTCCAAATCCAAAAACTCAAATGTGTAATGTAAAAGAGTATTAAGTGTGGAGCTACTGCATAGACAATGAATTGGGACTGACACACTTCTGAGTATATGTTACACATTCTTGGTGTAAAAAACAAAGAGAGAATATCAATCCGACATTCATTGTCTATAGAGCAGCTGCACACTTTAATGACATTTGGAAGTTTTAGATTTACTTCTCAAGGTTTTCTGACTTTGAAAGAGAGAGAAAAACAAAAAGAGAAGTTCATGTTGACAAATGTTGACTGGACTTTCCTAGGCCATGGGGAAAACATAATATAATTCATAATTTGGTGATGTTCCCCTTTAAGTTGGTTTTGACCAAGTGAAGAGGAACAGTTGAAAAGACTGCTTCCCTCATCTACATGTGAAAAGATGAACTGAAACTATGTGCATTTCTTCAAAAGTAAGAAAGGTGCTGAGGATTAACGGGTTAAAAATAGAGGACTGTTCCACATCTCAATGGCATTTATTCACAAAAATGCAACACTCAGCACTTGACGAAGAAGCAATAATTTCTGTGCATCTCCAACTACTGCGTTTTCTCAAATAGTCTGCAAATAGGCCAATACTGAAGACCGGCTTTTATTTTTAATTTCCCCAAATTTTGTTAGCTTGCTTTATAATATTTAAGTGGAGAGCCTACTTTTTTTTCTGATCTGCTTCTGTTTTAATCTGCTGTTAATGCAAACTCAGCGCTTTCTATATTTACCAGTTTTCTTGGTAAAGTTTATTTCCACAGCATAACGGCAACATGTTACCGTCTTTCTCTTGACTTACTCTTCATAACATTAACTTCTGTTTTCATGCACTTATTCATTCAAATGTTGCTACTTTGCAGTTCTTTTAAACACTGATAAGCTACCGTCAATGAAACTCTACACTTCCTGCTTAAATATTTCAAATTAAAAAGCATTTCAGCAGCTCATAAGGCACAATCTACCCCCTTTTATAGTATACTTTTAATTTGAAACATCTGCAAGTTCCAGGTCCAATTCACAGCAGCTCTAAGGGATGGTTGGAGTGTTTGGCAGTGGTTGTATGAGGTACTTATCCATTATCAGTGTATATTCTACAGTAAATGGTAGTTGGCATTCCCTAAGTTTAGAGAAACAGAGAAGAGTACCAGCAATGAAATGAAATGCTGAGGACGGGGCGGCAGCATAACGTATAATAGACACCTAAAAAAACCTCAATATCAGTTTAAATGTATGCCATATTTACAATATTTCCACTGCTTTACCCTGCAGTCTGACAGCTCTTTCCAACAGAGAACTAAAACACTGATTTATGATCTCTTTAAAGCAACAAGACTCCTTTGACAAAAACAGTAATTTTACCTCACAGAACATTGCAGCTGCTGTTCTACCGTCGCCTCAGTCGCTTCGTTTGTTTGTGTTGTTTTTTTGAGTTTCTTGTTTTAAAGTGTTAGTCTGGATTCACCAAAGTCACTTAATAACACAAACAAACTACCCGACGGAGGCAGCGGTGGAGCAGCAGCTACCGTGTTCTACGAGGTAAAAATGACTGTTTTCTTCAAAAGAAGTCTGGTGTCTTTGAAGAGAGCAGAGATAATAGATTCAACTCCCCATTAAAAAAAGGCTGTCTGAAGATGAGGCAAAGCTGTGAAATAGTTTAAATATAGCGTGCACCAAAACTCATATTGATTTTGTGTTTTTTGATGTTGGTGAGCCCTTCTTTTTGGTGTCTGAAATATGTTTTGCTGCTGCCCCCTCCTCCACAGCAGTACATTGGCTGCTACTGTAGTTATTACATGAACTATAGTTACCTCACACAACCTCATTTCAAAATAAATCCAAACTATCCCTTTAAAAACAGCATCGGAACAACTCAGTGCATGAAAGCAGTGTTTCTCGGAGCAGCAGAGCGGAGAGTTTGATTCTTTCTGTTGTACTGATTGAATCAACTGTGGAAATGTACATTATAAAGATTTTTCAATAAGAGCCATCATAGTGCAGGTAATTCCCCTCCTATTCTGGATGAATTACGGCGCATAAATCAGAATGAGCTAAATGTGATGGGATAATAAAGTATATTATGTGGTATGACATCATAAAACAGCAATACTTTCTGAATGAATCACATCTCCTGGGGGCTTTCAGTCAAATACCACTTATACCCCTCAGTCCCAGGCCTTAGATGTGCACCTTGAGAAGAAAAACAAAAGTGGTGATGATGATGGTGGCGAAGGTGAGTATTCCGTTCTACCTTTTCAGTGCCTTACCTGCGTTGTTCTCGGGCCGATGGGTGAGGTTAATCTCGTCGGCTACTGTTAAAGGAAGGGGTGAGGAAATAAGGGAGAGGGGGAGGGGGTACAAACATTTGGGGTTTCAAGTTAGTGCAAATGTCATTCCACATGCTGCATCCAGGTAGCGCTGCAAACATCACAAACTGCTTCATCTCAATTAGGATCGGACGCCATGCGAGACAAGGAGGTGGTGGAGGAGGATGTGGAGGAGGAGGAGGAGGAGGAGGGGGGTTTGAGGATAGCAATCAGACTTGTTGTGATATCAACACGGCACAGAGCGGCAATCTGGCCGGGAAGATTAGACGTGATTATGGAGAGTGCGAGCAGAGAGACTTCAGCGGCCAAAGCAATCAGCGAGTGTTTCGGAGCCATTTCAAGGTGAATCAACGCGGAGAACTTCTTGACTTTGGCGAGAGATGCAGAGTCGTTTTTTTCCCCCGTACAGAGGCAAAGGGGAGGGGGGGAGGAATACATTTAAATAGTAGGTGTTTGAAAACAGAGGGGCATGCAGAGATATGTGATAGAGGCTACAGGAAATCAGATTTGTTTTTTAAGGTTTTGCAGAGTTTTGAAAAAGCTGAGGTGAGTTAAGTTTACTCTAAAGAAATGTGTGCACAAGTCTTAAATGCTTCATTTTCCTAATGCATCTCATATCCTAAATTGTGAAGGGGTAAATAAAGATTTGAATATATATTGTGACCACCAACAATATATAGCTGAGGCAAAGTATTGTAGCTAATGCTTAACCTTGAAATGTATCTTTAAATTGGAGAATTGACATGAGAAGGAAGCGGCTAAGAAAGAACAAAAGTATCTATAATATCTTATATTATATACCCTGTTGATTTGAATATCCCACATTTATGGAAGGCATGTTGTGGAGGTTTTTGAAAGTTGTACCTAGATCCATGCTCTTGGATTTGCGTGTCTTGAGGATGTCGAGCTGCGAGGCGTCTCCGAACTGCTTGGTGCGTTTCTCCGACATGCTCTGGCGCCCGAAGCCTTCCCTTTGGAAAGAGCCGTCTGGATTATTTTCATCTGGAATGACGGAGCTGGAAGGAGGGCTGAAGATTGTGACGGGGAGAGAAGATAAGGTTTACTTTATTGTTCTGACACAGGGAAAATTGCATCATAGAGCTGGAAGGTAGGACAGAAACAAGATAACTGACATTTCAAGCATTTTCTATAAGAAAATGTAGGATTAAAATGAAAATAAATAAAGAGATACTACAGGAGGGAAGAAAAAAGAAAAAAGTATTGACAGAAGAAGCATGGAGAAAAGTTGAATGAGGAGCAAAAGTTAAAAAAGTAAAAAAAAAAGGTTAAGAACCTGTCTTCTTTGAACTGATGCGGTTCAAAGAAAGATTGACTGAACGAGAGATGGAGGGAAATCTAGGAAAAGATTAAAGAGAGCTGGAGAAGTGGAAAACTAGAAAAAATAAGGGTTGGGGCAATAAACAACAGAGGCAGAACTGAACAAAGTTGGAAGAGATCATGGGAAGAAAATTAAAGAGAAAGAACGGGTAGAAGTAAGAGCTTAGAGAATGTAAAACGTAGAATAAGAGAGAAAATGCGAGCTAGAAGAATGAAGGGAGGGCAGAGAAATAATGAGAGGCAGTGAAATAGAAAAAAGATGAAAAAAGAAGCAAAACAAAAGAATGGTGTTGGAGACAAAGTCAAGGCAGTGTGGGACAGATGAGAACAAAAGATATAGTTGGCAAGAGAGTGAAACCAAAAAGGAACAAAATGAAATACAAAGAGACGAAAATGATGAAATTAAAAAGAGAAAAAAAAAAGACTATCACGCCCCAAACAAAAATAAAGAGAAGACAATGAGAAATATGATCTAGAAAGATTCATCTGGAGCTGGAGACCTTCTCATCATCTTCATCACTGACAGGAACATACCAGATGTTCACACTCTTTGGACTCTGAGATCATGTGACGTTTGATTGTTTTCTGATATCTTACAGATCGAACAGTCAATTTATTGAAAAATAAGAGTAACTGTAAGTCTCAGCTCTGTACTCTTCATTCCTTTGTTGAATCTCCGTATCGTTGACATGCAGACGAACAGTGGAACAGATAACAGGTCCTCAGCAGCACTGTGTCAGAACAGGAGTCACTTCACAGGCAGGCTGAGAGGCCGCTACAGCAGAGGGCTGCCCAGAGAGTGATGCTTACAATCAGAGGGCAATCAAGGAAAGAACCCACTTACACACATACACACCAACCGCTACCACATATGACGCACTGACCTTCAAAAGGTAAAGCTTTTGGAAGGTGAATTTAAAAAGGAAATTCTAAGCTTGTCCACAATTTAAGACGGATCTAGAGGGGAAATCAAAGCCAGTCAATTAAAAGTGTTTGGCCCACCTGTCATTCTGCGTGGGCGGCTCTTTGGCCCACGGCGGCGTCACGTCGGCGGTGAAGCCCACGTCGTCGTGGGAGCTGGACGATGATTGGTCGGAGAGGTTGGGCGGGAGGAGCGGAGGCCGGTCGTCCTCGATGATCACCGTGTCGTCCTGCGGCATGTTGACGGTCGGTGACAGCTGATAGTTTCCTGGACGAGACAAGAACATTCTTTTTTAAATTCCCGCTAATCTTTTCATTTTTTTTTTCATAAACGGTCAAGAGTTTCTATTCATGATCAAAGAGTTTTCCTGTTTCCTGCTCTCTAAACCGCCACGTCCACCTCTGCTCTCATGGTTGACCATACATAAAGGGTATAAATAATGATTGTTAATGTCAAGTTCACCCTCAGAATCAAGTCTACGGTCTACATACAGTGACGGGTCCATCATACTAGTGATTAAAGGACCAAAACACAGATCCAAATGAACAGAACACAATCCACCAATAGGCTACTATTGTCCACATCCACCTAAAACCATACGCAAAATAAACTTCGTCATATGTTTGCTGATGATAATCACACTTCTGTGCATCTTATACCAAACGATTAGTTCCAACATTTTAGATAATGCGCTTAAGTACAGCAAGAGTGAGATGAGAACATAGATACCACTCATGTCTGTGTACAGAGCTGGAGCTCGGAGGCGATTAGCTTAGCATACCATATAACTGGGAGCACTGGGACACAGCTAGCCTGGTTCTGTCCATTGTTCTGACCATAGTTACATCATAGTAAATCATAATTTTCTTGACAAAAAAACTACTTATCTATCTGCCCACAGTACTTCTGTGTTCTGGTTGCCTGGCAACTTCACGCCGACGGCAAGAAGTTACTTCTGCTGGCTGCTATTTTGCGAACAAATAGTTCAGTACAGAACTCCCTTTATTAACTACAAATTGTTGTTTTATTTTTGTTAATGTAGAGTTTAAAACAAACAAGATAAAATATGTCAATCATTGATTTTAAATATGTTGGTCAGTGTGTTTTAGAACTTTGGACAACGTTTAGCTGTTTCTGCTCCAAGTCTTTATGCTAAGCTAAGCTAAGCAACTGCTAGCCCCGGCTCCAAAATGTCAAAATATACTTTTAATACGATCCTGCTAACCAGAATCATAAGAGCCTTGCTAGCTTGCACACTGTAATGTAACCACATGAATATGAATCATTCAACCTCATGTGCACATGACAAGAGTACTGTTATAGAGGGGTTATTAACATTTAAACAGTATATAACATGTTCATGCTTTTCTTCCTCTAACTGTTCAGTATGGTATTTACAATAAATATGGATATCAATGATGACTCACTCCACAGCTGCTGATTACTCTGCACAAAGACCACAATCACTGTCAAAAGACACGTGATGTGCATCTACAGAAATTGCATAAAATATGAGTTACAGCTAAATTATGAGTCCCAATGATTGAGAACTCTTTAAATGTGATTATTAATAACATCTAATTCCATTTGGAGGTGTACCTCACCTTTAATGATTACCAAACCTTAAGGATCTGATAGAAAGGATCACGATTTCCATTAATAAGACATAATAATACTCAGTTCCTTCAGATGCAAATGATGATAACAGGGAAACAGTATAATCTACATGATAAAAAAAAAAACCTTGTAAAAGCTCATAAAAAGCTGGTCAGCTGCCCAGCTCTGTGCAAAAACACCCTCAGGAGTGAATGTATTTGTGACAACAGGAACCGTTTAATAGGCCAGCTACAGGAAAAACAAGTTCACAGAATTAAAAAGTCAAGTTTTTTATACCACAACACACATTTTGAAGTTTAAAGGCAGAGTGAAACTGCTCCTGGTTAATCAGCTTATATACCAAATGGAGTCTGGCAGCAGGCACAATGGTGTTCCTATGTCAAAGCACTATGATTAATTCAAGCTGTGCTCTCACAAATAAAGATAAAAACTTCCCTGTGCCGAGGCGAAAACATAAAATAGTCCCCCTTTCTCTGCCTCTGAAAAGCACGGCTTAAAAACTGCTATTGATATGCAGCGCATGACTTTGTCTTTAATCTGGATTTTGAAATTGGGAGCAAGCGATGGGGAGGGTGGGGGGCAGCTTCAATGTTTCATAAAGGCCTGTTTGTGTACTGAGCTCTGGGAGAAGTTTGTTTGTCTATAGAGAGGGTTGGGGCTTTAAAGATGCAGACCTGGAGGTCTGAGCCAGGCCTGCTGCTTGTTTCTCATAACCGAGCACCCAGGGGACCAACGTGCCACCGGGTGCTGCTGCTGCCTCCAGCCAACGAGGGTGAATGACCTGATGTAAGTGGGGATGAATGGAGGGAGAAAGGGAGGACTGGGTGGTGTGAACGAGTGTGTGTGTGTGTGAGTGTGACGAGGTAGTTTAAAAAGTAATCTGTCACTGTGCTTTGTTATTGCCATGAATAATAAGGAGTTACAAAGCGACCTTTCATTCAAATTAACCCATTAATGCACTCTGTACTTTGTTAACCCTCTTATGGATAAAATACTATAACAATGTGTCATGTGCTATCAAGTGCTGTTTTTTTGTTCTTTTTTTTGTGAATGCCACACAAAACAGTCTCTGAAAGGGTAAAATAATCCATTTATCCACAAAAAAAAACTTTTGGAGCTAGCAGCACAAGATGCTTTCTTTTTTTGTAGATAAATGGATTATTATATTGGACTGTGCTAAATCTAGCACAGTCTTACAACAGCTACAGTTAACAAATATCTTTATTTTAATTATGAGAATTTGAAAAACAAATATTTCCAAAAAGCATTTCTAAACGACATTACCAACCCCAGATTCAGATACCCAACCCCTTTATGGCGTGGTCCACCGAAAGATTGAAGATTCTCGATCATTAGACCAAACAAAGTTTTTCAGGATGAATTGAGCTGTTGGACAGACTGCTTTAAAAGGTAGGGGGGCCGTATTTATAGCATAGTTGTAAGGCTTTGCTGTTTTTATTCTGCCATGAATTGAACCTGAATAAGTTTTACTGACTTCATTCTTCCTAGAAAAGACAACAAAAGCTGAAAGCCGAGAGTCTGAGCAGTATATTAAAGTTCTACACAGAGGTACCGCCCAGCGTGTAAAACAGGCAGAAAGGAAAAAGCTGCATAGTTTGTTAATATATAGCTGATAATAAAAAAGTGCGAAAATATAAGGAAATTTAATTTAAACAAGGAACTAATAAAAGATAAATGTATGTGCTTTAAAAGTATCTAAGATTACATCACACACACACACACACACACACACACACACACACACACTATTAGTGTGCTGGATGCATCTGTAAAAGTGTGTGAGTGCACGCCCTTAACACGGTCGGACCTTTACTGCCCAAACTGAACTGTTACAGTGGTTGTTGTGTGTGTTGGTGTGTGTTTCTTAATTCAGCCCCCTCCTGCTGTGTGTGTTTGTTATTCTCTGAGAATCTGGGAGTCCGGGTGAGTCCTCTAACACAGCAGGGCCACTTCTCTCTCTCAGACCACACACACACACACACACACACACACACACACACACACACACACACACACACACACACACACACACACACACACACACACACACACACACACACACACACACACACACACACACACACACACACACACACACACACAACACACAACCACTTAATCCCATTTCCCTAAGCAGTCCAATGCGCGACACTGAGAATCCCATCAATGTCACAGTTTGAATCACTGCAGTACAATCAACTGGCAGCCACTGAGTAGAAAGCCAATGAATCTGTCAACTCACTAGTCTAGTAAAAGGAGGAGGGAGAAGAAAAAAAAAAAAAAAGCTTCTTTGTTTTAGTGCCAGCACCCAAGGGCAGCCATCCACCAGCGACAAAAGCACTGCCATGTGGACGGAGAGCACACACACACGAGCACACACACACACACACACACATCCATCACTTCACATCCAACCGAAGAAAAACACACATTATCTTCTCCCAGTGGCTGTAATAACTTTTGCGGTGGAACAATAGGTGGCATTTCATTTGAGATTCTCCAAGAGAGCCTATTATCAGATGCTTTTTTTGTGCAAAAACCACTGAATGCTTGAGGGCAAAGGAGGAACACGAAACGGCCAGGAGGGAAGACAAGGGATGAAAAGATTTTCTCGATGAAAATGGAGATAGCAAGAGGTGAGAATAACATGTTTTTTGTATTCAGTCGGTCTATTTGCATAATTAGTAAGGAGGTTATTGCCATAGGGTGCTGGGCCTGGAAAGCTGTTGGCCTGAAGGAATAATTAAGTCTCTCTCTCTCTTATATCCAGAGAACCAGGGGGAGGTCCAGCAGCGTGGAACACGTGGCCAAAAACGCGAGCTGATACGTTCTGAATGGGAACGATGTTGTCTTCTAAGAAAAGCCTAATGCATGATTTATGTTTTGTGGCACCCTTACCATGAGAGAAAAGACTTATTCAAAGCAACTGTGAAAGACCCCGCAGCACTCTCACACACACACACACACACACACACACACACACACACACACACACACACACACACACACACACACACACACACACACACACACACACACACACACACACACACACACACACACACACACACACACACACACACACACACACACGATTTGTATTTATTCAAGAGAGGTTTGCCAAAGCTCTGCTTCGTATTCACACACGTTCACATCTGGGAGCTGCCAAGAACATCTGCAGGCTTCTGCCGCGGCGTCGGATTCTCCAGACCGTTCCTCAGGAGTTTGAATCCGTCACGACACACAAACTGTGTCTGTTTGTGAACCTCCGCATTTGGTAACGCAGAGGAAAGTTACACATGTGGGAACAATAAATCAGCTCGTGAATTCTGCCACAGTCGTTTCAGGACCACACAAGTATAAAGAGAGCCGAAGCAGCACTATCATTATCATTATTAAGAATTGGTCAAACTTTATTTAAAAGGGCTTGGTTCACTCAAATTACACACAAAACTGCCTCTACTCATTTTTAGTGGTGTCTAAACATGCAGCGGGTTTTGTTTTATCTGTCCATACTCTGAGATAGCCGTCTCTGAAATGACATTGCATCAATACAATAAAAATGTAATCATATTGGTGCTTCTCAAAATAAAAAAAATCAGCAGCAACATCTCTGAATAGCCCATAGGAACATGCTGTCAACTAATTTATTTGGAACTACTTTCCACTGAATAAATAGTTATAGTTAACAAAAACCTAAAACTATTTAAAAGAAGCTGTTTATGTTTGTTTTTTATGGATTTGTGTGAAACAAACCCTTAAATACTAGACAAAATGAAAAGTTGTGGTTGTGGTAAATTAAAGGTAGTCCATACAAAAAAAAAATAATCAATACATTCCTCATACAGTGCAGCACCTACATTTTAACTCTCCACTAAATAAACTGTAAGAAAGATAAATGAACGACTGCAGCAAGCAGATGGAATGTTTGAAAAGTTGTTTAATTCTAAAGTTGCTTGAATGATAAATTGACTGACGACTTTGGAGCGTATCGACTTAATTGGCAGACACTTTAATATACTCTCATTTACATTTGGTACTGCTTCATAAGAAAATCTGGCAAACAGAAACTCCCTTTAGAGTTCTGCCTTCATATGAGCAAACGTGTGTGTGGTCTCAATGGTTCTTTCACAATCATATTATAAAAACACCTATAAGGAGCTGAAGGAGGGTCGGCTTAAAACCTGCCCCCGCTGGTCTTTATCCTCCGTGTTTTTTGCCCACATCGGCAAATTAAACAACGGTTCCAATAAAGCTTTAATCCTCCCCCACTACCTCTCCAATCTCACTTTGACACAAAACCGCAGAGTGACGTTTTTCAAAAACTGGGCTTGGAAAAATCCGACCAACATGTCAACGTTTTATTACCAACTTGATTTAAACCGATCCAGAAACCACACGGAAGGAGGGAGAGGATCCAAAATATTTTTACATGACAAAATGGGGTTGAAATTTTCCCCTGCGGTGGTGGAATAAAAAAAGACTCTCCACTGCTGGGCTGATTAAGAGTTTAATAAGCGTGGAAACGTCTGCCGTGTCTGTGGTGGTTAGTAATCATATAGTGCACAGACCTCCGCAGGCCGGCCTCCGAGGGTTTCTTACATCTGGTGTCCCGTCTTGTTGAGCTTTAGGTGAAATATCAGAGGAAACAGGCGACCCTGACATCTTCATTTCCCCCGCTGAGCTCTGCCAATTTGTAGCGAGTTCAAAAAAACCACACGTGACGTGAGGATGAAAAAGCAGCAGGTGGTGGTACAGTATCTGATGAGTTTTAATCCTCCGAGGATGACGGTCGGGTGTCACTAAACACCGAGGTGACGTCAGCCAAGATGAGGACCTCCGTGTTTTCTATAATCCCTCCTGTTCTTGTGCCGGTTGGTGATCGTATACCCGTCCACAGTAAATCGTATTTAGGATGGGATTGAGGGCAGAGGGACAAATATCAAATAACAATTTTGCATTTAATCTGTTGCTTCTTGTCATTTCTTCCGGGTAACCTTTTACCTCTATTTTTAATCTCAACCTTTCAGGTGTCTGTGGCGACTACATGTGCCAGCTGATAGCACAGTGGTGATTTTGTCCTGTTTATTTTGATTTATTTTTTGAATTCTAGAGCTGCAACGACAAACCGATTATTTGTCAACTATTAAAAGTAAGATTTAAGATAGTTAGATAGGTGATTTATTTGATTTAAGTAAAACATCTCTGATTACAGCTTCTTAAATGTGAATATTTTCAGTGTATTATATTTTATTAATCCTCTATAAGAGTAAACTTAATATATTTGAGTTGTGCACAAACAGAAACGACACTGATTGTAATTTTTCACCATTTTCTGAAATTCCATGAACCAAACAACTAGAAAATAATCAACAAATGAATGGCCATTAGTTGTATTTCCTGACTGCATACTGCTCAAAGGGTTCTAAAAGCAGTGGACCTGCACACGCAGACATCAGCTCCTCTGGTCGGCGGAGCGATGATGATCTTGTTTTCCACCGTTGAGCAGTCGACTGCTGCATCTCGTGCTTCATCCTCCCGACCCGGCACGCTCATTATGAGCCCTCTCTGTTTGTTAAGCATGGATGAACGCAGCTGCAACTTCACCTATTAACACTTCCTCTGTCAGTCAGAACTCACACCGGTTTTTCTTTTGGTGCGTTTGAACAAACAACAGGGTGTCAATGTCACCCAATTTGCATGAAAGTAAAACAGAGTTCAAACTTTCACGTTATGTTGCATTGATTAATGAGTTTGGAGGAGTAAGAAGGAGCTAATTTAAAAAAACAAAAACTTTGAAAGTTGGTGTAGCAACATCTTCCAACTCTTCATTAATAAACATTTAAAGTATTAAGTGTACCTTTTATCGACCTGCTTGCAATCATTTAGCAGAAGAAGAGGTGAAAGCATTTTCTGCCACTTAAGAAACATGGATGTGGACGGCAAAGACACAACTGCAGAGAACAAAAGGTACTCAGATAGTTGGGTCACAGCATCTGGTGCACAGAAGTCCTTCTCTGACATCTTCACCACCCGTCCATCCATCAATCATTCAAAACGCGACACACATGCAATCCTGGACCAATCCGTGAGAAGCTCTCACAATGCTTACTAACCCCTTTCACTTAGTCAACACACACACACACACACACACACACACACACACTGATCAAACCAGCTTGGAGTTGGTTTAAAACCGACAGATCAGATCACCGAAAACTGAAACATATGCAAACTAACACAGAGACACTTAAAAAACAAACACCCATCAAAAAAGAATCAATCACTGGTGGAGCGTCTGCAGAAACAAATTGTCCAGGGGCCATTTTTCCATCTCCCTCTCTCTCCCTCTCTCTCTCCCTGACATTTTCCGAGACATTAAAAGCCACTGAGTCTTGACAGGAAGTGAGATGACAGAGTTAAGCTCATGTTCTGTGTTGACACAGCCCGACAGGTTAAGACCATGGAAACTAGGAAAACACACACTAACAGAGAGGAGATGTAAATGCTGCACTATCCTTAGATTTAATCCAATTCTATAGTATTCTTATCGTGTATACCTGAACCAGGATCAGCAATTTGGAGGAATAACACAAGCCGAAGGGGAATAAGTTGTGACAAAAGATGCACGTCTTACCTATTGTGCGCGGGATCATTCCTTGTCGTGGCATCAAGTTGTCATCGAGGCCCTCCAGGCCACCGTACAAGGAGTGGGAGATCCGGCGCTCGTGGTCGTCCAGGGAGGTGTTGATGGTCTGCTGACTGCCCCCCAGCGGACTGCCCGGTGTCTCCTGAACGAGGAGGGAGGTGATATTAAGAGCAATTAATGTTTCATTTCTGGTGCTCTTCTATTATCCAGCATATTAAATGGTAGATCTGTTCTTTGGCTGTGAACTGTAGGGTTTATTCCTTCTGATAATGTTCATGAAACAGATTTTTTGAAGTGTTCTGGGCTCCGTGTGGAGTTTTGTGGATGCAGTCTTTTATTATATCGGTTTTGACCATTCACACAGGCCTTTGAGGTTGATAAAGAATAAATCATATTTTGTATATGACTAGGAAAGCTAATGCATGCACAGCAAAAGTCCAAACTGGAAAAGGCCTCCATGATCTCTACACAAACATGTTAGCCATGTGCTAGAGCAAGAGCACTGAATGGACACAAGGGCAGCTGTGGGCGCCAACGCTAGCGGTGTGATAACCATGATGAATGAGCATGGATTTCCAATAGGCCGTGAAGCCACGGGCTGTTAGCAAGCTAGCGTTTCCCCACGGGGAGGAGGAGGAGGAGGAGGAGGAGGAGGGGGTGTTAGCTTGCTAGCATCTTGACATTTCCCTCGGGACCCCGTGATGACAAGCTCTTGTTTGCTGGACAAATAGACCATTTGTTGGCCCCGTCACAAATAAACAGCCACTGCCTGAGAAGGTGTGTGTGTGTGTGTGTGTGTGTGTGTGTGTGTGTGTGTGTGTGTGTGTGTGTGTGTGTGTCCATTGCATAGTTGACCGTATCGATCTGCTTTGGTCTCCATGCATTTATTACTGAAGGCGATGACGGCTCTGGCCATAAAGATAACCATCATCTCCGACATCGCGTAACGAGCAATAACACAACCACAGCGGAGTCGATACCGCAGCCAAATCACCCACATCAAGGACTGTAGCCGGTGCAGGCTGGGATCAGATTTTTGGCAGAAGGGTTCTTTGCCCAATGATCCTTTCAGCTCACTAAATTGTTGAGGTGCTGTAATAACCAGCGCCGAAAGAGATTGTGATGTAAACAAACGGGAGAATACTTATGTGGGTACATTAGGAGGTTGACAGGAGTGTGAGGTGTAATGAACTGGATTTAAGACTATTATCCCAAAGCTTTGGTAAACATTTTAATAGCACAATGTATCAAAAGAACAAATGCCTTTTTATATAACGTAGTCGGCTGCTGTGGAGACAATTTGAACCTGTTGGGTACATTAATCGACAACAAATCCTGATTCAGATGTTCAGCCATAACCTTTAGGTCACGAAGGTCATGTTCTCAGTAATGCTTCTGGGAATTTGGAAATTGTAAGGAAGTTTAATAATGCAAGTGTTTATTTTTAATGAAAATAAATGGGTATTTCTACACCAGAGTTCTACATTTGAAAGTGCTCTGAAGTTGAAGTTCTCTGACACAGTCAGGTAAATGGTAACTAGAGCTTTCAAATAAATATAGTAGAGTATAGCGTATAAAGAACACCTGTCTTAAACGAAGTGTAGTAGAAGTATAAAGTATTGTAAAATAGAAATACTACGGTAAGGTCATTTACTGGAAAAAAACCCCATCACACTTGAATCACAGCTAACAGAGCCAAGTGAACCTACACACTGATTGCAACAAATCTTCCCCCAACTCATTTGTGAGGTCGCCATATGGTGCCGTGACTGTTGGCATGCGGCTGCTCTTGACTTTCAATGAGATAGTTAATGAATTGGCCGGCTATAGGGGGGGGGGACCGAGATGAAACGCCCGGGTGATAGTCGAGAGAGGATTCGCCAAACCGAGGTCGCATCGACAAACCACGTCCCAGCTCATTGCATATTCGGGCTGATAATAAAGATCCGGGAAGTCTGCTGCTCCGGGGTTCACTGCGTTTCTACGGTGATGGGAGGAAGGAATGGGAGCAGTAGTGCTTGTGATTTATGCGACGGAGAAACATTTGAGATTGATTTGAGATCGGCTGTCAGGGGGACGGAGACACGGAGGGGAAAGTAAATACAGGATTATTTTAAGCCATATGTCAGTGGGCCTAAACATATGTCAAAATAAGCCTCGGCTTTTACCCCATGGTAATTACATATTATTTAATTTGACCAAATATATGATGGACAGCTGGTTATGAGGAATTAACAATCTATATTGAGCCTTTGTGACTTTGCGTGTCAGCTGCGAGCAGTCTCTTTGAGCGCGTTAAAGCGTTGCTTCCCCCTTCGCTCTGAGTGTGTTGGACTCTGTTTTCTTATAAATAGCCAGACACTTGGACAGCCTCAGGCCATGCCTCCGGCTCTGCATGTGAAGCAGAGATTGACGAGACTCCCTGCGCTCGGGTTTTTATTCATCCGCCCGCTCTGTCTGTTAAGTCTCTCTGCCTCCACACAGCAGCAATACGCCCAGACACACCGGGTATCTGTCTGCAGACCAACACACGGAAAGGTCCTTGAAAACAAATGCATACATGCATAAGCGGGATGTACAAAAAAAAAAAAAAAAAAAAAAGGTGCCAGCTACACACTCGTACACACACACACACACACACACACACACACACACACGAATGCACGCACTCGCGCATGTGCAGACACAAAGACAAGTGCACGAAACACAGCTCCAGGCTTAGCCTCTGCTTTCAATTACCAGACGGGCCGAGGGGAAATCAAAACTTTGACACACCAGGTTGGAAAAAGGGGAGCGGGGAAGCCAGGCAGTGCCAGAGGCGTACGCACGCACACAGACGTGCACCCTCCTACACACACACACACACACACACACACACACATGCACACAGCCTCGGCTTTCAAGCAGGCGACAGGCCAAGGTGTACAGAGAATGTAAAAACATGACATTGAAGGGAAGGGAGAAAAAAGTTGAGCAGCTCGGTTGGCAGCCATGTTTTTTTCTTCTTCTTCCTCCTCCGGCTGCCTCCAGGGAGGACGGCGTGCGTGGGAGGGGTTGGTGAACTACCATGACCTGACTACTTACTTTTAGTTCATGAAAACACTTCATAGCGGCTCATGAGGGCATGTCCCGGCGGTTCCATTGGGATTGTGTCGTACATTTATCACAGAATGGGGTAGTATTGAAGCGCTGACTTCTGACTCCACGTCCACAGAAGTGTCTTTATTTAGGACAGCAGTGTCAGGTGAGTTCTTTTTTTATTTATACAGGAACTCACACAGAAACCATCCTTAGAACTGCTTTGAACTTAAATCAGACACAACCAAAGTCTGTATCATTTCACTAAAGTTATTAAAATAGATAAATGCCATTTGTTATGACACTAAGAAAACAGATGCAGAAAGAAATGGCAACTACCTTTTCCAAATTGTCCATATCACTCATCTCAAGCCTTACTCACTTAAAAAAAGACAAGTTCCTGACCTAACTGTAATCTGGAACTGTGGTTACTTTACTCAATAATGCATGTTGACATGTCCTTGTGCAGGGTGCTTACCAGCCCAGTTCCTTTCCACTGGACTTGCCCCGGGGTCACCGGTCAACACTACAGTTCTGCAGCTGCAACCTGAGGTGTGAACGTGTGAAACTGGAGTGTGAAGCAGGCTGCTGCTGCTGCTGCTGCTGCAAAAGGTCATATGTGCTCAGTCACGGTAAATAATGGAATTAATCATTACGGTGCTGCGGTACTTTCAATTCCAGGTGGGTTTGATTTTAGAAGCGTCGTGGTGCTGATGTTTTTGCATAGGCATGCTCTGATATGATCACCCATTGATCCGATATTGACTTAAATAGCTGGATTAGGTATCTGGAATTTAAATTACCGTTTAAGTTTCGAGCAATTTGTTGCTGCACTAAAAAGGATAACACTTGAATTGTAATTCCTGTTAATTTTAAAGACCATTTACATAGTTTCTTGTGTACCTTTGATTATTCTGTTAATCGAAAAAGTTAATGTATATCAATATTTGTTCAATTTTGTTTTACAAAGTTAGAACTCTGTCTTTTGTTTGGTCCCTTACCTCATTTCTTTTAGACACTCGTCTCGCCACAATGAGCTGGATCATCCCACGCTTGTTGCCTTCCGTTGACATGGACTTGCGTAGCGTCTCCATGGCGTCCTGGTTGGTTTTACCCAATAGCGACTCTCCATTGACAGCGATCAACTGGTCGTTAACTCGAAGCCGCCCGTCCTGTTGGTGGCAAACAAATCACACTTTTTTTAGGGGGAATAGGGAATCTTTAGGGCTTGAAGCAGGTCAGCAGTCTTTGTCACATAGAAGCGGTATAAATCATCAGAAATCTGGAAACTGAGGATTTATTTGAGATGCAGCAGAACATTATGATTCAAGAATATGACGGTCACCATGCTTTATTATGTCTCATAAGAGGCAGCAGCAATTTTTAGGGGTTGATACCATTTGTTACACAGATTTGGTGCAAAATGGAACCATTTTAACCACTCAAGACTTGATTAAAAAAGGATCAAAAATTCCACCAATATATCACATAAAGACACCAATACCTTGAAGAACACCATAGAAAAATCCATGCTGGGATTTAGTATCAAAACTTTCCACATGTGAATATTTCCATAATTAGCCCAAGTGTTATTTAGCTGCCTTCCCAACAAGCTAACATAACATGGTACCACACTGAGCCTACAGCCTCTGAAAGACAGTAAAGTGGACGGAGGACGCGGTATCTGTAAAGCCTCGGAGGAGGTTATCCTCTTCATATCACAGAGAGTGGAGGCTGTATGTTTCCACCAAACAGCACACGTTGATGAATAAAAAGCAGCTCCAATTTAACAATAACCTTGATCTAACTAGATAAACAGTCTCACCCACAGAGTGTATCCTGGTTCTAGTCACCATCTAATCTCTTACAGAGAAGTGTGCTTTTAAGTTTATTATTACATTCTGTCAGCACTAGCTTGTTTGTGTGAAAACAGGGCACTTTGTCTCAATAGATTTGATCACAGATGAAGATTTTTCTTCACAGTGGCGGACAAAGTCATTTTACTTTTACTTTCCCTGTCGAGGTTATATGGAGGGCTTTCAAACATCAACCCAGTTTGTTGCTTGACATCTCGCTTTGATTCTGTCACTTTCAAACATAGTGTCCGCAAATAACCAAAAGTTATATTTAATTCCATCTATCACCTTTTGAAGTGTTGGTTTGTGTGTGTGTGTGTGTGTGTGTGTGTGTGTGTGTGTGTGTGTGTGTGTGTGTGTGTGTGTGTGTGAGAGAGAGATAGAAAAGGTGTTGGGTTTATCTAGAACAGGTGAGAGCAGCAGCTCTCTATAAAGGGAGGTACGTCTGGTTTAACAGAGAAACGTAATAATGTCTTCTACCAAAAAAACAACAACGTTTAAGTTAATATTCAGACCTTATGTTTTAAGCAGGTGTTAAATTCTATCAAATTTGGTACCTGGTAGAATAACATTTACTATATACTACTTTATACTGCATACTGTCTCGTGCATAGTAAACTTTTGGTGAGCGTAACTCTGCAGGGGCATCAATATATAGACCAATGGGTGGAGGAGGGCGGGAATTTAATCAATGTGAAAATAATCCCTCACGTTATTCGGATAATCCCCTCAAATATACACCTGAGATCAGTGAACAACTCATATAATCTCATCATGGTATGTATATATATATATATATATATATATATATATATATATATATATATATATATATATATATATATATATATATATATATATATATATATATATATATATATATATATATATATATATATATATATATATATATATATATATAGATTGACCCTTGAAACAGCAAACCTATCTCCATCATATTATTCTTTCGGTTTTTTTGTGGGTAAAAAATGTACTAGTATCTTTGCAAAACGATATGCTTATTCTCCATAAAGAATAAAAACACAAATACACTATAAACACTATTTAGTTAAATTAACAATTTCTTATTTTCTTTGGTTAATATAAATAAGCAGTGATGACTGCTGGGTAATATGCATGTTGATTTTGTCCAGTGTCACGTTTCTTTTTGATCATGTGACGAAACGACACATGCTGGGGCCGGTTGTAACAATCACTATGGATGATTGAGCACTGATATAATCTCACCTATAGCGAGACAACAGAAAAAAGAATATGCTTGTAAGAATAACAGATGCCACACTTTTAAATATTTCTTCTCTCTCTGCACTCAAACCCTCCATTAATGACAGCCGGCGGTCTGGTACCTTGCAGGCCGCCCCTCCGTTGATGATGGATTTGACGAAGATGCCCAGGTCAGCGTGGTTCTCCTTGGAGCGGTTGCCTTTGACGCTGACTCCCAGCCCAGCTGAACCCGAGTCACTCAGGGGGATCTCAAAGGTCAGGAACTCCCTGGTGCCGTCTGGAGTCAGGACCAACTCGTCCTCCTCTGGCTTCTGAAGGAGGGGGGGGTGGCAAAGACAGACCAAGAGAGATTCGGATTAATAACAGAACATATTAATAACAGTAGCAACTCTACAGTAGTCCACAAAGACACACTAATACAGTTAAATGTATCCCACAATGCACATCTAATTATGCAAAGCAAAAACATGCATGCATTTAATTGAGCCTGAAGCAATAACACAGACGCCCCCTCAGCCTTGCCCTGCTTGCACCGTGTTCCTGTGGGTTAGCCAACGGGGGCCAAAGATACAAAGACATTCATTCGGCCACTCGAGGTCAATGAAAAGCACTCGCATATAAATTGCTGCCGGGCAGATAGCAGCGAGGTAAATCAGAGTGTGAGCTCATTAGCTACATCAGATATATTAGTGTTAAGCAGACCAGTGCTCTTAAGTGTTAAATCAGGTACTTAGTACAAGCAGGCACGGAGCTATCTTCTATCATCAAGACGGCACAAAGCTACGGTTCAATTTAAACTTTGAGGAAATCCGATTCGAGAGAGAGAGTTTGATCAGAATCAGGGGGTGATGTGTTGTTTGGTGAGTCAGAACTGGAAAACAGTCAAAGTAAGGCCGGATGATGAGCACTGGGATTGTGAAGATCAAAAGTAATATGTGAGGCTCCCAATCTGCATATGAAACAGATGCAGTCTGTGTTGTTTGTTTCTGGTTCTTAGCCTGAAGCTAGTTCCCATCAAAACTATTCACAGCAACACTGAAGCCCCCCGTCCCCCCCCGTCCCCGTCTCCCGTGCACGATGCATTTCAACTTAATGTTAAAATGGACTGCATTTATAATGCTCTCTTATCCCAAAAAACATTTTAATTAGGTTCTCACAGACACACACACACACACAAACTTTTCCACGGTAATATGCTACATCGCAAAGGTAGCAAAGTGGAAAAACCTAGCCGCTAACAAAACGACGCTGTGTTACAGTGAAACCAAAGCAGGAAGCAAAACGCATGCAGATGTAGAGCGTTTACTGTGAAGCAGCTGCAGGTTCACAACGTCCTGCGCATGGAAGTGTTACATTTTGCCAAAAACACAAAAGTTGTTGTTTCATAAAAATTGGTCTCATTCCATACTTGGAGGCCTACATCTGTCTGCACGTTATTTGGGCTGCACATTGCAATTAATATTGCTCATATCGGGACTTTAAAATTTAAGATCTATTAGCATTAATCATCTTTGTATTCAATGCTGCAATAAATCACATTATAGTTAGCAATTCAAATGAATAGAACCGTGTGTTGTTTTGATCGTAAGTTGGAAAACGTCACAGTTTTGCAGTTAAGCCTAAACTCTAGTCCTACACTCATTTCATCCTTTCTAATGTTGATCTCTATAAGATTGAACACCTTTCCCTTTTTTAAAACTTTTAAAAGGGATTCAGACAGAAGCACGCACGTTACCCAAAGAGCAGGTCTGACATGCCGTGCACCTGGATGGTGATACCGAGTGCGTCACACAGGCAGTAAACTTGCCAGTAACCCTGCATGAACACAGCAGCCTAATTGACATGCTGAGTGCTCTCTCTCTCTCTCTCTCTCCCCCTCCACAACAGGTGCTTCTCCCACTCTTTCTCTATATTAATTTTCCCCTCTCTCTTCCAGCTCAACAATAAAAAGCTATTCTCTCTCGCTTGTTATTTGACAGCTGTCCTCTGAATAGATGGGTGCGCGCACACGCTCACGCCCGGCAATTATTGTGCACGCCTAATGAATTCAATCATCGGGCTCGGTGTCAGCATGTCATTAGCTCCCTTTGTTTGCTCGGAGAGAGATGGAATTGCTCTGGGTTGAACGGAGGGAGGGGAGGAATAGGGATGGAGGGAAGGAGACAGAAGAGGAGGAGGAGGAGGAGACGAGGATGTATGGAGGGAGAAGGAAAGGGAGGGAACAGAAGGAAGGAAGGAAGGAGGGAGATAAAGGAGAAGCGATTATGAGGAGCGCTGTCAGGGTGTCTGCATGTTTCACAAAGACAAATATATGCTACCTGGAATATATATCTGAGGTGTAATTAAAAACAAAGCAGGGAAAAAAACATCCAGTCTGATTTCAGACACAACTTATAGGAAGTGCTGAGGAATAATAACAAAATAGGACAATATGAATTTGATTATTTCGGAACTTCGAGGCCAATTCAATCTGCCTAGAAATGAATTTAAGGCCAATTAAAAAGTGAATAACGACATAATCCTCAGATTAGTGTGTGGCCGAAGAAGAAAACCGGAAATACATTTTAATAACTCAAAAATATAACTGATCAGTAAAGCTGATATGTGATGTCATTCAAGTTTAAAAACAAGACTATCTATCTAATCTATTAACTGATATGAGATAATGCCATCAATAAAGCTGAATGATTAATCTCCTTTATATCCCAATCACGATTGCATTTTCAATTCCCATACGCAGCAAAACATCATTAAGATTTGACAAATTGAAAAAGGGTTGAAAGTATATCGCTGCCTATAAATACAAACAGTCGTCTGCTGCATTCACAGCTGTAGCATTTAAGTAGATATTCTGTGAGCTAGCCAAAAACTTCATAGCACATCCATCACCGTTGCAAGCTTATTAAATAAAAAGTTCTGAAAGGGGAATTCAAGTAATTTATTGCTGCGAAGCTGCAGGGGTGAAACTATCACATGATCATGTCCGGAGTTTATGCATACAGTCGTGTGTGTGTGTGTGTGTGTGTGTGTGTGTGTGTGTGTGCGCGCATTTCGGTGTCTGTCCGTCTGTCCACTGCTAATCTCACATACGACAAATCAGCCTTAGAATTTTTGATGTGCTAATTTATGACTATATATGTATGTATGCTAAAGAGATGCAGTGATCACACTTTAAAAAAGAATATATATTATTATTGACTCTTATCCCAGCGTTGACTGCGGTAAGAAGTAAGAAATCATTTTGTAGTTAAGCTTTAGAAAAAAAGGCACCTTGTTTAACACCATGTAGAAAACACAAACACCTGCAGATTCATTTATAGAGAATAATCACAATGGCAATGCTCTTCTAAAAAATCCAAATTACTAATTTCCCTCAAATTGTTCAGCCCTCCCTTTAAATAAAGCCGATTAAAAACATGTTCAGGGACCTGGCTGATGATTGTGAAGAGAGGAAGAAGGGAGCGCGGCGAAGAGGAGTGGGTGAAAATACGTAAAACCATGGGCAGAGGAGGGGAGGAAAGAATGCTCAAAGTAAGAGGAGATGAAAGAAGGTGAGAGGGGGAGAGGAGAGGAGTAATGGGATCGAGAGGAGGGGTGAAGAAGGCGAGGAGGAAGGAGGGAGAAGAGGGTGAAAAGAATGAGGGAGCGCTGGAGTGACAATGACGGAGTGAGCGAGCGAGGGAGTGTGAATGAAAGGCCGACGGAGAGGGAAGAATCCATGTGGAACACAAAAGGAGACAGACGCTGCCACCTCTCGCTGTTCGTCCGGATCTCTCCCTCTCTCCATCTTTCTCCGCCTCCTTCACCTGTCTCTTTATACTGCTCTTAATTTCTTTCCCTTTTTTAAAAAATCCCTACTTCTCATTTCCTCTTGTGCCGCTCCCCTTTCTCTATCCCTCAGTTCCTTTCTCGAGCTTCCACCGTCTCCTCCCTCTTTTCTCTTTCTCCATCCTCCCATTAGCTTCCAAGAGTCTGCCCGCACCAAACCAGCTTGAGCATCCGACGCGTTCTTTTTTTTTTGTTTTTGGCGTTTGTGTAATGTGAAAAAAGCAGATGTTCCAAAACGGTGTGAAAATACCAACAGGGCGTTTTAGTGTGGACGACGTAAACAAAGCCTTTGGATCACCTGAGCGTGCTCAGTAACAACGAGAGGACGACTGGGCTCACGTCTCAGCACAGCATCGTAGGAAATCGCACTGTTCCTCTGTGTAACAGGTGGAATCTACGAGGTCAAATTATTATTTTTCCAGCTTTTTTTAGTTGCCCGACAACAGAAACAGAAAAAGAAGAACGACTAAATCTGGAGTTTGGCTCCTTTTAAAACACAGACCAGGTGATCACAGAGGCAGGATTGGAATGATCTCCAAGTATCTGGGCTCGACTTTCCTTCTCCTGACCAGATGTTTGGCTGTAAAGCACATTTCTATCACTGTGTTTAGACATAATTCTACTCTAAAACACTAGTGTGGATGCACATTGTTTTCCAATATAAACAGCATCCAACACTGTCACTCCCCCTTTTATTCCCTTCCTTCCTTCCTTTCTACCCCTGAACCTCTCCCACTTCTCTCCTTCATCTAATATTTGCCTCACATCCTCAGGAGTCCTCCGCTCGTCTTCTTCTCCAGTCAATGTCGGCGCATTAAGTGAAAGAAAATCACTCCTCATTTACACTTTCTACTTCTACTTCTTCCTCACCGCTTACTTCTCTCCTCTGCTATGATTCGTGGGCTCAACTTTGGCCAACAAACCTGTCGATTTGATGGCATCTGAAAGAGTCGCTCGAGGGGATTTTTTTTTTTTTTTTTTTAAAGGGGGGGGGATAGGGAGGCAGTGAAGGGTGTAATTGGTTGAGAGAAGTCGGCCGTGGAGAGCATTGTTGGCTGCCTACTGTAGCACGATCTCTCTTTTTATTCATACTCTGACTCTCTCTCTCCCTTTTCCTCCCTTACTTCTATCACTACATTAACCACTCCCCCTCTCCCCCTTTATCTCCCCCCTCCATGCCTTTCTCCCCTTGCCAATCGACACTATATGATCAAAAGTATGTGGACACGCATCAGTTGTTCTCTTTCTCTCTCCCTCTCCTTCATCTTCCCACCTCTCTCTACCTCCTCCCTTCTCTTTTTTTGTTCCGCCCTCAATTCACAACTCTGATTTTTCTCCCTCACCCCTCGCTTGTCCTCCCCTCCCCTTTTCTCTCACTCTTTCCGGCGTGTCTCGCTGCAGCTCCATGCTGATAGACCATGAATATCAAATACCTGTGGCACAGCATGGAGGAGGAGAGGAAGGCAGGTGTGTGTGTGTGTGTGTGTGTGTGTGTGTGTGTGTGTGTGTGTGTGTGTGTGTGTGTGTGTGTGTGTGTGTGTCACGGAGATGGAGGGAGAAGGCAGGTCTGTATGTCTATAGGTGGATATGTGCACAGAACAGCATGTGCACTCACTCAAATGTCATCCCTATATACTGTGCACGTGACCTGCCCAACACACACACACACACACACACACCGCTGACGTACGACAACTCTGGCGTGAAGGGGAAGAATCGATTCACACGCACACACATTCAGGCCCGTCCCCCAAATCAAATCAGCCTCCCCCCCCTCTACCTTTTGGACGATCTGCACTATGTGGCTCGCTCTTTAGAGCTCCACAACCCACTAGAAACCATTTATAACCTCATCCAACCCCGGGCAATTACACCAGCAGCTGCTCCGTGTCGCTCGGCGCGTGTGTGTGAGTATACCTTTGTGTGTCGTCGTAGTCATCTACTTGTGTGTGTGTTTGTGTGTGTGTGTGTGTGTGTGTGTGTGTGTGTGTGTGTGTGTGTGTGTGTGTGAAGTGCGCCATATGGCTTGTGAGTTTGCAATGTGTGAAAAGGCCCCCAATGTAGTGCATGTAACTGTATCCTGTGAGTGTGTGTGCTGTATGGGTGGCTGTAATGTGTGTGTGTAAGTGTGTTTAGGTGTGTGTGTGTGTGTGTGTGTGTGTTTGGGCCAGGTGGCAGCTTGAAACATCACTTTAATTAAGCCGGAGAGCCTGTTCCGTGGTAGAATGGCCCTCTCTGATTGACTCGTACGTGCCACCAACAGGCCGCTACACAACACGCAGAGAAAGTATGGAGCCTGCTGCCACGGAGGTGCAGCCATTAATCACCGCGGCTATCCTGTAGCGCTAATAATGATACAAAAGTTACGTAACTCCTGTAATGACTCCCTGGTATGCGAAAAAGAACTACTAGGCACACAGAGCAGTGGTGTTCAGATCCTGTGGTAAGTAAAAGCAGCAATATTACAAAGTAAAAGCACCCAATTATAAGTAAAAGTCTTACATTTACATGTGAAAAGCAAGTAAGTATTATCAGCAATATGTACAAAAATGTCAAAAACAAAGGTTCTCATTTCTGACTTTTATGTAATATTTTATTATTGGATTACTATTGCTGATGCATTAAAATATTTGCAGGTTCTTAGCTGGTGAAGGTGGTCATTCTTACTACTTTATATACTGTTGGATTATTCAATAATAATTGAGTTTATAAAACAATATGATTTGTTCGTAGACATTCATAAAATTGGAGTTAAAAAGTATATATTCCCATCTGAAATAGATTTCTGCAATATTTTTGTCATATTTGCTCAAAACTGTCACTATATCCTAACAGTGGTACATGAAACAGATGTTCTGTGAAAAAAAAAAATCAGGTTCTTCCGCCATCTTTTTGGTTCCACCACTACGATAAAAAACAACCAATCAGAGCCGAGGAGTCTCTAACACAGCTGTCAATCACTGTCTGTAAACTCCGATCAAACTGTCAAACTAGGCAGCACTGCTCCAATTTTTTACATATTTTATGAAACTGTTTAGCTATAAAATTAGAAAGTTTGTGATCCTGGCCGCCAATATTTCAAAAAAGTGTGCAGCCAAAACCGAGCACCGCCCACGGGTCATTTTACAGTAGACTAAAATATCTTTCATATCATTTGAGTTGTCTGTCTCATGTACTACTGTCGGGATATAGTGACAGTTTGAGCAAATATGACAACAATATTTTATAAAAGTTACCAACTGCAGCTTTAAGGAGCATAAAATGCATAAACATAGTCTTAACTGTAATGACATGAATGAAAATATGAAAATAAATGACCACACCTCTATATTCAGTGCTGTTTTGTTACATCAATCTCTTAATATATGAATTGGGCTTTAGCATATATGTTTAAATGAAATATGGCAGAAAATTGTAAAACTCCTGCCCATTGGTAGATGATATGCTTATTATACAATTATTATGCAGAATCATTCATCATTATGCTAATATTATTGTCCTTAGATGCTTCTGCACTCTGCTGTTTCATCAGTTATGATCTATAATACTCATGCTGCCTCATGAGCTGCCAACACATGTTCCTCTACGCAGAATGCTATATCATGTCATCAAGAGGACCTTCATCATTACACCACAGCGTGCTAACAGATTGCCGTTTTCATAACAGCTTTGTGTGCACAGAGGAGAGGAAACGCGCACGTGTGATAGATAGCATCTTGGCACGGTGTTGCCGCCGCATTACTGCCGACACCGCTGATGGCTTTTCAATATAGCGTCGCCGTAATTTTCCCCATAAGCCCCGCGTGACTAATGGCGTAAACAATGGAGCCCAATGTTCACGTTATGGAACCATTATGGAACTATCAGGGCCGGCATGTAAAGACGGATGCCTTTGATCAGTGCTCTATTGTAAGAGCCAGGAGCAGGGAGGAGGGTTTGCGTCTTTAAGTGTGTATGAAGTGTGTGTGTGTGTGTGTGTGTGGGACAAAGAGAGGGGAAGAGAGGAAGAAGGGTGTGAAATAGAAGAGGTAACAAAGAGTAAAACAAGAGATAGATACAATGAAAAGCAGAGAGGGGTAAGAGCTGCTGAGAAAACCCAACAAAGTGTTTTATATTCCTACACACCATTAGCAAAGCAATGAATTGGTTAAACGACTCCCAGTCTATTTGTGAAGCCACCCAAAGTATCCCATTTGCCTTTTATAGCCCTTCTCCCGATACAGCGTAATGACCCAAGCTGGTGATGTCGTGCGGCAGTTACCTCAATCAGCCAATGGGGCTTCACGGCTGTCGCGGGCTGCCTCGGATGCTGAAGGGAGCAGTCAGAGTCAAAAGGGTTAGACAAGAGTGGCCTCCTTAGATAAGAGACCATGTGATATGTCAATGCAGGAACGTGAGGACATATAGAAGGGGCCAAACGTTCAACGTGCATGGTTAGGGATGTAAATGTAAAGGTTTAGGGGTTGAAAGGAACACAAATGCACTTAAAGCTAAGAGATTAGCTTCGCTGTACAAAAACGAAAATGGTGAAGTGAAAGAGAAAGTTTTTATATATTGTTTTGTAGCCAAATAGAGTCACCGGAGTGATGACAGCCTCTGGTCGACTGCTGTGAAAAAGTGGGCCGATTTTGAGCCATTGGACCGATTTCAAGAAGTGAGTGCTTTTTTTCCACTTCAATTGTTGCATTTCGTCTACCGTGTAACCCCTCGACAGAGCTCGCTCTCTCTCTCTCTCTCTCTCAAAGATGAGTCATGCCATGCCAGCCTAAAAAAAACAAACAGCTGGAGAGTCTGCAAACCTGCAGGTCTAAGAGCTGTCTATGACATATGTTCTATTCTATATTATTAATTGCACTTTTCATAACTGTACAAAGAGATGGAGTATAGAGGGATTAATAGAAAACAGAATCATGTAACCTTGACTGAAACCTCTTTTCCTCTTTGCCTCTATGGATACATCTTTTATGCATGCACACAGGTAATACGCTCTACCAGCAGTATGAGGAGGCATGAATGCAATTCTATTTATTGTAATGCATTACACACTATGTGGAGTCTTTCTTTAAGCCTCTTTGCAGTCTGTTGTGCAAGTTGTCACGATTCAGTACGTCTCCGCACAGATGCTGCTGAACTTACATGGCTCTAACTCTTCGTAGGGCTTTTATTTGGTTAATCTATAATATTATTATTCTGCTTTATATCATTATAAATTGAATACTTTTCAATAAAATAAAAAAGGAAAAAAAAACAATTAAGGCATCACTTTATATGTTCTGGAAACCAAATGTTTCCATTTTTTAAAATAATTTATTAAACAGAAAGAAATCATCAAGAGATTAATAATGAAAACAATCATTGGCCGCCGCCCTTCCTCTCAACATCCAATGATCTCTTCATCTACTGGAAATCTGTCTATCACTTGAAAATGGATGCTTATCCATTAAAAGCTGCACACCCTGCATCTAAAGCACCACAGCCTCCACTGCCGTTGTTGTTGTTGTTGTCGGCGGAGATGGCGAGATGTTTAAAATGAGGCGCCGGACAACAGATAACATCTGAAAGGCGTGGAATCCATTATGGTGGTTGATGTTCCGGGAAAGGGTGAGGCGGAGAGAGAGAGAGAGAGAGGCTCATCTGGAGATTTGGAGTTAGAAAGGGTGGAAAGGAGGGAGGTGGGAAGGCATGGTCGATGGTGTGGTTCCTCAATCTTTCTCTGGCTCAGGACTCTGGTGCTGATTGGTTTATAGGGAGGTAAACGTCCAAAATAAGGGAAAACGGAACAACTGCTTTTACTTTGCTTAATATCTAAAGGTTGCAGTATTACACGTTGAGTGCCGATCTACTTTGGTGGTGATTCAGAAGATTTGTCTTCATCAGTTCCAGGAAAAAGTGTCAGAAGGAGAGAGCACTTAACACAAACTGGGAGATGGTAGATGATCCGAATAGAAAGCTGAACTCTCTGACTTGTATTTCCATTATAATGCTGAGAAACAAAATAAAAGGAAGTAAAAGACCCAACTATGAATCTTGGCAAGTCCTTTTTAAAAGATTTAAAAAAACCTTGTGTAGCTCTGGATGCAAACTTCTGATGTGACATTTCCCAAACTGTTGCCAACTCTCACTAACAAAGCAGCCGTGGAACAGCAGAAGGCGTCGACTCTACGGCTGATGGGACGGTTCACGTCGTCGTCTGTGAACGTTCGAGCGCTCGCATGAGAAGTGTGCCAGCTGCAGTCACAATAATCCACGGTTGTGCCATAAGGTCCCTTGATGATGAGGATCATTCACACAGCTGGCAGGTACGACCGCCAATCAAATTAAGCGGGCGATTACACTTCTAGCAGCGCGGCGCGTAAAACGCAACCAATTACCTGCACTTGGCCAGATGTGAAGACGTGAAGTCTGTCAGTAAAATACTACTTAAGTTCTGTGTGTGAATTGGAGAGTTATGGAAATCTGAATAGCCTTCTTAATATCCGCAGTGAAGACAGATGAGCTTTTAACAGCTGCTGTGGTGGAGAAGGGAAGCATGTGCGGAGTAACGTTCAGGCCTCAGAGACTCTACTAACTCTGTTTCTTCACAGAAGGTAGATTTCACAATAAAACCACAAGTGCTATCACTGCAGGGTGTAATCCAAACATCAGGAATGTTTCTGTGCATTCACTGCCTGGGTATTTATGGTTTTGATATACAAGGCTATGTATTGGCGTCGTTGGGTGGAGACCTTGAATCTCCACATTTCGTCATTTTTAGCTCTTCATAAATCAATGCTATTGGTCCCCCTTTTTTCCGATGAAAGGCAATGAAAACAGCTTGTGACTATCTCTTAAATCAATTGCATACTATAACCGTCAGCAAAACCTCCTATCTCCACCTCGCCTCCTTCTTGAATGAAGTGCCACTAACAGCCGAGCTGAAGGTAAACACTGACGAGCCCATTTTCGTCTGAGGCGGTGTTCCCAACGCGTTTCATTATGGCCCGCAACGGCCTCATAACTTGCAGCTCAGGCATGGGAGGATCCCCTCCTGGGAACGCTCCCTGGCACTGATTGGAACTCGGTATAGCGTATGTTCTCTACTGAACAGCAGGGGGCGCTCCTCAGGTTGCAAAAATAAGATGGAGCATCATTTACTAAATGAACATCATGCTGTATTGAAGAAGACTTGAAACTAGAGATTGAGACCATAAACTCATGTTTACAATGTTTACTGAGGGAATAAACCAAGAGAGAAGTAGAGTCATTTTCTCATAGACTTCTATACAACCAGAGGAGTCGCCCCCTGGTGGACATTAGAGAGAATGCAAGTTTAAAGACACTTCCACACTGGCTTCATTGGCAGAACCGGAGGTTGCAGCCTGGCCAGCACTCATAGATTTGTCTCAATCGTGCTGCTCTCTCTCCTCTTGTCCTCTTGTCTTCCATTTGTTCTTCAGCGCATTGCATGATGGTATATAGCGCTTGGTCTGTTGTACACTCCTTCCCGATGCATTGTGGGATACTTTTGAGAATACATAGGGTTTAATATGTCTCACTGTACATTCAGACAGCACTTCATTTCCTCACAAAAGTAAATGTTTTACCTACAACAGTGACCGTATGTCAACAGCCTCTCATGTGTCAAAGTTTATGTTCACGTTTGGGATTAAGAGAGAGCCACAGTGGAGTCGGACTGCCCCCCCCCCCCTCAATAAAGTAAAACACAAACTAAACTGACTGTTTGGTATTCAGCTCGCATATCAGAGTCTGCAGCAAGACGGCCAACACTGGCAACCTTATCCACGGCCGACAGATAAAACAAACTCCCTCACTGACGAGTACGGCTCTGAGGGGAGTGATGGAGGGAATTATTCTACACGGCACACTGACGAACCATGAAATTGTGATTTGTTAGAGCAACTCTGGATGGAGATTAAAATTAGTGTTACGGACTCAACATTTATCCGCATGGCTAGTGACTTGCACTTTGATTAACCTGCTGGTTTACTAGTGGACCCTGAACGCATGCATAAGCTATTGTTTTTTTTATCCCAACTGGATGATTACATTACATGCGTGTTTATTTTTGAGATAAATAACACCATGCAAAGGGTGGAGGTGTGTTTAATTGCAGGCTCGTGTTGGGGTGGAGTCTTACCACATCTCTGGGGCTTTGCATCTGGGGCTCAGCATTCTAGAGGCGGGACAGAAGAAGCACAGGTAATCAAGCAGAAATATTTACTGACAGAGACAGGAAAAAATCGGAGCATGCAAGAAGCCGAGAGAGGGCGAAGTTAAAATGGATAAACGGAAGCAGAGTGATGAGCAAGGATGATCACCCTCGGCAGACAGGTGGGTAGTGATGGCTGGGTGGTGTTTGGCCAGAGAAACGACAAGGACAAGGACAGTTTGCAAGGACAAACTGTCATCTTCTGCAGAGGACATGAGTGGATTCTGTCCTATTTTTGAACCCCCAACGCACTTTGACAGTTTCAGAGTGATTTATTCTCTCACCAGTGTCCTCTTTCTGTCATAATCCAGACAAGAGAAACCCTCCGTTCATCCAGATTGCTTCGACCAGATAAAAGAGACCCACGTGAACTCTTAACAAGCAAAAGGGAAGTGATTTATTGACCGTTTTCTCCCTGAGTTTTGAAATAAAACTGTTTTTGCACGCTCTGATCTGACCTGAATAAATTGCCCTTTGAACACGACTTTATTGGGTGAGACGCGATCTTTAAAAATGTGCACTAAGTTTGGTCTCTATATTTACAGGCTGCTCTACTCGGGGTTAAAAAAAAAAAAATACTACTGCAATATGTTTTTATTGTATTAACTATATTACAATATTTGAATGTACACTTACTGATTTAAAGCTGACCGTGTTTAAGTTTAATCACTTAACCATGAACATCAATAAGAAATGAGGCAGTATCCGGATTCTGCAGCACGTGTGCATGAATGTGCCGTGCATTAATGATAGCATACGAGCACAGAAATACCAATTTACATTGCAATGATAATGTTAAGACTGCCATTAATGTGGAAACCCTAATAACTCATTTCATCATTATATGTTATCCAGCTTGTCCAGTAGCAAAACGATCATGAACACAAGTGATTTAATAAGGTCTCTTGTTTTTCTACCTGCTGCATGTGCTCCATGATCCGCATGATACAACAGCTGTTGACTTTATTTTTTTCATTACACTGCATTATGTTTCATATATAAAGCTTAGTAAGTGCCATTTTTAATACATGCTTGTGTGCCCAGAAAAATGTGCCTCTCTCATGACTCGCTCTCGTTTTGATTAAGCTCAGTTTATCCATCTAGTTTGTGGTTTTATTGTTACATTTTTAGCAGACATGCTGTTCCGTCTGCTCTTTCTCTGAAGCCCATGAGAAAACGCTTAGCCTATAGCTCGCAGCTTTGGATAAGGACTGAAGCTGCTCATTTTGTGCACTGGACCTCGTCTCCCTCGAGTCCCACCCCCACCCCTCCCTCCCTCTGCTGCTGATAACCACACATCAAATAAATCCTACCGTCTAACTACCAACCATACGCAGAGTCAGCCGGACTCGAAGCCCCGGCTCCTAATCTGAAGATGAGTATCGACCAGCGTGGCAAGCTCCTCTAATCAGACTTGGCCCCGTGGCGACGGAGGGCCAATAGCCTCCTCTGCCTCCCTCTCGCTGTGATAATTGTCACCAATCAGCAGTTTGATTGACACCACTTGCAAGCGAATGGCTGCTTGGGCCCCCTAATGGCCCCCGGTGACTGCTGAGGGTGCTGGGAGAGCCCATTTTTATGAGAACAGAAGGGGGGGGTGTTTAAGGCTGTTTGGTGGTATAACTCATGATACAACTCAATAAGGCGTGTTAAAGCCGGCTAGCGGGGCTAAAGAGAGATAGCAGAGAATCAATGCGTAAACACCAACGTGATTTAAAGCTTGCTAACACTGACAAAAAAAACCCAAAAAAAACCTACACTTAGGCCTCAGTGATCTGCTGAGTTCTTTATCTTTATATTTCTTATCGGCCATTATGAGCTAACGTCCTTATCGAACAACTTCAAAGTTGCATCCAGATGTGAGGTAAATCAAACCTGGTTTTCCGCGATAAGATAAGTAAGTTTAACATCTGGTTTGATGTAGAATCAAGAACTCGTGGAGAGCAAACAGTTGTAGGAAACAAACCAACTGTATTAGCAACGATTTGTAGAAGTCACAAGGCCGTGAGTTGCATCCGTCCAGACTGAGTGACGGCAGCAGCATCCGAAAAAACAGCAGTGGGAGATTTGTAATTGCCGTTTGTACGATGTAATGTGTGAAGGATTTTCGCCTGATTGATATTCAAGCCGAGTGTGTTTTTCCTCCCTCTCCCTGCCTTCTACCTGCTCTGCGTCTGTCTGTTCACCCCCACCATCCATCAATCTGGAGAGTCGGCTCCGGAGGCAAACAAAACACAGCGAGAGAGATGGAAACGCAGCGACGGGGCGAAGAGGGAGGGAAGAGAGAGAGAGGGGTGGATGAGAATGAATGGAGAAGGGAGGAGGAGAGGGTGACAGGTACAGGAGGTACAGAGAGGGGGAGAGGAGAGGGGGAGGGAGATAAAGAGAAGAGATGGAGCTCCTACAGGTTTCCCTGTGAGGCTGGCCGCGGCTCAGTAATAAGAGGGGGGGTGACAATCAATCTGCATGCTCGGCTAGCGTGTTGTGTTAGCCGGGAAAATGAAAGACAACACGGCCCTCGCTACGAGGATTAACAGCACTCGGGACAGAACACACAGAAACACTCTCATAATCTAGATTTATCCATGCATGGGGGGGGATTTCTGAAGCTGACAGGATGAAGAGTGGAAGCAATGTTCTGAGGGCGGTGGAGGATGATAAACGTACCACGTCTCTGGGGAGGAAAGTGTCCTCCTGCCGTAGGACCAGCAGCCCCACGGCTCCGCCCATGGGCGTGGCCCGGAGCAGAGACACCACCTCCTCCTGGGTCCGCCCGTTCAGGTCCACGCCATTCACCTGAGCAGGAGACACAGTGACTGGGTTTAGTTCCAACATATGCTGCATGCATTTGCTTTATGCAATTTTAAAACAGTGAAAATCTTCACTTTTATTTTTAACAAAGTTGTGAACCAATACGGTGACATTCAACTAGACATTTCATCACTTGAACCTGTGGATCAAAGGTTAGGACGATTTGTGTAATAACTCCACGGTATCAGCGTTGCACAGAGTAATCCTTCATGCAAATGGTTTCCAAGGTGCGTTCATCCATCTTGCTGCACAAGATATGAGGAGTATTAAAATACGTTCTTTTATTTAATTCCAGGAAGAGTCAATTAGAAAAAAAGTTGTATGGGAAGTAGTTAGTTACCCTACCTTAGTTAGTTAACTTTTAAAGTTTTCCAAATCAAAAATGATCAAAAATACCTGTCAATTAGTTTATTTAAAGGGGATATATCGTCAAAAGAAAAAACACATTTGGATATCTAGCCATTAAAATGTGAAATAAGAACAACCCAGTCAGATTTTTGTGGATCAGAAAACATGTGATTCAACAAGCCAATCAGATCAGTCTCCCCTTCCTATGTCACATCAAGGCTCAGGAGAATATACGGCTCCAATCTCAGTATCTTAACTCACAGCTTGATAACTTCCTCTGCTAAAGGTGCGACACATTTTTCTTGCAAGCCAATCAGAACAGACTGGGCTTTTTCGAGAGGGGGTCTTAAAGAGACAGGCGCTAAAACGGAGTGTTTCAGAACATCAAACATTTGGAACGTTAAGCATTATAAACATGTTCGAGTAGAAACCCTAAAATAAAACCAAAGTATTAGTACTTGTGGGGTCTTTACACTGAGACACATATTTCCTAGTTGTGGTTTTGGACATATGAAGTATCGGCACACGTTAACTCTCTCACCTCCAGCAACCTGTCTCCTGCCTTGAGGCGGCCATCTTGGATGGCAGCTCCCCGTGGCAGAATGTTCTTCACGTAGATGGGCGCCGAGCCGCCGATGGGAACGTCCCGGGATGTGATACTGAAGCCGAGTCCCTCTGGACCTGTGGGGGGTGAGACAGGAGAGGAGGTCTAATGATGGACTGATCCGGTCTGATCTCAAGGCACAGGCTGAACTCCTCTATTCCCTCTGAGCCCCAGCAGCTCAAGCTACTGTCAACAAGTTCATATTCGCATTAATTAATCAGTAGCAAGTCGATATGAGCGGTTATAAAGTAGGCGTTTTTTTTGGTGTACATTTTGCAAATTTTCCCTGCAGAGTGTATCATAATGAACCATTAGAAAAACACAACACAATGCAGGAAATGAAGAGAAACGGTGCATCCTGTCAGCGGGGAGCTCAAGTAGATTCATAGTGAATAATTAAAGTCGGATATATTGAGAGGAAAGGCGACTTAATGCTTTTAAAGAAGGAAGTTGGACTTTGTTACAACACAACAACATGGTGCCAGGAACAACGTTCAGCCGGAAGACTTTTAATACTTTTGCGAGATATTTAATTGAGCCCAGAAACTAGAAAAACAACCTGTGGCGAGAACACATCACTGTCTGGAGTTATGTTTTATCCAGCACGTCCACCTCTGTCTACATTGCTTCAGATCAACACACTTAAATCCGTCCTTCTCCACAAGCACTGATTAACACACCTCATGTATGTGTTTAAAGGAGCCTCATTAGGAAACCGTTCCCGATGACATTGCGTGTACAACTTCAAAACAAAGTCAATATAAGACCAATAATGAGCCAGAGTACACTGTCCCTAATCCTTACTGCCTGTCTGACGCAAAGAATAGCAGAACACTTAGCTATTCCGCTTCACATCCTCTCCCTAATCCCCCCGCATTGATGAGCCAATCAACTTCCCGCCGGCAGACGAGGTGCGGCGTGGTCGGTAAAAGCGCCTGTGGTGCTCCCGGCTTTAAACAGGGAGGAGGATCTTGAGAAACTCTCATTAGCTTGATTAAGACATACCTAAGCAATTTCCTGTGCGGAATGGGGATTCTTTGATTGATTCGGGGAATTTGCGACGACACCGGCGTCTGATCCGAGAGCATAAAAAAAAAAAAAAGGCGGGAGTTTAATCTGCGCTCAAAGCTGTGGGCTTAAGTCGGTGCTCGGAAGACAACGCGGACGAGCCAAGCGGCCTCTCGGGATTCGCCGATAATCCCCCCCAACAAATGTCTGCTCCGACAACGGCAAACAAAAGGTGGGATGAGAAAAGATAGCATCTTTGACTGAGAACATAACAGATCTCCTGGCTCATCATGCACAGAATGTTTTTTGGGTTTTTTTCTGGGTACTATGACCGAGCAGAGAGAGGAAATATCTCTCAGCCGGGGTTGGAATATGCAAACCAGCTGGGTGTTTTTATGTTTTATGTTCATGGTTTGATTCTATCCCCCCGAGAGAGAGAGGGAACAGATCTGGGTGAGAACTTCAGCGGGGCATATGGAGCCGCTCCTGTCAGACTGCCGTGCTGCGGGCATTTGACAGCGCACGGGGTGCACCGGCGGCTGCTTAGCAACCGGCTCTCTGGCCCTGAGACCTGGCACCGACACCTGGTATCCTGTTGGCGGAGGTCTGCGCCACCTGTGCCAGCTGTCAGTCAAAGCACAGCGCTGAGGAGATGTCACCAAAGTTTTACCTCCCTCCTTGTGTTTCCACCACATCAGTATGCTGAACCCTGCCTGGTTTTTTTTCAAGCCTGTTGCATCATTGTTCAAATTCTGCACGCTTCGGTGTCTGCACAATTTCCAAATAAACGGCCCCTTGTACTTGTTTTTGATGTGTTAGAGATGGGGAAATTGCTAGTTTTTTAAAGGTGGAATGGAAATGCCAAGAAAGTAAACAGCATCCCTCTCGTTTTTTTAAAGCCTGATGAATGCAAAGCATGATGGGAGACTTTCACAAACTGTCTGGAAAGACTCAGAGGATATTTTAAAAACCAAACTGGGACTGAGATGTTTTCCACAATAATGATAAAGAAGTTTTCTGATAATGGCAGTTCCACGTGTTTTTCTACAGTGCATTGGGGGTCTTACATAACTATGTTTTTCTTATCACTGGTCAGCAATTGGAGATTCCCCAGTTTGTCTCCTCAAACATTTAACTGTTCTTAAAAATGTATGTGACAAAAAACACGACTCTAACAGCTGCATGTTTCTATTTAAACATGTTTCACCTGCCTCTCTGTGGGAGATAAAGTAGTCCCCCCCCTCTCTTCAGCTCACCTTTCTTTAGCTGGATGTTGAGCCTCCTCCCGACTTTCTTGGTAAATCCTCCCGTGGGCGTGGCGTTGGGCGCCCTCTGAGGCGAGGGGGTGTGTCCCGTGGGCGGCTTGGCTGCAGAGACCGCCGGGTGAGGCAGTGGAAGGTAGCCGTCGGTCTGGTCTTGGTGAGCGTGCGGTTGGGGATGGGGATGGGAGTGCGGGTGAGTTTGGGACCCGTGTCGGGACATCCTGTGGGGCGCCTGGTCCACGCCGGAGACCGTGCTGCCGCTCAGGGAGTCCGGGCTGAAGCGGCCCGAGGCATACATGGCGTGGGACAGCTGCTCGTAGTGGCCCTTCATCGACGACGGAACCACATGGAACATGATGACCGGGGAGCGCATGGCCTGGCGGAACATGTTCTGGGCTCTGGGACAAAAAGAGCGGGAAGAAGGGATTTGAATGAAAGAGAAAATGTTGATTATTGGTCTGATTTCAGCCCTAAATACCTTTAAATACCTTTAAATACTGTTAAATACTGTTAAATACTGTTACATTTCTTAGCAATTGTTCTTCTCTGCAAGAACTTGCCAAGAGAAGCACCTCGTCTGGCCATGTTTCTCCCACACACACACACACACACACACACCCATGTTATATAAATAAAACCCATCTTCACCCACCTGAACATTCTGACATGTTAATTAATAGTTATTTCCAGTGTGAGCGGCTCTCAAAAGAGACCCAACCCTCCACCGACAGCTCCACCACATAATCCCCTCATTTGGCTCCAGATGAAGGAGACCTCTATATAGTTTGCACAAAATCCTCTTTAACCCCCCCCCCTCGCTGTGTGAGCTCATGTACAGTAGGTGTGAATGGAAACTTATGTTGACTGTCAGCACCCTGTACCAGCGGCCTGGTTAGCAGCACCTGTTTCAATAAAAGCAGACTTGGGTATGGCTCTTCCCTCGCCCGTTGACAGCTGCACGGACGTTCTGGAAAATGCCGGGGCCCCTAGAATTTAAATTGCTCCCGCTGTCCCATGAATGAGAACGTGGCCCCCTCTCTGTGAAATTCCGGGCCCGTTTTTTCCCCAGCCACTTATAACCTTCCCCGTGGGTCTCGTCTCGGCGTCTTTTACGAGTTCAGGCCGAGTTTTGTGACAGACATGATTTAATCTGCTCCCTTATAAAAATACTGTTAAATAACAACTGTTGACGCTCCTGTAAGAGAACAATCTACAGAAGCTCTGTTCCCATCCATTACTTGCCTTAAAGCAACATGGATGAATAGGACACCATACCGTGACTGGGATTACAGGGTGGGCTTTTCACAAGTTCTCATCGTGATAGTTTTGGTTTAATTGTCAAGAGTTGGTAGCGAGTGTTGAAACTATTTCTACCAAAGAAATGACAGCATTATCTTTGTATAATCCAAAACACAGGGACACCGTTTCATGTCAGAGATATTTCTTCTGAAGCGAAAATTGTATCTGGTTTGAGATTAAAAATGGCGATGAAAATCTAGCAGATAAGACACTTCAAAGCCTCAACAAATCAATCCAAAACTATCCGCATGGCTAGATTCTAGCTAGATAAGAGGCACGTGGGAAATATATTTCTTCTTTTTCTTCTCTTTTCATTTCTTTCTTTTTTTTTTATACAATTTGTGTGAACAAACCCTGCACGTAAAGTCCCATCGGACAGCAATGCATCATCATAAAACACATCTGTGTGTGCATGTGGGTGGTTCTTTGCATATCACATGAATTCTATACTGTGGTTGAAAACATACATGTATGCATTATACATTTATGCTGACGGTCGAGAATCAAATCAAACGCATAGATGCATCACTGGCTCTCTGAGCGGGCAGCATTAGATATACGCAGCGTGAGGGCATGCACGCTGGCAAAGAGAAACCAGGTGGCAGAGTTAGGAAAGAATTAATGAAAGCATGTGAACAGAGCTGGAAAGCAAAAAGCTCTGAATGTTAGGAGCCTCCTTCCAATGGAACAGCAGAGAGAGAGGTGTTACAGTAGGAGCCCAGAGGAGCTGCTACTGAAACACATGGGGGGGATAAAGGCTGCTTCAGGGATTGGGGGGGGGGGGGGGGTGCGACCTACAGGAGTTAAATAGCGAAAGGTTAGCTTAGCACAGTGAGGTTAGCTTAGCACAGTGACGGGCAGCGGATGAGCCTGTGCACCGGCAGCAGGAGTGCAGAGAGGAGGCCCACAAAGACAGGAGGAGAGAGGATAACAGCAGAAAGAAAGGGAGGATTTAGGTGTTAGAGGAGGGAGGAAGCCAAGGTCACACAGGAAGCCAAGGCACCGCCAAAAGCTCAGCGGCGAGGGATTCCACGCCAGCGTCCGTCTTACTGTTCGAAGCGGATGTTCCGCAGGTCTCCGTTATTGATACAGACGATGCAGTCGTTCTCCTGGAAGAGGCCCTGCTGGTCGGCCTTGCCTCCCTTCTCCAGACGCTTGACCAACAAGCCAAGAGTCCTGAAAGGTGCAAAAGTTCATGTCAGCAAGATGCAAGACGACGTCTCTGGAGTCAATGTGGCTGCTTTGCTGACGCGTGGACGGAGCTGAGGTGGAGAGAGCACTACACTGGACTGCATTTATTATTACTGCCGAAAAAGATTTTGTGTACAGAGGCAAGAGGACGATCTTCTTCTATACCGGTCTACGTCTAGTTGGCTCATCGGTCAAATCCCTCAAGGATTCTAAAGGTCACTTTTCTTGTCTTTTTTTGTTGCTCTGTGGCCTCTTTTTTCATCTCTACTATAAACATGAACACTTGAATACAAACATTCCCTTCACGCAATCAGACGGCTATGCAAGAATCAGTGTGTGCCGCCACGTTAATGAGAAGCTTTTTCTGTCACGAAAAAGGGAAAAGAAACAGAAAAACGGCCTCGTTGCTGGCTCTGCCTCATCGTGCGGTACTTGAGAGAGAGCGTACAGTGTGGTCCTGTCATTTGTATCATCAGGGTACCAATGAGGCGAATGCCAGAAAGCAGTGGCATCACAGCAGGGTGCTTCAGAGGCCATTCTATTCAAAGGCAATCAAGAGATTTAAAAAAAACAAAAAACGCCACTGCAGCTCTGCTGAGGGGGTCGACGCTTTGCAGGTGTTCATGTTTCTAACCCCCCCCCGAGGACTCCTGCAAAAACAATATAAATAAATAAAGAGAGCTTCGGAAAGCAGAACGGTTAAACCCGTGATAGAAGGCGGATTGGAGCGAAGGCCCGTCTAAAGCGCACGCTGTAATCCGGCGTGGCAAACTGGCTTAGGCCTCCCCGCGCTGCCGCAGCGAGAGGCTAACTTCACCTGAAAGGGCGCCTCGTGGATTATACATCCGAGTCAGAGGAGGAATATCAAGCTCGGGCAGGAGAGACGGTGCAAACCTAATCGAGTCCTCTCCGGTGAATAGTCTGTGACCGTGGGTATCGGGGCTTTTTTTTTTCTTCCTGAAGGCAGTGTGAGCGAGCGTCTCTGAGGTAAATTGGGTTGATTTTAGGGTTTAATGCTCGCCCTCGCCTGAGGCTTATAATTCAATATGAATGGAAATGTGATTAGAGACGGGGCAGGAAAGTTCAGGAGTTGAAAAAAGTTCAGAGACAATCCCACTGATTGAATTCGAGTGAGAACACAATGCGATTTGCTGCGGCGCGGGGGGGTACTTCTCTGATGAAAGCCGGGCATCTTAATCTCGGGATAACGCCTCGCCCTGACATTTCCCCAATAACAGAAAAGTGCATTATAAATGTGCTTTTAGGTTGATTGAGTCGGGCCGGTGGGGGAAAAGTGATATGATCTTGATTTTCAATAAAGCGCGACAGTGAGTCTGTAGTCGCTGATCGAGTCTCGGGGGGGCACATAAAGAAAGTTCAGACGTTTGTGGGGCTGCAGTCGGCTCTGTGCCCGAGGCTCTATAAAAACATATCAAGGTTTAGACTCAACTTAAACTGGACTACACTGGTTTCTTCACTTTAAATAGACGTTCAATAATGTGAAGGACCTCCGTGTAAATCAGCTTTGAACAGTCTCATACACTCAACTGTCAACTGTGTTTTACTGGATCCTTGTTGGAACTACGAAAGGCTGGATGACTTCTAAAACTGCCTCTCTGGTCAAATTCAAACCAGATGTGAAATTCCTCTAATTCCTTCACAGCTTGTGTTGCAGGTACGTGTGTGTGTGTGTGTGTGTGTGTGTGTGTGTTTTGTGCACTGTTCAACGTATCCTTTGTATCATATAAAGCTGATGTGACAGCAGCCAGAGCGAGAGATGACGGTCACCTGCAAACCCTAAACAAGCATGATTGATGACTGTAAACTGGCAAAATGGCTTCATGATGCCGGCAAACATGAACATGTGTCTGTGTGTGTGTGTGTGTGTGTGTGTGTGTGTGTGTGTGTGTGTGTGTGTGTGTGTGTGTGTGTGTGTGTGTGTGTGTGCCATCCGATTTGTATGAGTGATGAAGTGATTACACATGGCATCAAGGAGGAATGTCCGGTATGCATGTGTGTTTGCGTGTCTCAGTTGATGCAGCACACTTCTCTCCAGGTTTGTTTTTCTTTCTTTGCAGACCTCAAAAAGCTTTGATCAACACATTTAAAGATTTTCTTTTTACCATAAACTAAATTCAACAAGTGTAAATATTTTTTTTTTTTTTACAAGTTTACAATAAGGCCGAGAAAGTTAAAGTACAGAACTGTAAATGCAGAGACCAAGTTAATAGCATAGCTTACAAAAAAACCACTTTTCTCCATATAATTATGTGTACTTTGTGTACTACTACAATAACACTGTCTTGTAAACAGCTTAACACAAATAGTAACTTAGTTAAAAAGGGTTTCAGTTCCTTATTGAGCCATGTTTTAAGCACAATGGCCCTGTTAGATGTGTTCAAGGCCCCTGTGGACACTATGTCTCCCTGCTCCTCTCCTTCACTCAGCTCCATGGCTCTGCTCCGGTAGGTTTTACCTGCGGTCCCTGCCACTGAAAGGCACCACGTGGATTCCCAGGGGCCCACCGTCGTTTGACACCTCCACCAGTTTGATTATGTCTCTGGGAGACGGTGACGGATGGTAGACGGAGAGGCCAGGATGGGTGGGTGGGTTGGTGTGGGGGGGGAAGGGAGTGGAGAGAGAGGAGAGGAGAGGAGAGGAGAGGGGTGACACCATGTGGGGAAAAAACAAAACAGGAAATGAGATGGTGATGATGACAACAAAAGTGAAATAAATAAACAGAAAGCGAGAAGGGTGTTGGAGGAGACTGACAAAAAGACAATAAAACATAGCAATCCAAATAAAGCACACGCATGGAAGTAATAACTAGGAACAGCAAAGTCCTCACACACAAGTCAATCTCAGAAGGGGGGACATGAGAGGCTGAGAGCTGACATTTCTTTCAAAATGCTGCAATTGTAATTTTATTAAATTCAAGTTTAATGCTTTGACTAGCGTGTTCTGTACGTTTAAGGTGTGCATGTTTCCACGGAGGACCAGTGCTTTGTCCAGAAATTTGAAACTGACTTTAAATGTGCTGCACGTAGCTGGAAAACAGCAACAGACTTTAGAATTAAAAGTTCTAAATTTCAAATTCAGAGCAAATCTATGATTGAGGGATTGCCTCCACACAGCTCTCAACATGGCCAAAGTTAAGCCAGCAGCTCGTAGCTAATGGTGCTAACAGCGCTAACAGTGCAAAGAACTGCAACGGTGCTGACAGACATCTCGGGAGGGGATGAGAGAGGATTTTATCGCGGATTGTGATAAAAAAAATCATCACGAGCGTCTAGAAAAGTGGTCTAGCTCTCTATCCAAAAAGAAGATTAAAAATACATAGATTATCTCATAAGTATGAACAGATTCACACAAAGTTGCGATATTTAAAAATGTGTTTATCCTGTGAATATGGAGGAGGGGCCTTATGATTCATGATTACCTCATTTAAGATTATTTGATATATTTTCCTTGAATTCATTTTTAACTAAATAAGGATGTGTCCTTTCTGTAACGCTATAAAGATGTTTATTTCTTAACACAATAACAAGTGATTCCATTGTGGCATATGTTGATGATTATCAGGGTAATATCGTGAATCACAGTTATGAGGCACTACTCAAATTTAGTATGTAAATTTGTGGAAAGATAAATTATACAATAAAAGCCCAGTCTGATCAATTTCCGATGAAAACCTTGACTTTATACCATTTAATGTCATTTAATATAATTTTATGTGGATGAATATTGTTGACGACGTCCTTTGAACCTTTAAAAGCACAAAACGCAGAGACAGCTATTTGCTTTTTCCGAGGCGGCATTCTTCATCTGTTAGTCAGCGCGGCTGTTAAACATCCAAACACAGGAACATTTCTACAAGATGCCAAATCTAATCTGCCTACAGCTTTGATAGAATGACTATGATTAGCTCAGGGAAAATGGGCCCCTTGTTGACAACTAAGAGGCGGGGGGAAGCCAGAGTCTGTGGGAAATCAGAGGAATAATAACAATACCATACCTGCATATTAAACTGGAAGCATGCAACAGAGCAAAAAATAACAAAACAAAACAAAGTTGTTAATAACAGGAGCTGAATGGGTTAGTGCGTGGGAGAGCTCTGATGGCGAGACGAGGATCATTTTGCCTCCACAAAAGAGAATTATGCAAATCAGTAAGAAGGGTTGGAATGAGATTTTCCACAAACAAACCTGGATTACAATAAAGCACCTGCTGGTCTACCTTTAAAGTACTTATTATGTAGAGAAAGGGAGACGAGAGCCGAGTTACTCAGGTCAGTTTTGAAGGGATTTTTATAGTTATTTTTCATAGTTTTGGCCATGGTTTCCCACTGATTATAATTGTGCTCTGCGGGTCAATTGCAGAGATCCGGGAAAATGGCAACATCATTGTCTGAGCGACATGCATTTGTTGAGTCCAACGTTATAATTACGGAAAATGATGGCCAAAATTACAAAAGAGGGAAGGAGTTGTTATAATAACACACAATGTGTTGGTGTGGAGACACAAAAATGGGTTTCATTCCAAAACTTTATCCATTTTGGGGACAAAAATCCACCAAGATTATAAAACTAAACATTTGCACAAACAAGGAAGATTCAATTTTCGATGAATGTGCAAACTTGAAAATTCAGATGAAAAGGTGTTACTATTCCCAAATGCTGGACATCACATTTTGGAATAAAACTGCAGTGTGTTATTGACTTTCAGCAGGAGTGTGAGATCACAGAGAGGCAGAAACTGGGCGAAGCTGAAGCATGACATAGGGGGACTTACTCTAGTGACCTCACGGGGGCGTGGTCCATGCAGGAGTCGGCTCGACCAACCGGCTCGATCCGGCCGTTTTCTTCTTCTCTGGCCTCGTCCTCCTGGAACAAAAAGCACAGAACAATCAGAGGGAGAGCGAGAACGGCTACGAAGCTCGTTATAGCCGTGTTCTTCGTTGGTGTGAAGTAGGTGACATGTCTTGAACCTGAATCACGACCTTTGCCGCCGTCACATCAACCCTTAAAAACTCAAGTATCGTTCAGGAGCTAAAAAGTAGGCGGAGCCGCTAACCTGACGAAGCCACGGCGAACAGATGGGAGGAGGTCTCCCACAGGTGTAAAAATACATGCACTCTAAAGATGCATCCAAAATGACATTGCCTTTGTTCTCCTCTAGTATCAACTGTTAGGACGCTTGGTCTGTTTGAACACTGAAGCTGAGACTCATGACACGTACACACAAACGCAGGCCTTTGAAAGCAAAGAGGAGAAAAATGAGAAGGTCATTAAAATTTCAGAGCGACACCGGAGAGGAGAGATGAGCGAGGAGAAGCAGCAGCAGCAGATCTGGCCTCCACGGCAACCGGGTCGCCTCATCAGTATGAAAATGAGCCCGCCGTTACCGTGGCTGCCGCACGGTTGCCATGACACTTTGGGTGCCTGGAGGACGTACAGCTACAGGGCAGAGTACGAGTGTGAGCATGTGTGAGGAGCAGTGAGCAACGACTTCTGACTGCAGGCTTAAAGTGGAGACTGTCACAACGAGAACAGAAAGACAAGATGCTCTCTGTTACAGACTGATGTGTGTGTGTGTGTGTGTGTGTGTGTGTGTGTGTGTGTGTGTGTGTGTGTGTGTGTGTGTGTGTGTGTGTGTGTGTGTGTGTGTTTGTAATTTGTAGGAATGTAAAAGTCAAACGGTTTCCTTAATCAATCATCAGCAGCGTTTTAAAACAGCCAACACAGTAGCCAATAGCTCTGGACTCATCTCTTTTTTTACTTTGTTTTAAGTTGTTATCTTTCATGTTTTCTTTTGTAACATCTTGGACCAAGTTAAAAATACCAATTCCAACATGCCCCCCTTAGATCCAAAGTGTCTTGTATATCCACAGATAAATCAAACTAAAAAACATGAAGAAACATTCATTTATTATAAAAAGCAATGTATGTTTTCTTGATGAAGGCTAAAGGGTCATCCCAACCCAAAGAATAAAGGCAATTGCATCATATATGAATTAAAGGGGACATATCATAATAATTTCCAGGTTCATAGTCATATTTGGGTTTCTACGAGAACATGCTTACATGCTTTTTATCTTCATAAACATTGTTTTTCTAATACTGTCCATCTGAATAAACCTGTATTCACCCTCCGTATGAAATGCTTCGTTTCAGCGCCTGTCTCTTTAAGACCCTGTCCTGAAGAAGCACACTCTGCTCTGATTGGCTCGCAAGAAAAATATGGTGCACCTTTCCAAAGGTAGCTCTCAAAACCGTGGGTGAAGATACTCAGATGGAGGGGGCAGAATATTTCAATGAACCTGCATGTGACATGAGTGGAGGCAAATGTGATTGGCTTGTTGAATCACATGTTTTTTGATCTTGGAAGGCCACAAAAAACGAGAAATTAAAAACTGACTGAAATGGTAGGTTTTTCACGATATGTCCCCTTTAAAATGTAGAAATGCAGTCACTCCACCACCCCTTAGAGGAAAGAGGACTATTGCTGACAAATGCCTCATTAAATTGCTCTGCCTTAACGTCCTGACAACAGCCTTAAAAATAAAAGTATATGTGGAAGACTATAAAGAAGACAGATGGACAGAAAGGACATTCCTCGGATCGGTGGACAGCAGCGCTGCATTCCAAGATATTTCACAGCACCATAAAGGACTAAATATATGAGCATTTATGAAGAGAACATCGCCAACAATGTGTTCCACCATATGGTGAAAGCCTATGATTTATTTACTATCACTGTATGGATAGTATGTTTGTTTTGTTAAGTGTATGGAGAACCTCTGCACGCATGATCCTATACAAGACACAAGCGCACACCGAGGCCAGATAAAGAGAAAAGACCCGCAGACAGAGAGAGAATAACAACTCAGAGAGTCTTCGAAACACATCTAACACTATTCAATATTCATCAGGAGACGGGGAAGTGAGGCCGGGGGACATCAGAGAGGGAGAGGAAGTCGCTATCTGAGGAAGAGCAAATGAGATCGGCATTCATCAGAGCACACGCAGGCATCTCACACACACACCCTTCATTTCAATACGCACCATCTCCCAGGAATCTGGCTGCACACTGACAATTCTATTCCACAGCCAGACAGAGACGGTGTGAGTGTGTGTGTGTGTGTGTGTGTGTGTGTGTGTGTGTGTGTGTGTGTGTGTGTGTGTGTGTGTGTGTGTGTGTGTGTGTGTGTGTGTGTGTGTGTGTGTGAATGTCATTGTGTGTATGTGCAGGAAAGATAACAAAGGAGGAGGTGATAAAAAGTAGGGAAACGAACTGAGAGTGCGGTAAACAATGTCTTTACAGCGTTATATATTCATTTATAGTTTCTGCCGTGGGTCAATAAATCCAATCAACTCTGGAACAATATGATTACAACAGCCTCCATCGACTGCAGTGGTTTGGGTTTTCTCCATTCTCCCACACAGACCTGTTGATAATTGTCCAAAGACTGATGGACATAATGGACATGTGGTTTGAACAGTCCAGACTGATACTCTCTGTAGTAGCTGTGGAGATGACCTTCTGAGTACTTCTCATGCATTTGTGCTTAAAAATGTTGTTTAAGTTTTTAGAACGAAATGGAAAAATTACTATTGACTAAAACCTTCAAATGTAAAATGATATGATGGGAAGATTCAGAGAAGCTACTAAATGGAGCTTGTGGTGAGAAACTGCTGTTTCAAAAGGTCAGAATGAAATTTGAACCTCAGCTGATGGAGGAGGTTTTTCTTTTCACTCTTTCCAACATCTGCTGTTAAAAAGGTTTTAGGTCCACCTGCTCTGAAGGACAGGCCTCTTTTTGTGCTGAAAAGAAATGGCTTCGTAAAAAACTAAATCCTTGTTAACAGTTAAGTTTCAGATTACATGCCTGTCCTTACAAAAGTCCTCATTTTGTAATTTATCCTTTTAGACATTTGTATGAAATGATCATATCTAGCCTATGTATTCTTGAGTTATGGCCAAGAACTTGTATTTGTGAGTTTACAGTGACCTTTGACCTCAAAAGTCTTATCAATTTATCTGATAGACTGTATATAAAAAGTAGACGTAGTCATCGCGACGTCACCAATTGGTTTGTGGACTGCCGTTGTATAACCTTGACTTGTGCGAATTCGCTGACGCCACTTTGGAATAATGCCATTGCCATGTGAACCTGCTTTATGGTCTGTTTGACTCTAAATGGAGCATCATTTACTAAATGAACATCATGCTGTATTGAAGAAGACTTGAAACTAGAGATTGAGACCATAAACTCATGTTTACAATGTTTACTGAGGGAATAAATCAAGAGAGAAGTAGAGTCATTTTCTCATAGACTTCTATACAACCAGAGGAGTCGCCCCCTGATGGACAGCAGAGAGAATGCAAGTTTAAAGACACTTCTGCATTGGCTTCACTCGGCAGAACCAGAGGTTGCCGCCTGCCTCGTCATTGAGTCCAGATGGATGTTTGTGCCAAATTTGTGGAAATTTCCTCCTGGGGTTCCTGAGATATAGCGTTCCGGATGGACGTACAATCCAAATCAAATAGAGCACAGCATGATTTATTCATGCTAAAATGTAGCATGGTCTCTTGTTTAAATTGTTAGTTATGTTCACATGAGCCATGCAAGCCGTTTATTTATTTTTTTGGCTTTGCTAAAATATGAAAAAATGTGATATCTGAGAAGGAACAAAATAAAGAAAACTATGCTGCATCAGCTGTGAGGACAATAATGCATCCTCTTCTCAGCAGTAGCAACAACTTAGCGCTGACTTTAACAGTCTGATTGACAGATTGGACCAATCAGCCTTTTTCTTCTACTTCCCCCTCCACCGTCCAGCAGCAGACACTCAGGGATCCACGGCCACACTTACACCAACCACACCGCGGAGACGTCGCCCATTCCCGTTGCCAGGAGTGGGAGATAGATAGCCGCATTAATAATTCAGGGCCGAATGGCGGGGTTAATGGCTAGCAGGGCAGACAGGCAGGCAGGTAGGAGGAGGAGGTGGACGAGGCGGCCGATGTGTTTTCCAGACGAGTCATTGTTTGTTTCCTGGACGTGGAGGAGGAGAGGCGAGCGGGCAGTTTTCAGGCTCGGGGGCTCATTAAAGATTAATAGGAGAATCCATTGGGGCCTGTCCTTTCTATCTCTCAGAGTAAATGAAGTGGTCTGCGCCTACAGTGTGTTTATGTGTGTGTGTGTGTGTGTGTGTGTGTGTGTGTGTGTGTATAGGAGAGAGAGCGTGAGTGGAGTAATGCTGCACTTTAATGAAGTGCTGCCCGCTCCCCTTTCCTGCAACTTTGACCACACTGTCACATACAAGCTGATGTGGATGTGTACACACACACACACACACACACACACACACACACACACACACACACACACACACACACACACACACACACACACACACACACACACACACACACACACACACACACACACACACACACACACACACACACACACAGGGAGGAAGAGAGGCGAACTTTGAATGCAGGGATGGAGTCCAGCTTTCTGAAGAAGCCGGCGAAAATCTTATGGGACAAAATGCAAAAATAATTCATGTTGAATAATATAAAATATAATAATATATAGAAAAAAACTACATTTAGTCGGGTACAGATATTAAGAAAATTGTGGCATTGTACCGGGATTCTATCATTTCTGTGAAACTGCATTTAAATTTCATAATCCAAATCTGTTTAAATATGCATGAATTTTTCTCAGAAATGTTCGTCATTAGATTTGATCCCGGAGTTGCCCGTCTTCAGACTGACAACCTCTGTGGAAGAATTTGATAGGAAGTGTGTTTGAACTGATGCAACGGTGAGAAACGTTGGCGCAACTAGTCAAGTTGACATCACCAATTAAGTCAAATCAAAGGAAAACTACAATTATTGCCTTCACGGTTGTAAGCCGCCGCCAACCAGTCAAGTTGTAGTTTATATCCATGTCGGTGGAAAATGTCATCACTCAGCAAATATCAAGGCGTTCCTGAGATATTGCGGTCAGGAGATTGGGACTGACATGAGGTCGCAGTTAACAAGTCTAGGTGGACATTTGTGCCAAATTTGAAGAAATTCAGAAGTTTGAGGAGGCGTGAAAAAGCACAATCACATAAAGAGATACGTCCCTCACTTAATGGAGATTATAATCAGCCTGAGGACGGCTGATTTTAACAGACACAGTGATTTACTTGCCAGTTGAGCAGGGCTGTCTATCAACCCTCAATATGTTTTGGGTAACAATAGAAAAGAGTGCTTATCATCTAATACAAAAAAAAAAAATACAAAAAGCTGAGAATTTTTGGTCAGATTTGCAGGTTTTTTTTTTTTTCTCATTCTTTAACAAGGTAGTTTCACATTTAATCTTGACTTTTGTTGGTTTTAGACATTTTTAGGTTGCGTCAAATTGTGCTTCTTAAGAAAAATCTTAAAATCTTGGTTTTATATCCCTCAGGCTAAGGTAAACTTAATACTAGTGCCTTTTAGAAAGAAAGAGAAAATAACACCTAGCTAACCATTTGAGTGCTGTTTGACTAACAGTTTGAATGCAGTCTAGCGGAAATCTCCAGCATCTTTGATTTACTTTAAGACCTTTCAAAAAGAGGGAAACAACATGCAGAAATATACTCATTTAAGCTGTAAAGTTAAGAAACAATTGAGGATTTCTATTGAGTGATGCTTGCCTGTGCACTAGCAACGGTGCACCTCAATTATTATTAGAAAACTATGAAATTGTGCAGAAAAACAAATGTGTTTGCCATCAAGAAGCACTTGGTCTTTTGAAAATCCAGACGCTCATTCCTCTCCTAATGAAAAGCACACACGCCATGAGGACAAATGATCACATGTTGAACTGGAATACGCATCAGATCCACGGACAGGGAAACACACAATCCATCACTGTTAACGGATATCTGTGCCCTCTCCAGCAGAGCGCCACATGTCCACGACCGGACGAAACACCGAACCAGAAACTATAAATTAGGCTTGACCTCTGACCTTCCAACCTGAAGACCACTACACACCATCTGGGCCTGAGTTTGAAAACAGGAAGTTCAGCGAACATTACATTATAGACATGGCAATAGAGTATCTGAAGTTCACTACAGGTGTTTTAAGATTACGCTTTTCACAGGTGTTTCATTGTACGACACCATATGGATGACTGACACCAAATCAACCCAAAAAGACAAAATCTCTGAATAACATCAAAGAAAAAAACCTTTAATTTAAAATAAATGACTCTCCCACTGTCTCAGATAACCAGTCAAGTAGCAGTTTTCATCCATGTGTGTCCAACATGTTTTATCCAATTAGACATCTGTGAAAATCATCATACTTAGCATGTGAACTCTTGAGTTATGGCCAGATATGTGATTTGTGAGGTCACAGTGAACCTTTGACCACCAAATTCTAATCATTCCATCCTTGAGTCTAAGTGAGCCTTTGTGCCAAAAAAAAAAGTAATTTCAAATCGTTCCTTAGATATCACTTCCTGTGCAGCGCACAAAAAGAAATAAATAGACCAGTTAAAATAAATAAAAAAAACCTACAAATAGCTTCTGGGTCAGCGGGTGCACCCCTTTCAGGAAGAAAAGAAAATCTGATCAAGCTCTTGGGAGGCGAGACGGCTCCAGGTGTGCTCATCTCACAGGCGGCATATCTTTAGATTCCCAACAAAAAACACTCAGAAGGTTTCGTTGTCGCCCGCCTGACTGAACACAGACACACTTCATTGTGTCAGAGGGAATGCAATGATCAGATATCACTGCACACGACCTTCTATGTCTTATTTACCGGGTCAGTCACTGAGGTCACAGAATGTGCCGCATCGATGCTGCATGGTGTTGGATGTCAGGCTGACAGGGAAGCCGCATCTCACATTTTATTTAGCTGAGTGGTTGGTTTTTTTGCAGGGCGATTAAACAACGGAAAACAAAAAACAACGGAAAACAAAAAACATGCCAAATTGGAAAAATCCAGATGTACTGGTTTCAAAAGTTTCAGACGGGGCCGTTTTCTTAGAAACAAATAATCCTGATCCTCCTGATCATGCTGATCCTGCAGAGCGTAACACAGTCCCATCTGTCAGGACGGAGAGACGTTTGATTAACGGGACGCCCGGCTCGGTGCGGGACCACAATGCATCATTAAAAGCAAGCGTTCAATTACAGAGCCGTGCACTAATTCAATTAGTCTCCTTTGAAGACACTTTGATAATAGGATCCAGACGGGCCGACGGCATCGTCAATAACTGCAGGATTCATTGAGCAGAGCGGACGTTATCAGAGCTAATATCATCCCGGGCCGTTACACAAGAACAGCAGGGTGGTGCATGTGTGTGTGTGTGTGTGTGTGTGTGTGTGTGTGTGTGTGTTTGGTTTTGTGGTATAGAGGCGTATAGAAAATGTGGGGGAAACGAGGAAGAAAGGGCTTGTGTCTGCATGTATGTATCTTTAGAAAAGAGGTTATTATGTATGTGCATTTCTGTCTAATAAAAGTCAGAGCTCAACAATGAGGATAGGCCGATAGCCAAGGGCAAGTAAAACGCCATTGAGGTTCCATTACGGTGCGTTCAAGCTCTATTCAGTATAAAATGTGTACTGAGCGTACACAAATTAAAAGGTCATCATGATGTAGTCGAATGTGATCTTTTCTTAAAAGTTTTTGGTGAGAAATCTGGATAAATACAGCTGTTAGAGGGAGATGTTTTCACAGATATTTAAAATAGATATTAGATTGTGAGTACTGATATTTTTTATGTTTTTGGTACTCAGTACAAGTTCAGGTATCCGTATTGGGAAGCAAAAAATGCCTTCAAATTGTGTGTCAATAGTTTGGGGAATGCCGTTTCAACACAAAATCAGCTCCATAAAGAAATATTTTTGTTGTTTTTTTCCAAGTTGGTGTGACAGAACTTGACTTCAACCCCATCAAACACCTTCGGGCTGACTGCAAAACCACGACTTATCACACAACATCAGTGTTCCATGTGCAATGCTCTTGGAATGATTGAAAATCCTTTCAGTCGAAGTCATTTACAACAGTGGATTGTATTCAACTATCATATATACGGGTGTAATGTCCACATGTCGATATACTTCTGTCCTGTTATCATGCTCGGTCAGATAAAGTGTAGAAGCTATAATCCAGTGTGTTTCCCCCCCCCCCCACAGCTCGTCTCCACACATTCTGTACCCGCAGCGCTGCGTCTGTGTACATCACAGAACTACCAGAGGCAGCAGCAATAACAGCGTGAGCAAAATGAGACTTCCAGCACTTCCTAAATTACCACGCCGCCGCGCTGTAGCGATCCACTTAATTCAAAACGGCAATTTCTGCAATCCAATTCAATCACAGCGGATGGGGGTATCACCACGGCGAGATGTGCGCCCGCAATTTTCTCAGAAATAATAGACAATGGAGGCTCATCAGCAATGGAGGCAATTTCAAGACCCAGGTTTTTTAAGAAGCCGATGCTCCCAGGAGAGCTCAGTCAGCGTCACTCCAAATGGAATTGCAGAAAGGTGTGAACGACTCTTATTTTTCAACTTGAGCGGGGTTTGCGTTGGAGTCAGCAAGCCAAGAAGGGCGGAGCAGGATGAATCCTCTCGATATTTAATAGAGATATCTTCTACGTAAAAACACACTCAGATTAGTGAGAAGTGTTTCTACTGAGATGGAGTGAGTGACGGGACAGAAGAATGAAAGACGAGAGAAAAAAGAGGGGAAAAGGTAGACAGACTGACTCACAGAGAATGACAGAGAGGCAGATAGGAGGACAGACTATTACACAGAGAAACAGGAAACCATGACAAAGCTGGTTCAAAGGATGACAAATGGCACTTTGAAAACTCTCAACTCCAAACCTAAAGGGGATTCAGGAAACTTTGCTGTCAGAGCAAAAAAAAAGAAGCAAAATAAGGTTGTCCATCATGTTTGTTTACTTTAACAAAGCGTACATATCATTTTTTATTTTTACAAATAAAATTGTAGCCGTTAAAAATGATCATGCAGGCCAAAAGGTTTTGAGGGGAAAAAAAAAGGATGCTTTAGGATCCTGAGGCCCACGCCCCTCTGAGGCCTCCCAGCATTCCTCTGGTGTGGACGGATTATTTAGGCGGTAACGAGCCAGAGTCGGGCTGAACGTTGATGTAGGCCTGAGTCCAACACACACTGACAGAATCAGCTCGACTTGGCTCTACTGACAATGTCAAACATGACACAGGTGGAGGGGGAGTGTGTGTGAGTGTGTGTGTGTGTGTGTGTGTGTGTGTGTGTGTGTGTGTGTGTGTGTGTGTGTGTGTGTGTGTGTGTGTGTGTGTGAGACAGTAAAGGAGTACAGTATATGGAGTGTGAGGGAGATGGAAAAGGCAGAGGGAGATGCCAATTTGGAGAAAAATGTCTGTGTGTGTGTGTGTGTGTGTGTGTGTGTGTGTGTGTGTGTGTGTGTGTGTGTGTGTGTGTGTGTGTGTGTGTGTGTGTGTGTGTGTAACCCATATGGGAGACGGAACTATGCGTCAGCTGGAATGGATCAGGCTCACGCTGTGATGCTGAGTTCATTTATGCATATGAAGCAAGAACTGTGAGTGGGTCCCGATATATGATGGGTGACAAAATGAAGGGAAAAAAACAACCTTCATGAGGTGTCATAGTGGGGTGTTTAGCCAATTTTTCCATACATACACATGTGCTGGATTGGTGCTACTGGACGCATCAGGCCAGAACAGCAGGGGTCTGAAGATTGATCCACTCATTTTGGTTTTTTTGGGGCATTTAAAACTTTTTGTAATGAAGCAGCAAAATCGAGAAATGTCAGGTTTATATCAGCAGCAACTTAAAACGTCTGGAACAGCTGAAGGACACGCAGTAAAATAAAGGGAATATCTGAAAGCACGAACGGTGACGCAGGAGAGAAACTAAACTTCAAACCGCAGAGATTTGGTTAAAAGCTATAAAAGACTTTTTAAAAAACATCTTTCTCTCTCTGGTCTCCTGCCATAAATCGAGTGGTTGAGTCCTGCAACACACACTTGTGTGACGGGAAGAAGGGAGTTCGTCATTGGTTGGCTGATGGCTCTCCCAAATGCCATTCCCAAAAGTCAAGAATGAAATCTGAACCTCATATAATCGATAGATATACGTACATGCAGTGAGGTCCAAACACTGAAGCTCTACACACACACACACATAGTCAAATGTCTGCAAGTGAGTTTGTTTTCAGACTTGAAAAGGAAGTGAGAGAGGAGGGTGTGGATGTTATTGTAACACTGTTAGTCATAAAACATGAACTATACTTGATACATGTTCTAGCGAGGTAAGCAGAAATGTTTCACCACACAGACACCTGGAGACGGAGTGGAGCGGGGCAGCTCAGGGCGTGAGGGATGTTTGTGTTCAGTCAGAATATCAACCGCAACCAACCAACCAAAGAAAGAAAGAAAGAGCAGGTATCACACATTAACACTGTAACATTACAGACTTATTTCAACTAAAACGTCAATATATGACTTTAAATACGCTCAACTATCAAACAAAAATTCTTGGAAGCTTATAAAAGTCAACTTTGCGGACTTGTTCTCCATCTGTGTGGTTTTATCAGATGTATAGTCACTGCTGCAGGTACTGTCTAAACCTGGTGGTGCTCTCAGTGTTTGTCCTGAACACAGAGGTGACCACAGTGAGCTACAGCCAATCACACGGCTTGTTACACGATGCGCCGTTTACCGAGATCGGACTTGGTGATGGAGCAAAATAACCCCCTGAGGGAGCTGTGGATAATGGTGACAAGCATCACACACACACACACACACACACACACGCACACGCACACACACACACACACACGCACACGCACACGCACACGCACACGCACACACAGAGACAGAAGGCCATTATTCTGGCTGACTCCAACTGTAATGGCTGCTGCTGAGAAGAAGAGAGTGAGCACAGAAACAAGTGAGGGAGACAACCACAAAAACTCACTCTCTCTGAATCCTCTCCCTCGATGACTTTCTGCTGCAGTGCTGTGCAGCAGTGTGAGATGCACCTTCAGCAGAACATCAGCACAACCATGACTCAGGAGCTTCATATGAACCAAGACTCAGCATCTAAACTGTATCATTACTGACGGTTCCTTCTTTTCCCTTTCTCATCAACGAGGGTCTGTGATCACTGCAGCTGCTTCTGAATTTGCTTCTCCAGGAACACAGTTTTATATATTGTACATATTGTGATGTTTTAATGTTTGTATCAGATGGTGTGTATCTATGTTCTATTTTGTCATTGACTTGCCTTTTAATTGATAAATCAATAAGTTGTTGTAGAGATTTTTGGGTTAATACCATTTGTTACACAGATTTAATGCAAAATCTAACTATGTTTGTCAAACATTGGTCAAAAATGAACCCTTAAATACCACATTAAGAGTAAATCCACAGTAAAAACCCATGCTGTGATTTGATATAAAAAACTTTTAACGTGCAGAATTCTGAAAGAATTGCACTTTTCCTTTGAATGGATGGCGAGCACAAACGTCTCAGAAAGCCCCTTATTGTCAATATTCATAGAAAACCCATACATCCTCTGAATGCCATATGTCTGTAGTTTGTGTTTATTACGTTTGATGAGGCTGTGATTATCCTAGAGGTCACAACAGGTCATTTTAGACTTGTGGGATCCCATAGAACCCATTTTCAGTCACATATCTTGAGTTTAAGGGTGAAGGGACTTCTGTGAAAATGTCAGTTTTTCATTTCAACAACATTTTGTAGTGTTATCCAACCTCCTTTCCATCAAGCTAGCATGACAAGGTTATATGCAAATGATACAAATAGATTTGCTCTCGATGTAAAACAGATCCTCCTGTTTCTCTCGAAGGGTTACATGATCAAATGCCTTTTTTTCCAAGCAGTTGCTTTCTCATTTCAAACTGTTTTATCTTTAACATCATGGGACACTAAAACCTGGATGTGTATATGTATATATATATATATATATATATATATATATATATATATATATATATAGAATGCATAGTAATGATTTCAATTCCCTCATATGGGAAATTCCACCTGAATATGGCATTAGAATTAAGGCTTGATGATGCTTATGATCCAAAAACAGTAAAAAATGTAATCATCACACTAAACGTATTCTTTCTTTTATGTCCCATTAACAGATGTTTTAAACAATATAACATCTGCAAACTGATGACATGGCTTTCAGTGCTTTTGGTAAATGTTGAGGGTTCAGGTGTTAAAAAAACAAACCTCTGATCCTCCAGATTCAGAGATATATCTGACGGTTTTTCTATTTGCAGGATTTCATTGTCGGAGCACAACGGGGCCTCAATAATCAGCTCCATCCCTCCTCCGTCAGCTCCCTGTGATTCTCCTCTGATAACAGCTGACACCTGCTGCTGTCATCCCTCTTGTCTCGCCTTTGATCGTTCTATGGCCCTCTGATAAACACCCTCTTCTCCGCTCTCATCTCCTTTCACCAGCCGACGTCTTCATCTCTGCTTCGTTCTCTCTGTGTGATAACGATAAAACCGATGGAGCGCGGCGGGTTTACAAAAAAAAACCAACTGAGATTGTAATCTTTGATTTGAGATCAGTGCTGTATGAGATTCAAACCTCTTCTTCGCCTGAAGAGGTGGGCTGAGTTTGAGAAAAGAGCCACCATCTGCTCAACCTGATCAGGTCTATTTTTAGGCGTAATTAGATCTCGGTAGCAGGTGACGAACAGAATATGATGTGCCTTTTTGTGTGTGTGTGTGTGTGTGTGTGTGTGTGTGTGTGTGTGTGTGTGTGTGTGTGTGTGTGTGTGTGTGTGTGTGTGTGTGTGTGTGTGTGTGTGTGTGTGTGTGTGTGTGTGTGTGTGTGTGTGTGTGTGACGGCAGGTTGGACCCTGAGGTGGATTTCCTCTCGGGGGGGGCCAAACTGCAAAGCCTCAAGAGGAGGTTGAGAGCTGTCTTTCATCTTCCCTCCGTCTCCCCCTATTCCTGCTCTCCTCACCCTGTTCCCTCCCAGCTGGAGGAGATCTGGGCTCCCACAGCTCTCTGTCATATTAAAACCCAAAGATCAAAGGACGACAAGGAGAGCGGGAGAACAAGAGGGAGAGAGATGGAGAGAGATGGGAGGAATAAAAATAAAGGAGATGATTCGAAGAGGTGACGCAAAGAGCAAAGAGAGAAAAAAGAAAAAGGATCGATAGAGAGAGAGATGGGGAGTGCAAGGGAGGGAACAGGACAGATGGAAAACCTTTGATAAGACCTGTCGTATGTGTGCATCTAAAAAAGCTGATTGATATGTTTATGACGTTTTTCCCTGGAGGGAATAAACTATGATAAGAAGTCGGCAACATAGGCTTCTTTATATGCGTGGCTATAATCACTAGTAAGCTGTAGAAGAGGTAGAGGTTGTGAACCCTGCCCGTCTGTCCCACGTACGCTAGAAAAACAGGAGGATTCCAGGTGCTTGTTTCAGTTGGGCAAGATTGAATTGTTCTTCCATGTCGGCTAGTATCGGTCATGCTGCATGTAGGACAATAGGACAATATAGGTAGTCACTATGGAATCAGACAGAATCTATTGCCTACACAGGGCTCTCAACGGGGCGAGGGCTGAGCTGGCAGGTAGAAGCTAACGGGGCTAACAGTGCTGACAGAGCCATCAGTGTTCACCAGAGGCAGTTTCCAACATCACGTTTAGCCCAATGGCAACCTCATGCAAGGTTTCAACACAGCTTATCTCATGCAATTTTTCAAAATGTGGTTTAAATATTTTCAATAAGTCCTTGTTCTTCTGCCATGGATGAAATGTCTCAATAATAATAAAGCAATAATATGTGCCCGTATCAAGATACTCAGACTTACATCACAGAAAGTTGAGAAAAAAAAGAGGACAGAAGATGGAAAGAGAAGAAACGAGTGATGTAAGGATCTGTGGAGGAGAGCGATGAGTGATAGAGAGGAAAACCAAACGGGTAATGAAGCGACAGACAGAATAATGAGATTCACAGAAAGAAATCACAGAGGGCAGAGGAGAGGGAGGGAGTCGGACTAAAGGCTCACAACAGCAAGGTGGCTGCAGATTTACACTGAACTGTTCACACACACACACACACACACACACACACACACACACACACACACACACACACACACACACACACACACACACACACACACACACACACACACACACACACACACACACACACACACACACACACACACACACACACACACACACACACACCTGTCTCCGATCTCAGCACCACAGCAGCACCTACTGGTCGTTCGTTCAGGAACTACACTGATCCTGCTGCTGCACTTTCATCTGTCTTATTCTGTCTTACACACACACACACACACACACACACACACACACACACACACACACACACACACACACACACACACACACACACACACACACACACACACACACACACACACACACAGAGAGAGATAATGCTATCTAGGTGTTGTGTACAGACCTGCACATACAGAACAACAATTCACACACACTCATTTCTGCACATTTACACTCGTTCCAAACTTGAACATGCAGGTTTTTCGGTGCACATATGAACACACACTCCTCGCTGAGTCTGAGGTGATTTATGAGCGCACGGCTCAGGTTTGCATGATTTATCCCGCTAAAGCTGCACTGTGCACCTGAGGGACTCAACTCTCCCACACACACACACACACACTGCACGGAGGCTTGTTAGCTAGGAAGCACCGGAGAAAGACGTGTGTGTGTGTGTGTGTGTGTGTGTGTGTGTGTGTGTGTGTGTGTGTGTGTGTGTGTGTGTGTGTGTGTGTGTGTGTGTGTGTGTGTGTGTGTGTGCTCCATGGCCATGAAGATTTGTTTTGGTGCAAATGCTTACGGTGTAATCGTGCTTTTATCGTGCGAGTACACGTGCACACGCACTTGTTCACTTTAAGTATGCTTTAAAATGCAGTGTATGCATAATACGTGTGTGTGTGTGTGTGTGTGTGTGTGTGTGTGTGTGTGTGTGTGTGTGTGTGTGTGTGTGTGTGTGTGCTGACCTGCCTTCACCACGTCTGTGTAACAACCTCCCCAGTGAGTTGTGTGAAGCCTCCATCCCACCATGAAAGATAACTCAGCACTCCCTCGGCAGTCTAATGACCGAGTACACACAGCGGCGTCACACACACACACAAATCGAGACCGCGTTCACACTCTGAGATACAGGCACTGTGAATGTGATACACACACATACATAGAGATGGTTAATAAAGTAGTGTACAGTCTGACCTCCAGTACGTTATCATCATTAATTGCTCAGTTAGATGAGAACTGCACTTAAAAAAGTGTTAATGCTGAAAAAAAACATTATCCCCAATAAAGTTAGTTATGAGTCATTAAAGTCTCCCACTTTTAAAAGGTTACGCTGCTTAAATCCTAAAAGAAATCCCTCAAACATCTGATCTTTTGGGACATTTTTGTTGTGAATGATTTTCATTTAACACAAAATTGACTTTCTGGTTCCAACGTACCTTTGTCTCCACAGTCATGGTGCAGAAGAAATGTCCATGCACTAAGGTAAGCAGCCTGCCTTTAGGCATTGTCACTAAGTACTTTTTTGATATATCTAAGGGTTTTTTGTAGCCTAAGAATTAAGAAAAATATGGTTTTCATCATCCAGGAAGGTGTCTTTAATCTGGTAGTGTATCAGAAAATGTTCAAAAATCATTAAATGTGTGTTTTTTACTGGACAGCGACACATAACACACTTTTATACACAGAGAGACATCCACACACAAACCACACACATGTATCTACACTAACAAAACACACATTCAATACAACAAACACACACACGCATACCTACAGTACACACCTTAACACCCACATCCATGTACGTCTATCTTTATGAGGACATATCCCTAATACCTTAACAGGCCTTTGAAGTGAGGACCGTCCTCACTTCTTCATTAAATGTCCTCTCTCTGAATGTCTCAAATGCAAATCCTTGTGTGTGTGTGTGTGTGTGTGTGTGTGTGTGTGTGTGTGTGTGTGTGTGTGTGTGTGTGTGTGTGTGTGTGTGTGTTCTCATGAGATGGTTCAGCTGTCCACGCTCACACTGCAGGTGGCTCAGCGGCTTTTGGTCTTAATTGGTTGATTTGCAACCAGGCCTACGGCTGCCTGGATTCCTGACACATGCTCACAGCTGACACACACACACACACACACACACACACACACCCACAGCCAAAGTCATGAATGCGTAAACACACACTCATGGTCCCACAAACATATAAACACACACATATTCATGAAAGCCCTCATGACTCATGAACACACACACACAACACACACACACACACACACACACACACACACACACACACACACACACACACACACACACACACACACACACACACACACACACACACACACACACACACACACACACACACACACACACACACACACACACACACACACACACCTCTATTTTCTACGCAGTCTCAGCACCTCCACCTCGGCTCTCATTAATACACACTCGACTGACAGCTCACTGTTGCCATGGCGACCCCCTACCTGTTGCCAAAAGGAAGGGAGCAGGGAGTTTAGAGGCTCGTGAACGCAGCTCAAAACTATCGCAGTTCAATTTTCCGTCTCTGCACCCGGTGATTCTGCACGCACGCACAATTACCCACTCCATGGAAACGGAGAACGGAGAACGGTTCTATTCACCTCAACGTGCTTCAACCCGGCTCACAAAGCAATGCATCCGTTCTGTAGTTTTTGTTACGAGAGAAGCCGAGTTCTCCTCCTCCTACTTCATTATATGGCTCTCTATTCTAACTCACGCTCCTCTGTTCCATGTTATTCATTCATTCCAGGAAGATAAGATGAGGAATTTGTGAATTCATCATTCCAAGCTGCTCTATTCTAATTAAATGACTGCATGTTCTATTCTAGCCACGCTATTTTTCATTCCCACACCGTTCTCTTTTACACTCTTAACAAAAGGTTTAATAAACTAACGGCTCTCTGGGCTAATTGTGTCGTAGCAGAGTTCTTTTTGGCGGAGTAATGAAGTGTAGAGCAGGTGTAGAATGTACGCAGAGGCAGAAGAACCATTAAAGATGCATGAAACGCCCCGAATGTTAAAACTCTATTGACGGACTTATTGTTGATCACACTTTGTTTCTATTTCTTCCTCGTTGTTCTTTCAGGGTGTTACCCTTGTTTCCAGGTTGTGTTTGCTGTTGGAGCTCCAGCACCTGTGCAATTTATGAGCTTGTTATCCCAAATGGTAACCAAAAAGCCCAGCTCGGACTCGAGACGAGTTGAACCTTGCAGCTTATATGAAAAACGCCGGTTTCCTTAGCAACATCTCTGCGTTTCCTTTTGGTCTTTTTTGGTTGCTGGACCTAATTTGTAGCTTCTTAAAATGTGAATGAAGACAGTGAAGGTGAGATAGCTGCTACATTTGCATTTCCAGTAGTGATGAAACGGCTAAACCCTGAAAGGATTCTGCCTCGACGCAAATAGCAACTCAAACTCTGTATATTTCTATACAAAACATCAATTAGGGTCTCTTTTTGGCCGGTTCCGTACTCAACTCCATTCAAACTAAATGAAATATAGTGACGAGAAGGTTTTGTCTACAATCTACAGTGGACACGAACAGACTTCTAACAAAAGCCATATCTCTAAATTCTGCGGTATCTCATCCATTCTTTTATTTGATTATCTAGTCTGGAACTAACACAAGGCTTTTCTCATCACATCACAGTTGCGACATCCTTCCTGGAACAAGAGCTAAGTGGCGCTTAAATCAACGGGACATAAAACAGTGACAAGCGCGTAAAGAGATTCTGAACCGGAGTGGCCAACAACAACAGCTCCAGAGTGCACAAAATCATGTGTGTGCATGATGATGTAACTTGGATTCAGACCGTCAGACTGGGTCGTTTTCTTCTCCGCTCACGCCACAAGGCAGCACAGATTGATGTATCTGAAGTCACAGTGAACCAGGGGACGGTGGGGGACGTGTGTGTGTGTGTGTGTGTGTGTGTGTGTGTGTGTGTGTGTGTGTGTGTGTGTGTGTGTGTGTGTGTGTGTGTGTGTGTGTGTGTGTGCGTAGAGGTGGGCAGATGGTCTTCAGCAGGTCATTAATAGCAACTACACCCTCCTGCAGTGACCTCTACCACTTAACCCCCCTTCATACTAGAACCTGTTGTGAGACAGATGAGCAGAACGGTGCAGATTCACTACCTGACGTGGTGGGAACTCGATGTTCGATTAACCCTTCAGGGGAAAAAAACTGCTTACAAAATAACTTATATAAGAATGAAAATAGTTTGAGTGAGATGTCACTTGGCAGAGTCACTAAGTGCCTTCTATGATAAATCAGAATATGATTTAAATTGGCATGTTTTAAACTTTTAAAGCTGAGGTTGAGGTTGAGGTCGTTCTGAGCTTGAGAGGCAACATCAAACAATTAGCACCATAAAAGCCAACTGATGTGTCGCCTCGGGTCTTGAATTAAAAGTTACACTTTAAAAGGTATAATATGTAAATTTTCTGCAATTAATTATATCAGAAAAGCGACTACACCTACTTAATTCCATTTTATCTACATTTTTTTTTAGATTTGTACTTACATTATCCCAAATGTTTCAAAAAACTTTGTCATTTTAACTGTTTCGTTTGGTCACCTGTCATAGGCATCATACCTTCTTTCCATTTACTGAGAGAAGCCGTCATGAATGGCATTTTTATCCAGTTTTAATCCTCATTTTTAGAATACACTTTCAGACCTCTGGGTGAAAGATTTTAGTCATTGCATGTCTGGATCTGAAGTTATCAGAGAAACAAACAGAGCAAACGTTAGCAGAAGCTCGCCTCACGTTTTATACCAGCTTTGAATCACCGGGTCAGTTTTCTTTAGGACGAGTAGACCTCTGTAGTAAAAACTTCCTGAACAATGAAAAAATGAAGCAATGCTAACCATCAAAAGCTGACTGCAATGACGGCCATGGGGATGAAGACAACAAATCCCATGATCCCATCCTACTTTACAATGTCACCAAACTCTGTCTTTGTTCTTGTTTTAAATGATAGACCTCCCCAGCAGCAGAACATTACATATTGTGCGTCAGTATGTATCTACACACTAAGCCAGACAACATTACTGGAACATAATCTGTATTTGTACTGTAGAACACAGGCAGAAAGGCTGAAAGGCAAAACTAATTTATTAACCGAGAGCTTCTCAAAGGACCACGTTGTGCATTTGCAATAGCAGCTTTTAGGATCCTTTATTAATACGAAGGGCTATTTTTGTGTTTCGTTAGGATGTGTGGAATGAAACAAAGCCTTTGTTGCTGCACTGGACGTCTTAGTCATATTGGTGAAATGTGGCCTTTAGCTCCTTTAACTTCACTGTTCCTAGACTGCTACCAACCGGAAAGTCCCATGAAAAGATGCTGCACGTTAATATTTCTTTGGACCTTTAGCGAGCCACTCAGAGACTGTTTGCGAGCTACTTCATGGAGAACCCTGGTCTAGACTGACTGCTGCCGACATCCATCAACATGCAGAACCAGAACTACAGGTGATGGTGAACCACATGCAGACCAATGGCGCCCAACAACCAACGCTTCTCTAAGGCCTTTGGCTGCTATACCTGTGTCAAGCTTGCATCTGTTCAACTTCAGCTTATTATCTCAAAAGTACACTCCCAGTGAGTGATGCAGATGTTTTACCACAGCACACACGTTAGCCAAAGAAAACCAACAGCCCATAAAAAGATAAGACAGCGATTGGTCTGTCAGTGTTGCAGGAACGCTCTCTTAGACATGTTTATTTAACGTAGCACTATTATTATGGAAATGAAACCTTGTTTTTTTGGGTAATCCAACCTTTGCAAAGACCAAATATGAACTGAGTGAAGCAAGTGGGTCATGATATGTTATCATATATTATGATCATATTCCAACAAATCTTTCTGCGTGCGTGACCCCGATGGGAACGGAGCCCCTCGGCCCCGGGATCCTTCTACACACCCAGTTAAACAGGACCACATGTACCGTATGTGGCTTATGTTATTTACTGTATCAACATTATGCTATTTCTCCTTTTCAACGACTTAATGTGTCATTGTGGATTCATGGTGGAAATTCCTCACTTTTTAACCTCTGCGGTGAGGGCCGGGGGAGTGATAGAACTGGGTCGGGCTCTGGACTGGATCTTGGGCCACTCAGACGGGCTTTCAAAGAGCTTAGCGGGGCTGACGGACCGTGGAGTGGAGAGACTTGCTGTAAATCTCTGAATGCTGGGTAGTTGAATGAAGCAAGTGCTAAATTGTGGATGTCCAGAAATACCAGAGATATGCAGTGTGAGAGGTTTTGTAAGAGCGTCAATGCACATTTTCTATTGCCTCTTTAGCCAGAGGCGTCTCATCCTCTCCCTACTTCAGTTTTCACACACATTTCATAAACTTTCAACAACATCTAGGTCTATGTTTGGCATAGAATAACCATCTGCATAACCAGGTTTTGAACACTGGTGCTCTGGCCAATTTCGTGGTGAAAACATTGGTCCCGTGGTGCTGCAAGGCACTTCATGAAAGCATCCTCCAGACAGCATGGATCATGTCCAAACTGCTCTGTAGTGGACTCATTTACACACCGGTGCTGAACATGGTCCTACCTGTTCCTGTCTCTCCAGCCAGCGGTCCACCATGGGGTGATTGGCGCTGAGTGACGAGCGGGCGGTCTCTCTCTGAAACTCCACCTGATTGGCCCACGTCCCTGCATCCCGCGGCAGACTGCGGTACGTGTCGGTATCTTTACCCTGCGAAGACACGGAAAAAAACTTTGCTGTACAATAGTTCACTTTGAGGGGTTTTATAAGTTAGTGAAATATAATCTGCCAATTTAAAAGCCCTCAGTGCCTCTGTATGAATAAAACACCGGTGTGCCACATGTAGTTGAAAGTGCACCATTAACATCCATCAAAATCGAATCATTTGGAATGAGCCGCCTACCTTCCTCTCGAGGCTGTTGGTGCCGGAGGAGTGGCGAGCTTTCAGGAAGCCAGCTGTGGTGGACCAGCGGGTCGGGTTCTTCCTGGACGGCGGCTCTTCCGTTTGGACCCTCGGCTCGCCGCCGCCGAACGGCCCGTTGATGGTCATCAGGGCGGGGTCGCTGCTGCGCCGGACGTGGAGGGGCATGTCTGAGAGACGGGGTAGAAACCGAAAGTTTGAAGACAAACGAATCTTCTTTCCTTTACCCTGAGAGGAAATGATATCGCTGCAACTGCTTTTGACTTGGAGGAAAGTGCCTTATTGGCAATTTATGTATAGAAAACCATACGCCTTGCTGTAAAAGACTGGAAACAAATATTTCATCTCATGTTTGTGTATGATTGATGTTAAAAGGCTGGAACTCATTTTGTTGCTCAAACATTGTGGGAAAATGAAGGCAATCAATCACTGAGATTCCGTTATCGTCCCACTGTGGAATAATCTGATTTGTCACTTAAAGGTTTAATCAGGCAGCTCTGGTTTCTACTTCACTATCAGTGAATCACAGAGCAGCAGACCGCGTGTGGGAACAACAATATACGTAAGTGGATGCCTTCCATTAAAACTCTTCACTCTGTTACAGTGTTGGGTGCGTGGGAAGCAGGCCAAGGTCCAAACAACAACTCCAACAAAGGCAGCGCACGCAAATAAACCCACCACAGCCTGAGCTCGGACACAAGACGTGATGTTACCACATTCTAAACTTCCCACTTTCAGGACTCTCCAAAAAGCCCACAGGCTACATTTGATTGGCCGAAATACACCGAGCGAACCACCGGAGAGAGAGAAAAACTTAAGCGTCTTCTTCAGAGGACAATGCCAAGTGTCATGTTCTCCTCCAGGATGTTCTGCTGCTCCAACACGGTCACATGTTTGGGTTGGTGGTGTTTGTTCATACAGGAAATACTGTAATCCGTCCAAAACGAGGAGTCAACGGTTATTTGACTTGGTGTGTATTGTGAGACTAAGTGCATGGCAGGATTAGGCATGTTTGTGTGTGTTTTGTGTGTGTGTGTGTCCCTGTTTATGTGTCTATACTTTATGATGAACTAATGAGGTTGAAGGTCAGAGAGTGTCTAAACACTTTGTTTGTTAGAGGTATGTGCATTTATGCAAACTGAAGACTGTGTGTGTGTGTGTGTGTGTGTGTGTGTGTGTGTGTGTGTGTGTGTGTGTGTGTGTGTGTGTGTGTGTGTGTGTGTGTCATTCTTAATTGTGTGTGAGAATGTGTGTCAGTCTGTATTTCGGGTGAACTCAAACCAGTGGACATGTGTTTGTATTTGGAAATATCTGAGCCAACATCTGTAGTATTTGTTGAGCATCTGGAAATGTGTGTGTGTGTGTGTGTGTGTGTGTGTGTGTGTGTGTGTGTGTGTGTGTGTGTGTGTGTGTGTGTGTGTGTGTGTGTGTGTGTGTGTGTGTGTGTGAGTAAACTCATGTACTTTGCTGACTGGTGTTTTGCCGGGTCACGAGGAGCGTGGGACCTAAATGGCTCTGAGCTGTGGGAGGCAGAGGCACTCTGGGAGACGAAGTTCAGGAGGGGGGCAGAGTGCAGGGTGTTCTGACAAGTAGTCTCAACACCACCATCAAACTACAACTCCCAGGAGGCATTAGGAGACATGACACCTCTTCAGATGAACTACTGTGACGATAGAGTGCTGCAGGAATGAGTTAGAAACCTAGAAATGAGTGAGCATTTTTGCACTTCTCTCCCTCGTTTGAATAGATTTATGGTTAAGCTTAAGCTATTTTAATATTTTGTTGTAGGATATTAAATACCCCCCCCCCCCCCCCCCCCAAGGCAGTTGCTAACAAGTGTCTAAATGAGACTACTAAACACCATCACGCTGATTAGTCCGCCTCCAAAGCCTCGATGTGGTGGAGTTCCTTTAAAGCCTAACGTTGGCTTTTTATTACTGCAGATTGTATTCATGCATCAAAAATCATAAAAGTGGTGTTCATTTGTGAAAATGATCTTGCTGAATCTTTAAAAAAAATGACAGAACCAGTGTCATGCTAACTTCCATGATGGCGGACAAAAATCTATCATCCCTGCACCATTTTACTGTATACCAATCCAACACCATGTGCTAACTCTATCATCTGATCAGCAGAGTAAGGTCATGTCAGCATAGTAAGGAAATGCTCTTCTCTGATTGGCTTGCATGTGTCTTCTTGTTTTCCTTTGTTTCATATGCATGATAATCAAGGAACTCTAAGGGGCCCTGACATATAAAATGACCCCCTCCTGGTCTCTCCCTACCTGTTATTCTGTATATCTGAACATTATATTATTTCAAATGTTATCACATTACATTCTGGAAACACATTTAGAATTCCTCTGCAGTGTGAAACAGTAAACCCACTTCACTGTTGTTTAACGGGTTTCCTGTGGATCTGTCGTTAGTACTGCAGAGAAATGTGTTCATTTGAGCGGCCTCATGGCTATGCTCTCGCTAAAGCAAATCTCTAGAGGAATGAAGATTTAGTTCATAACTCAAAACAGTTTTAGTTCAAATATAAACTGTGAAAAGCAACATAATAACATCAACAGAACCAAATTCAAAGTAACTGCAGCTCTTTAATGGAGGGACTGCTTTGGCATGTTTTAGAGATAAACGTGAAAATTCTGGACTTCTAAGTATGACTCTTAATAATAATCGTTGCATTTTGGAAATTAACTTTTCAAATGGGCATCTGAAAGCCTCGCGTGTTCACAACAGCAGCACAGTCCTTTTCATCAGCACTTCCATGTCGGCAGAGGCTTTTTTTGTTTAACAAAGCCAAGATACGAACATGAATCCATTTGTGAACAACTCTCCGTCTAATAAGCTTAATCACTTCTCCTTTGAGTTTGTGGGCTGAACAAGAAAAACTGGCAAAGACCCACAGAGTCCGGCGCCTTTAATCTCATCCAACATAAATCAGTGATTGAAAGCCATTCTCATTAGGCGCTTCTGGAAAAATGTCAGACATTTCTCTTAAAAAAAACAATGAAATCCAGCTGATTAGAGTCAGCGTCGTCAATTAAACGGGGTTAGAGCTTATTATGGAGACGTTTAATTGGACGTAACTGGCAGGTGTGATAATGCCCAAGATTTCCCATTTCTTATGCATATTCACATTCAGCATCTCACACAGAAATCCAATTAGGAGTGGAGTGACCTCCATCGCACTGTATCTATACGTCTGTCTCTGTGTGTGTGTGTGTGTGTGTGTGTGTGTGTGTGTGTGTGTGTGTGTGTGTGTGTGTGTGTGTGTGTGTGTGTGTGTCTTTGTGTGCAATAAAGACAGAATAGGAGATTTTGGTGGCTGCCGTGTCAATCAATGCCAGTTCACAGGTCATTAGTGGATTAGTTATGCTCTCACCAGTGTGGTACTTTTAGAGCAGGCAAAATATGCATGGAGGGAGACTGCTGACAAAACTGATGCCAGCTGAAAATGTTAATCTCAAATCACCGTATTCTGAAAAAAATGTGTCGCTTTAGATTAAAATATTGTTGATCATGAGCAAAACTGTATTATACATTATTTTCAAAAGTCTCTCAAGGACTTTTCATTCTCACAGTTCTATGTTGGAGCCCAACAAGCTACTTCTAACCAACGTTAAAACAAAAAACAAACTCGCATATTTAGTATTTGTAAGTGAAAGGATTTATTATAGGTTTTATGCTTTAGTCGAGTAAAAGTGGAGGATTTTTACTTTAAATCACAACTTTCACTTTTTTCCAGAGGGACACAGAAAGAGAGAATATTAGAGAAGGAAGTGAGAGTGTGTGTTCGTTTCTGTATATCTGTGGGCAAAATGCTTGTTTGCTTCTGCATGTGCATGTGGTCGTATGGAAAAAAAAAAAAAAAAAAAGCCTTTTTCTGCTTGATCCAAGTTGACAAATCACCTACAAGAGTCAGTTTCCCATCCAAACACGCAGTAATTACAGGGGAAGAAGCGACTTGGCCGGCAAAACTGCAGAGGTGGACAGGCTCAGCGTCACATTTGATTTAGGAGGCAGCGAATAGAACCAATTAGCCACTTTGGCCGGGGATCAAACAGCTATCTGCGCCCGAAAAAAAACAAAAAAACATGGCCTTCCTGTCCAATTAAGAGAATTTATGGACTGGGCCGAGGTACCGCTGGGCTGTGATAAGGTAATTTGTTGGGTTAGCTGTATACTGCGGCAGTTGCTGATATTTGACGCCAATGAGGATGACAGATCTGTAATGTAAGAGGAGTATAAGAGGAGCCGACTCCATTATCAATCATCTGTTAAGTAAATGTTTTAGTCCCTGAACGCTCCCCTCTGTTCAATGAATGCGTTTTGTGTTTTGTTGGGACTTACTGGTGCGCAGGGCGGAGGGCGTGACCTCGATCTCACTGGTGACCTGGTAGGGCTGGAAGGCCGAGGCCCCGCTGCCGGCGCTGAGGTCCACGGCGAACAGGTCCGGGCTCTGGGTCCCCGTGGAGCTGGCACTGGTACCGTCGCCTCCATGATGGGGCTCCTGTTCGTCATACAGGGCTATGAGCTGGAGGAGGGAGGAGAGATCATAAGATGTTAGATATGAGAACATTTTTTTGCTTTATATTCCATAAAATACATATCATCAGAGCTCAACACGTGGTGGCCAGCCCGGATGGCTACACTAAAAATATGGTTGCCATTTTTTCTCGCCACGTGATTCATGTGAAGGGTTGTCAGGCTCCGGTTCATGCTTGAAGAGCAATATTTAAATATCACTAATGCAACAAATATCTGAAAAAGATATTCTTTTTTGCATGCATGTTGCTACATTGTGCTTTTTGCCACCCTTGTTTTTTTTAATGCATTTTTTATTATGGTAAAAAAAAGTGGTTGCCAAAAGGTCAAAAATTGGTTGCTAATTTCTCTAATTGGTTGCCGACGACAACCTGGCAACTGTCTCTGTCGAGCACTGATCGTGATACGACGACAGGCTGAACTGATGTAAGAAATGAGATGACTTTAATGGAAACGGTTTTCTTTGTTTTTGACAAATAAAAAAACTTTGCACAATGATAACATCGACTGGGATAATCTGGAATTATGAAAGGAGATTAAAATTACACAGAAAAATAGCTATTTTGGACATGTTCAATTATTCAATTAGTTGTTCTGAATCTGTGGCCTTATATATATATATATATATATATATATATAAAAAAAAAAATAATAATAATCACTCACTCAGAAGTCTAACAAAAAACACAGAACAAAACTATGGACAATAACTGCAACATTAATTCTCAGGTTTTTTTCCTGTAGAAAACAAGAACGAACATCAAAACATCAAAAACTGTTAAATTAAAATGTAAAAAGTTTCTTTCATAAGGCTGTTTAAGGCCAAATCTATAATTTGCACAACAGTCATATTTGCTTCTCTGCCTGAAATCCTGATCGACGATTATGAACCTGGAGACAGACCCGGGTAAAAAAAATCTAAAAAAGGAAACTGCTTAAACATCGGTGGTCCTTTTCTCCTCAAATGAACAAGGACCACACAATCAGTCCAAATGAATAAGGGGCTGATTTAGAATCTCAGTTTTACATTATGACACTGAGGTGCTCATTACCTCCAATCATATCCTCTCTTCCTCCAAAGTGCCTCCACATTTTCTCTCCACATCTTTACCTCCAACGCTGCTCTCCCTCTCAGATCTGATTAATTCCAGCCTGTACCGAGTCCCTTTATTAGATTATAAAATCAGAGTGAGGCCGTCCCTCTGTGACTCCCACCAGGCCCACGGGTGAGTTCAGCTGGCTCCAGATACCTACACTCGCCCATTCAAAAGGATGTGATCGCACGATAATGATAATGATAATGACCCAACTCGATGGACAATGACCCCTGACCTACAGTATATCACCGAGGTTAAAAATAAACATGTTGGCTCAAACATCTTCAAGATATCACTGCAGCTCATCTGAGATTATTTACATGATCAGGAACAAAAGAAAGAACCCTGAACTTTAAAGGAAACCTGACAGAACAGCCTGCAGCAAGAAGAAGATGATCAAAGACGGACACACTTCTTTTTTACTTCAGAAAAAACACAAAACAAAGATATAAGCTACCACATGAGAAAAAAAAGTCAAGATCTATCAGTTTCATTTTGCTTTGGAGGAATAGATTTTTATCTTTGGAGAGTTCTGAAGAGAGTTTTGAATTGGAACATGTTCTACATTTTTAAGACAATTTCAAAGAGAAACATGCATTTAGCTTGTGACCATCTATTCCTCCTGACAGCAAAGTTCAGACCGACAGTCAACATGTTTGATCACGTGTGTGTCAATGCACATAGATAATCACAGGGACTACAGACGAAAATTAGCTCTCTAGCTAACTATGGCACATTTACATTGAGGATGTAAACTGAAATGTTGATTAATGTGCTGGAAAAAAACAAAAGCCATGGCAAAATGAAATCGAATCACTGCAGGAAAATGAATTCTTGCAGAAAGGAAGTTGTTGCACAGTCAGCAAAACGGGCAAAGATAAGATAATCCTTTATTAGTCCCGCAGCGGGGAAAGCGGACATCGTGGCTCAGGGAGAGCGTTCGCTAAGTCTCAGAAAGTGACCCTGATGTTATTTATGTTCTCAGTATTTTTTCATGGACTAAATGTAACCTTTGCTGTACATTAACTGCCACTAGATGACTTTACTGCCAACGCTCTCCCATTGTTTGTAGTACATCTGCAGAAAAAGTGCACACCTGTTGGCGATCTTGTTCTAAAGGCACGATGGGAAAGTCACATGTTTGTAATCTACCTCCCCTACTGACTCATGAGAACAGATCAACAGAACCACAAGTGGCTTTTTTTAACATGTTGTATATCTTTGACATCCAGACAACACAGTCACACTCCCATTTAATGAAAGCAAATATCTCAATAAGACACACAACTTAAAACACATACACACTATAAAAAAAAGCACACTCCTATATATATACAAGCAAACAAGGCCAAGCCGAGAGAGAAGCATTAGCGCACACACACACACACACACACACTTCAAATCCAACTAGCAGTTTTCCAGCACATTAAACCTTCATTTCAGCCACATTTAGCCTGAGAGTCGTGGAGTTTTATAGCAAGCTGGACGGACTGCCTGGTGGGGAACACACACTAACACACACACACACACACACACACACACACACACACACACACACACACACACACACACACACACACACACACACACACACACACACACACACACACACACACACACACACACACACACACACACACACACACACACACACACACACACACACACACACACACACACAATTTAATTTTTCCCATTAGGCCCTTTACATAAACGTGCAGACATTTACTTCAAATTACAGCTCGTGTCAGCCCGGGGCTAATGTGTGTACACACGGTAATGGGGGGGTAATAAAGGTCAAAGGGCAGGAAGAAGGGGGTGGGGTGGGGGGAGTTGTGGAATGAGTGTGTGTGGGGAGGATGTGGGAATGTGTGGATGAAACACAGACAGTAAGAAGCGATGGGAAAGTAAAACAGATAGATGGGAGCAGCTTCAGCGAGGCTCATGGGAGAAAAGGCTCCGTTGTGAGTTCCGTGTGTAAACCGTCAGAGAGTCCTCCACTCTTCTCTCATTACGGCTCAGTTCAGCAGGAACAGCCGAGTCAGCAAACGCCCCTTTTCCTCCTCCAGGACCGTTCCCGAGGACACCACAGAAGAAGAAGAAGAACCCCCCCCCCTTCACTTTCCAACCCCATGTGGCTTTTACAGCCCATGTGGTTCTTATTACGCGGTGATCAGTTGGGCTGCAGTGCGCACCGTAAAATGCGGTAGGGCCTCAAAATCTTTAGCCCATCTTGATGTCACCGAGAGAGGTAGAAACAATCCGAGATAATCACCGATGTCATGAATAAAAGCAGTATGACGGAGGTCTGTAGCGTATCACACTTTGACGTAGAGATTTTTGGTAACTTTACACTTCCACGTACGTTTCGTGATTCAAAATTCTCTGAAGTAACACCATTTTTTGACAAGTTCTTGGTCGTATTTTGTACATTTCCATTGTCGCTCCTTCTCCTCAGAATGCAATTATCCGAACATTATGTTTCTACAACACTGACAACTGAAAAAAAACGTCTAATTTCCTATTATCAAATTATATCAAACACAAGCAGACGCTGAATTCATTTGCATTTCAATATTTTCTACACAGTATACAAATGATGAATGTATGAAGTAATCTGCGTGTACATACATCTATATGCAGATGACTACATTGTAATGATAATGATAAAAAAAAAACTGCTTGCTGGGAAGAAGATGATAAGAGAAATGAAAACATGAATGACAAGAAAACAGACTAAACATCAGCTTTTGTATGTTTCCTTTTTCTATACAATGGAGGTGGAAGTGCTGTATTGTAGAGCTTAGACGGCTCCGCTGTGACTGACGGCCTCCCTCAGGACGTCACGCTGCTCCTGTTTGGTGTTTTATTGACTGAATTGTTGTGTGTGTGCTATGAAACAGCCCCGAGTCAGGGCTAATTGCTGAGGTTTGTTGACAAGCGCGGCCTCTGACCCTGCCTACCATGGGAGAATGGTTGCCACCTACCATCTCACACACACACACACACACACTCAGAAAAAAGGTGGCGTCCAATCAGCAGGGTCGGTCTACCCTGAGGAAAACAGGATGTGTACACAGAGACGCGGGTGTTGATTGGCCTGTGAAACTGTGTCAATAAAAGCCAGAAGGTTCACACAATTTAAAATGAATAAAAAAATATATATTTCTTGACTTAAAGCTCAGCTCTGTGCAGTTGGATTTTAGTTGCTAAAATTATTTTACAAATGATTAGTTAATAAACTATTCATCGGGACATTATATGCTAAACATGACATGCTGTGATGTTGTCAAAATAACCCAAATGTGAAGAAAAGCAAGCAGATATGAGTGAGACACGCTGTGATCATTAAAATCAGTTATTTTCTTTTATTAGTTAATTGATACTTCGCTAAGTCCCGCCCTCAAACGCAGACTGGTCAAATAATAGCGTCGACCAGCTGTTCATTTTCAGGCTGGTTCAGTGGATTTGGAGCTAGTCATGGTTTAACGTTGTGCAATAGTGATGCTCGTTACTCGGAGAGGTTGGAAGGAGACATACGTTTCTAAAATGTGACGTTTCTCGACAAAAACCTGTGGTGCCAACGTAAGTAGATTACATTAGCATATCTCGAATATAAAATTAGCATGTCTACGCTAAGGCAGCTACTAAAAGTAGACCCTGTTTTTTTGACCCCGTTTTCACTGCTGAATCAGTTCGACATGTTGGATTTTTCCTCCAAACTGTACATCCCTCTGTCTGCTTCTCTCTGAAATCAATTTTCCACTTTTAATAAAATTAGATAGTAATAATGCAGGGAGTGCAGTTAGTGACAGTGTGGTCTCCATGGTAACGTAGATCCGACAGCTTGACAGAGTATCCACGGAGGGCTGAGATGTAGGGAAGGGTCCATCTATTAATTGACTAAGTGCTTTATGATCCACTGTTGTGCAATAAATGGAAACCTTTTTTTCCCCCATTTTTTGACCCAAGCTTGTTAAGGAAGCGGGCAGCAGGTACACACAGGTATATGTATACACACCTGTGCAAAGTGTGCATGTGTGTGTGTGTTTATGTGAGATAATACACATGGATGGATGTGTGAGTGTGTGAGTGTAAAACTCACTTTTTAAAATCGATATTTGTTCACTTTTCTTGCACACACACACACACACACACACTAGAGCCAAGCCCAAAAAAGGAAAAAACAATAATTGAAAAGTAAATTACAATGGAAAGTGTGAGTCAGTCCACTTTTCAGCCATCACTTGCAGCTCATAAATCATCATCATAACTCCGGCTAGAACAATACGCTGGCAGCCGGGCCAGAGGGAGGGAACCAAAGGTCTCTCAAAGGGGAATTAATCCCTCGGGTGTGTGTTGGTGGGGGGGATTCAGAAAGCACCACATCAGTGATCTCCTGGACTTATTTCATCAGAAATCCTCGAGCGGTACGGCCGTCCAAAAATCAAAGAAATTACAGTTGCCTCAGCTCTGGTTACAAACCCCAAAACATAAATCTTCCCAAACTGCTTCGTCCGTCTATCCACCGTTTGATTTATCCCCCTCGCCACATGAAATAATGTCAAGTCATTACAATTTTCACGCAGAATTATGTTACATCAATAGACCGCATTTTCCCCCGGTGTCGAGCTCCACACTGTTTGTGTTCTTTCATATGATTTACTGAATGTGAACCGCATTATCAATAACGGGAGACATAAAGGGAAAAAGAGAAGGACTGATTATTTGAACAGGGGGAAATTTACTCGTCACACACAGTAGGACAAGAGGAAAATGTTCCAAGTGTTAAGGCCTGCCTCACATGAGTGATGATTGAATGATGTTCATTAACAATTTTAGAAACAACAGCTACTAATGATAATTTAGATTTTGAATTGATCCGACAGTTATTTTTCCTGAATGAATCTATTAATCTTTGTGTTGTCAAATGGGAACAATATGGAAAAATGCTCGCAAGTTCTTTTTGGTTTGTCTTAACAAAAGTCCAAAACCTAAAAATATTACATTTACCATCACAAAAGCTTTAAAAGCTCAGAGTATCTAATCAGACTGTTCATCACTGACCTTCTTGTATATATATTTGGAATGTCCCATTTGGCCTTTAAGTCAAAGCTGTAATTATAATTTGAGGAGTTGGGCAATACAAATAACATTTACTTGACTCTGTTGAAGCTTTAAATTCATATGGCAACAATAACTATTACTTATGTCTTTATTTAGCCTTTATTTCATGTGCTGCAGGTGGACAAGTACAGATAATGAATCTCTAGAGTCTGTTATTGTCCCAGCTACTCCCATATAAAAGCACCAACAAAACGTAGAAGGTTATCCCAGAAATACAAAGAATTTTTTGAAGACATTGTCTTTGCACCAGTGTCACAAAGATGAACTCCCATGTGTATATTATGCTTTGTAAACAAAGATGACCCTGATTCTGGAAACCCAAATCCTCCAGACTTGGCATGCACTAAACCAGGCCCGTGCCAGGGAATGAGAGGGGCAAAAACAGCCGCAGTCAGCAGAAAGCAGGGAAGTAACCACTTGACTTTCGCCTACACAGCTGTGTAATCCAAAACATGTTGTCCAGACTCTCCTCTTAGGTCAAAGAAACTGCAGCCCAGGACATTTTTCCCTCGGTTACATGCTTCGGGAACTTTGAATAAAGTGCAGCCGGGCTTTTTTTTTTTTTTTCACCTAAAAACGACACCCATCAAAACCTCTGAAATCAGCCGGCCGCAGACCAAAAAAGCCACAGAGTGCAGACAGGCAATGACCGATGTTACCCTCGGGTCAGCCCGGCACGCTGTTTATGTGAGGAGTTCAGTATCAAAATGACAGAAAGGAAAAAAAACTAGAGACGCCATTAAAAAATCATTTGTAACGGATGGTTGCTAACGTTAGATGACGACATGATAAAGAAACTCCGCAGACAGGACTTCTTACATTTTATGGTTTGGAAAAATGGACTGGAACATGGTTATTATACTTAGCCAGTTTGGTTCTCTCATTACAAATCTTTTTTCTTTATTTACAGGAAATCTCCTGAGAGTAAGACATGGGAGGAATGTGACTCCTGACGGGTTCATTAAAAGGAGGAAAATTGGCTGCATATAAAATCTGTCTGTGAAAGTCAAACAAAAAAAGTTTGAGAGCTGTGACCAGAGTTATGGTTACATGGTTTTCCCGTTCAATGAGTAACAGGGGGGGGCAGCGAAAGCTATCCATCACGGCCACGGAGAGAGAGGAGAAGTGTTTTCTCCTCTTCCATACGTCCACTCTGATTTGTTACCTGAGAGGTTACATGGAAGTGTTCATCATCATTTTTCCCCACTAATAGCAGTCGGCTGACGGCTGAACAGGCAACGACAGACCGGAGTCACTTAACACTCACTCCATCTCTCCTACTTTATCAACCAGAGTCAAGTTAATTGGTTAATGATAATTATAGACTCACTAACTTATGGTAAAGGAGAGGCAGCTCGACATTATGAAGTATCTCAGATTTCCACACATGCAGTGCAGTTTCCTTCTGCATTTATAAAGCAGAGGCTGATATTGTGTGGCTTAAAATAAAGGCCATTGGTACAAATCAAAGAAGGTTTGTACACTGTCGATTCCTCTTCTTTTAACCCTTGGTGACTTCTGTACTGCAATGACTATACCTGTCTTTGTGTTCTCATATTGTATTGTATTTATTTGTTGTCGTTTTATCTGTTTTTTTAATATAATTATAATTAATAAATGGTAAAATAAACTTTTATTGGAATGTGGTAGGAATGTGCAGATACCCGTTTTTTTCAGACCACGTACAAGTACTTACATTTGGGTACTTACTCACTTATGTGATTACTTAATAATGCCATTAAAGTGCTAACAATGACTTTGAAAACATGTATTTTCATCATACCGTCCTCCCTTTCTGACTGTAACTAACTAAATAAACTGTATGAAGCTGTTGCTGACATCTGAACATTTAACTTTGTTTTTTTCCTGTTACAAACAGCATAGTTTGCAACAGGAATGTTGAAAAATAATAAAAGAATAAAATAATTATTCATAGAAAAAAAGGAAAACAGCTTGTCCCACTTAAGGGAAATCCCACCTTAAGAGAGCCTGTCCTCCTGTTGTCCCTAGCTTTGGGGACATTTAGCGATAACAAGTACAAGAGCACAATATCGGACCGATACCATATATTGTTTTTGCATGTTTAGTACTTTGGGCCCTTCAGTTCAACTTCATTTTAATGCATTCTGGGGAATATCCTCTCCTGTTTCAACATGTAGGAACATGTACATCCAGTAGGAAATGCTTTTCCCCATTTTGGAGTGGAAGAACTTGACCTGGCTGCACAGAGCGCCGACCTCAACGCCATCCAACACCTTTGGGTTGAACTGGAGAGTCAACTATGAAGTCTTCTACAATGTTTAGAGGGAATAAATGCCTGGAAGCTACAACAGTGCAGCTCATACAAAACCATTTCCCTACAAAACCAACGGAATCAGAACTGACGTCTGAGTCAACTACATCCTTCACACTGGCTCACACATTTAGTCTCATCCCGTCCCGTTTCTACATTCAGATGAAATAAGTGCAGAGTGTGCAGTGAGTTCCCTCTATAGCACTCTGAAGTTTATTTTCTCACGTTGTTGCCTCACTAGTCAGAACATATCAGTCCGATCCACTCACACAGTCCTATCTGCAAGTTTCAGAAAGACACATTTAAAGACTTCGGAGAATTTCATTTAAGACCATTTTGACGACCAAAATAAAGGAGGAGAGCTTGCAAAAGCAGATACTTTTTTGGAATATGCAGAGAAGACAAAAAGGACAATAGGATATGAAACATTGGCAAATGTATTCACTAATGACATCACACTTGTTTTTCAATATAATCTACATGTATTAACTTCATTTTTTATGAATACAAGAGCTGAAAAACATGCGTCTAACTGCAACTTTAAATGCCACTAAACACAAAAACAATAAACTTTAACCAGTGTCCAAGAAGGCCAAATAAAATAGTGGAAAGTCCAAGATGCCAGATTGTCTTTCTCAGACTTTCAAATTGGATTTGACTCATTTCTGTAATCAAATGGGCGTTTTGCAATGACTATTCTGTGTTTCTCTGTAGAAAATAAAAGAAAAGTTAATCCGAGCAGCCGGCCGAAGGGGCTGTGGTTTGGACGTGTGACAGACGTGACTAAGATTAGCCGAGGCTGCTAGACGAGCAGCGAAACCCCAAACTCCCACGGAGACCGCTACAGGGAGAGCAAACGGCCGAACACGCCGTGACCTTGGCCTCGCTGAGCTTATAGAGCAGAATCAGAGACGGAGAGGGAGACGTATCAAATACAGGGGGAGAATAAGCCATGACATCGGCCAGGTGTGAGCTCACCTTCCCACACACACACACACACACACACACACACACACACACACACACACACACACACACACACACACACACACACACACACACACACACACACACACACACCACCCTCCCATTGGGAAAACACACCTTCTTACTCATGTATTCACTCTGACACAAACACAACACAACAATTACGTCCAAGTAAACACAGATTTAGGATCACATGGTAAACGTATTGAGGCCAATCCATTTCACTTTAATCCAGACAATAGAAAACATCTGGGAGGGGGGGGGGGCACGGGGGCCTGTTGAGCCGAGTCCAAACTGAAAAACTGAGAACGGCAATCAGGCGGAGCGGGGAGTGTGGGGGGTTTAGGAGGGGTGAGCAGGGGAGTGAGGCACTGAAGGTGATTTATTTTTCCAAAATGAGCAGAGTGCTGAGTTGTGACTCTTATTCCCTGAAAGATGTTGCTCTTGTTACAGCGCTGAGTGCTGAACTTCCACCGCTGGAACTCTTCTGAACTTTGGCTCCGCGCCCCCGAAGGAGGAGCAGTTTACAGCCATGCCAGGAAGTTAAAATGGGATGACTGACCTCAGAGGGAAAAAGTGCTGGCGAATATAGTTTTTTTTTAACCTACACAAACATGTATTTTTTTAGGGGGATCTTCAGCTTTGTTTATACTCGCTTGTAGTGTGAACGGAGGCGTTAATACTTGATTTGCTGTTCGCTGCATTATTCTCAGAAACGCCCGAGGGTGCACAAACAAAATGAACTGTGAAGAGTCAAAAAGAACGAGTGTAACCAAGAGATATGCCCATAGACTGAAGGTGTAACCAACAGAAACCCATAAATCAACTACCCAAATGTCAAGGAGGTATTTTAATGATTTGTAAACTCATATCTCATATTCATCGACTACTTTATAGCCTTTATACAGGCCCTGTATAGAAATAAGTCAATTATTAAAAGCATTATAAAGAAACAAAGGTTGAATATCCTTTAAACAATCTGATCTGGCTGCAAAATATTCACGCAAATGTAGATTTTTTAAGACATCCTGTTTCTAAAGCATTAAAAAGCAAATTGCTCTTCTTTGTATAATCCCTGGACATGTAAATAGTGATTTTAATCAGTCAACTATTTGTGACAGTCATGTGATTGTGCGCCAAGTTACAAAAGTTTAGAGGTGCGACCATTTTTTTTGCCAAGACCTCGACCGATACCGCTCTCATGTCTGTATGCACATAAAGCTAGAGCGAGTGAGCAATTAGCTTAGCTTAGCATCGAGACTGCAAGGGGAACAGCTAGCCTGTACTATTGGAGGATGAAAGTAATACAATTGTTCTTTAGTGGCTCCCACTTAGGGCTGAAGGATTTTGAAAAAAGTATCTAATTGCAAATGTTTTTCACTGGCAAGATGATTTGTGATATTCATTTTTTAATATCACTCTTATTTTCATATTTAGACAAACATATGAAAGTGTTATGGTGTGATTATTAGGGGGATCTATTCCAAACAAAGATGTTTTCTTAAGTCTGTCGAATATGATGTGTATGTCATCTCTGCAACATTATATTTGATTTAAAACGGAATTTAGACACACAAATTTTAACAAATATTGCACCTTTTGCAATTTTGAAATCCTAGTTATGCCATTTTATTTACAATAAACTTTTCATTAATCGTGCAGCCTCACTCCCACTGAGGAGATTTGTCTTAGACTGAGGTTGAAATTAAACCAGTCATTTCCGCTTTTCTGCTTTCGCCTCAGCCTTTATTGTCATTTATAAAAGAATAAAAAAAAATAAAAAAGCCTTGTTCTCAAGTTAGCCCCGTCTGCTCGTCCACTTAGCCGCTAACGTGATGATTCTGGATATTGGAGCTTTACAAAACTCGGTTAAGGAGTTCCCACCTTCTGCTTCAGCACAGTGAAGAAGTGTGTTTAATACAAGCTGCTGAAAGCTGATGGATGTGGGTACAGCAGAACACACACACACACACACACACACACACACACACACACACACACACACACACACACACACACACACACACACACACACACACACACACACACACACACACACACACACACACACACACACACACACACACACACACACACACACACACACAGACTATTTCCCATGCCCCAGTAACAGATATTGCACTGTTAACCCATTTGTGAAACCTTTGTAAGAGGAGATTGTTCTGTGTCCTGATAGGTAGAGGAAGGTAATAACGGTGCCGAAGGGTACAGGTTCAATTCCCACTGAGGTCGCCAACGCTAAAAATAAATGCACTCAAGTCACTGTGGGTGTTGTTCAAATTTAGTTTCAAATGAAATCCTTAAATTGGCTTCAACTAAACCGATAAACTATTTATGCCTCGCAAACTTTTTAATCAACCATCAAACTTTTTCGGTCTTGAAAAAAAAAAAAAAAAAAATCCTAGGGGTTGTTATCATGAATTATTATTAATAATAATAATAATAATAATAATAATAATAATAGTACTATTTCAAAAGATATTGTGTAAAAATCTAGGGATGTATAAATTATTTCATAAACGTTATGAAATAGAATGATTTGGTAAATTATAAAATAATGCAAAAATAAATAAATTCTAGGACAAAGTCACTGCCAAACTATTTATATATATATATATATATATATATATATATATATATATATATATATATATATATATATATATATGAAGAAGGGTTTTTTTCAATACATGAGTGTAAATATTATTTAAAATATGTTTTTAAGTTCACCGTATAAAAAGCTAAAAAAGGAGATGTGTTTATATTGATGAGCTCAAATAATGGAACAACACATTATGGAATGTGTAACTCACTTTTGGTTTTCTCAGGATTGTTTAGAAAGCTATTTTTACGGGTTACAAGTGTGAATAAAATAGATTTTTTAGCCTAATTGATAGGAATGCAGGATAGACATTTATATAAACACATGCTACTTCTGCCTGAGCCTACTACTGCTGCTAAATGTCCTCTAATTAACACCACTGTATTAGTCTAACGATGGCGCTCTGAAGGACAAAGTCAGACTCTTCACCTAGCATCGTGTCATCACTCCTCCCGCTACAGTCATGGAGATAAGGTTAGGGAACAAAAGAGTATCCCTTTAAATGAATCGCTAACCAAACACACGTGTGTACTTATGTGTGTGTGTGGTGTGTGTGTGTGTGTGTGAGGCCGGGCTGGTTAGCTAGCACCACTAATGAGCGCCATACATCACATGCTATCAGGGCTAATCACACAGAAGGCTATATTTAGCTTCAATTAACTGTTTTCCGTGGGACCAATCAACACTTAGCAGGCGACACCGCCGCTGTTAATGTGACCGTGTGTGTGTGTGTGTGTGTGTGTGTGTGTGTGTGTGTGTGTGTGTGTGTGTGTGTGTGTGTGTGTGTGTGTGTGTGTGTGTAGGTTTATGTTTAATTAAGTAGGACAACCTGTGTATATGAACATAAGGGCTTAGTAGCTTTTGGAAGGAAACAGAAGCCATCACCATGAACTCGTGCAGCAGAAATAATTTGGTTCAAGTTTAGTTTAAACTCGGTCAACTGGGCTCCAGAGACAGAAAGTAAGCTTATTGCTGTTGTTGGCTTTATTGTTGTATATGTAATAGATATTAAACAAAACAAATCAAGCGTCATGGTTAAAGGTTATGTTAAATAACCAACCTTTTTCATTAAAATCAGGAACATATAAGCTCTTTAATTAGGAGCAATTCAACATTTGTGTTATTATTGTTTTCACTGTAGCGTTGACATTCTATATGCAGCATGTTTTGTTGTTACTGCCTCTAGCTTTCATAAAACACAGCCGGACATAACTTTATCTCGGATATCTTTGGAGTCATTTCTTCCCCTTTAGCTGCTAAATAACAGTTTCAGCATTTCAGACATCAATGTTAAAGGATTGTTTTCTTTTGTCTTTTCATAAATTAGTCTGAAATTAAATTCCAAGTTCCAAAAAAAAGCTGTTTTCTTTGCTTTAAAATTCTTCAAACTGTAATTCCCTCAGTGTCACTCTCACAAATCACCCACTCCAGAGCACAAGCTGTACTAACGTTACCCAAACATGACCCTGTATTCTACTGTATTGTCGGCCACAGGTCTTGTTTTTATGCTGTGTCTGTTTAAGAACAACAACAACAAAGATATTCATCTGACCTCCATGACACAACAGATACAACGAATAGAGGGCAAGGGGACAGAGGGAGGAAAGAAAATAGGAGGAGAGATGGAGGGCAGAAGGAAAGGAGAGAAGGTAGGGTTGATGAGAGGAAGATGTATAAATATAGAGGGAATAGGTCAGAGAGGGGAGAAAGAAAAAGGAAGGAGGAGGTATAAAAAGGACAAGGAGAAAGGAGATGATGCTTTTAGCCAGGGAAAGTAGGTGAAAGGATGCAAGAGGCCAGACCAATCCTCCATGAGAAAGACTTGGCGGAGGGCAGCGGGCTTTCAGGGCGGAGCCAACTGAGCTGTTTCTCCACAGAGTCTGGCTCAGAGGCTCAGAACACTGTGAACTGGACCGCTTCACCCTCTCTCTGCCGGGAATGGTCCTGTCACTCCTTTGGCCTGGACGGGTGGTGCTGTTCAGAAGGGGTTAGTGTAGCGTGAGTTCAAGTGTGTGCGTGTGTGAGAGAGTGTGTGTGTGAGAGAGTGTGTGTGGGTGTAGCAACACAGCTGGCAAGGCTCTAGCTGGCTCCAGCATCGGGGCTTTTACTGTTGCACAATGAAACGGCCGTCAGTCCAGAAGAATACGCTCCTTTTTTAGCAATAAATCAGCAGAAATAAAGAAGTTGGGAATGGGAAATGAGGGGGGGGAGAAAGAAGGGGGTGATGGGAAATGGGAGGGGCAGGAAGGAGGTTGACGTTTCATGAGAAGTAAAAGACTGAGTAAGATGGACAGATATTATACGGTCTGTATTTCTTATTAAAGGCTTCTATTCTAAAAAAAAAAAAAAAAAAAAGGCAAATCCATAATTCTCCCATGACTCCTCACGATTAAGTCTGCGTGCTTCTAACCAGTAAATATGTTGTTATGGTATTTCACTGTGCATTGAAAAAACTTATATATCCATCATTACTGATGTTACGATCCATCAGAGAGACACTTTAATCCATAAAGTCCCGACGTTGATGGAGCTACAAACTTTGGCCTAACTCAAGACATTTACAGCCCAATAAATATATAATATATATATATATATATATAAAGCTTTATGCCGTGTTCACACCGAAAGCGAAGCGAATATTCGCAACGCGTCAGTTTACTCGCAGGTTCATTTGTGTATATTTGCTTTGTTCGCACTAGACGCGCCGCAGAGGGGGAGGGGCTTATCTCCATGGAAACCGTTGTCAACTCATCCATTTATTTCCGCCATCAACCATGCAAGATATAACCATAAATAACTACTATATCTGCTTTATACTTGTTGTGGCAGTCCCAGATGTCCCGGGAAACTAAACGCCGTCTTGTCTGGTTCATAACATCATCCGGTGGCGCCGTATTCACTGAATCCAGCGAGCCACCCGTCGGCTGGTTTACTACAGCTGTATGGACCGAAAATAAACCATTTTACTGTGATTTAATTGCAATAAATGTACAAAAAGGGACGCCGAAATGACAACACAGTGATGGTGGTTTGTAAAAAGTCTGAATTCATGTTTTGTTAGTTCTCTCTGCAGGACGACAAGGAAATTACTTTTAAAATGCTTGTTTTCTGAACGGAGCTCGGGTCGATGACGGAGTGACAGGAAGTGAATCTCAACGCTGATTGGCTGTCGCAACATAGCGTCATGCAAATTGTTCCCGAATGATGCGAATTTCGCAATTTCGCCTCATTCGCGACGCAAAGCCTCGAGTTCGCGTCTCCTCGCGTATATTCGCATCTGTGCATTGACTTTACATGGAAACTGAACGCGCGAAACATTCGCTTCGCTTTTGGTGTGAACATGGCATTACAATGAGGTTGCAGAAGTTAGAAATCTCCTTCATATTCTGATTTGAGGATTTAGATTATTATCCATAATGTCGTAACAAACCGTGGTAGATCTACCAGGAGATATGAGACTTTGAAATGTTGGCACATACTCCTGTAGAAGTCACAAGTCCGCTTGATATCAACCTTGCTTTAACGGTTACTTTAAAACTTTTTGTGGAATTTCCAGAGACAGCCAGACGCCATTAGCAATGGTTTATGGACTGAGTAGGTCCTTCATTCTTGAAATAATTACATACATAATCGTGTACCATTGTCTGCAATATATATATGGTCTCGATTCATCTCTTGTTGCTTGGCTCGGTTCCATGCTTAAAACTCTATATATATATATATATAAGGATTTTTTGAAACGTCAATGAAGTGAATGATTGGGAGTTTCACCTCCAGAAAAAGTGTCACTGTTGAGCTCTATATCATCTGATGTTGGCTGATCACATTTATACCTTAAACACAATTGCAGCATTGAATTTATTTTATTTTATTTACATTTATTTGTCTAAATTTAAGAGTAAATCATTTTTTTGTTGAATTAATTTTCAATCAAGTGTACCGTCGTATTACAGTAACTATTATCTCTGATCCAAATCCAAAATGTACTGATCAGCTGTAACCTATCCTACTCCAGGACATGAATGAAACCCGGACTGAAAGTCCTCTGTTGTGTTGAACTGCATTAATCCCCAGAGATTTTCCAATTTAATTATACTATTATTACCAAATATTTCAGAGGATAATCTGAGTATTAGCTCAAGTTCTAAAGCTGAAATGGCAGAAGAAGTTCAGAATGAAGGAATCTTTTTGCTTTGAGACAACAAACTGAATATATACAAACAAATACTTTTACCATTAAAAGATGTTATGCGAAGATGTTCTTTACCTACCTAATCTGAACAGTGCCTGTACTCCTGCTACTTCACCCACGTGAGTTAGCTGCACTCATATGGGTAACACATATTGGTGGAGCAAAGGTGCAAAGTCAGCTTGGCATCACAACCTCAGTTTTCCAAGAAAAATTATAATACAACACGAAACCCAGCGTACACTGATTCTTTTCTAACCACACCAACATGTGTGGTTCCTCTGAAGACTTCATTAAAGAATATTTGCAGAACAACTATAATCACTGAGCTGTGTGGGCAGTATCCCACTATACATTAAGTCCATATTTGTATAAGGAGCAGCCCCGGAGGGAAAACCTAACCACTAATACTAGCCGTGTTAGCGCCTTGCTATGCCCAGTCAAATCTGCAGGAACACTTGTGTGCAATGGAATGGAGGATTCTGGGATACCTTCAAACTGCATCTGTCATTAGGAGGCATCTGGGAGTTTATGTGCACATGTCTGGGCCGAAAAGGATTTGAAACCCAGAAGATGTGAGATTGACCCACATACGGGGCCGTCCTGCAGCCCGGCGGAGGTCTCCTAAGCCTCGCTGTAATTGAGGGCCGAGGGAGCACCGCGGGAGTGACGGCCGCTTAATGAGAAATTATAGTTCTGCTGATGCTTTCAGAAAAAACCTGACTCCATTTGATAGTAATTACATCTCATATGGTTTCATTACGCCGGGTCCTTATTTGGATTAGGCAACATTACCACTGAAATAGGAGAGGATAAACTCTGCCGGGATTAACACCAGTTTGAGACCCTCAACACACACACACACACACACCAACACACACACACACACACACACACACACACACACACACACACACACACACAGTGTGACAAATGAATGAGGTTCTGCAAGTGAGTCCAGCAAGAGCAGTCATACATAGTGGTTAAAACTACACTACTTTTATCTTGATTATCCTAAAATTCTTTAATTACTTCAAGTGAAAGCCTTTGATTTGACAGTCTGGAAACAAGTTTCTGCTGAAGTTTCTGCATTTTTCTGTCAATTGAGATTAATCTACCAATTGTTTCAGCATCATTTCTCTCGATGATGATGATGAAAGGCAGCAGCATTAGCATCCTCGTCAGGTCATTATCGTTCAAGGTGTAGGAATGTAGGAAAACTGTTTACTGCTTTAAACAGACCTTTAACAGCATCTTAACACCGTTGTATCATGTTGGTCCCTGTTTTGAGTGTGATAACAGGTTTCCATACCACATTTTAATGACTTCATTTTCTTCACACGTTTTTTTTAATAACATTAAAACAATCCCTAGACATTTTCCACTTCAACTACATCATCTTTTTCATTTGGGAGCCGTTTCTGTTAAAATGCTCCTCTTACGCTTTTCTGTTCCATTCTAGCAGCTTTTTAAGACCTCTGTTGATAATTGGAGAGCTGAAGTTTGCATAGATAATACGCCGGGGCTGCAGTGACTTCAGAGGGAGACTTTCTCAATACCACAGATATTGCACTTGCGATTAAAAGTGGTTCTGCTAAGTCAGAGGTAAGAGTGGGTGGATTTGAGATGCGGGCGGTATTAGAGCTCCGAGTTTAGGCTTTAATCCGGACCGAGGTGGAGCAGGCGTCGAGGGTTTTTTCCCCGTCTGAGTCTATCTCTAACACCCACCCACACCACGCAAACACACACAACTCTGCAAATTATAAGTCCTAACCTACATACACACCAATGCTGAAGTGAGCTCTTAGGTTTAAAGTACCAAAAGTTCCCTATTTTCACTCACACACACACACACACACACACACACACACACACACACACACACACACACACACACACACACACACACACACACACACACACACACACACACACACACACACACACACACACACACACACACACACACACACACACACCTCCCCAAACCCATCAGCAAATCTCTTTCCCTTTCACCACCTCGGTCCCCAGGAGAGGAGCCCCGGCACTGAAATCTAATTAAAAGGCTCCATAAGCAGAGCTCAAATGAAACTGTCACATCAAAGTCGGCGCTGGGACGGGATGACACAAATCAATAAGAACAGAGAGCTTCGGCAGATCCCCCCGGTACACCCCGGAGACTCCTGGGCCGACCTGGGCCGGGATTAGCGCCAGACAGACACCACTCCGACTGGAGGTGGAGTGTCGGCGGCTGTAGTCTGTGTTAGAGGGGGTGAGTGATGGAGTCTGTTTGTCTATGTATCAATTTCTCTGTCTGCCGGACAAAACCCTACTTTAAATGCAGAGTGTGAATTCACAATCAGAAAAGCAACAACACAGAGAAGTAGTTCAGCGATATCAACACTAGAGTTGTTACAATATTGGTATCGAAAATGCCTCCAATATAACATAAAATACTGGATCAGGTATCAGCGTGGCCAAGTGTCAATGCACCGATCAGAAGTCACGTCATCATATCATTTATCAGTTCATGAACGCAACGTGGGATCAATAAAAACACGTGTCACAGCTACCCGATCCGCACATCCTGCCTGATCGCTTCTGCACATGTGCAAACTACTTCTAGTACTAAACACACGTGGTTAAACAGTCTCATGCACGTATTTTCTTTCCCTGACAATACAACACTTTGACCAACAAATCTGTGTGGATATTTGCAGAAAGAGCGCAGGTCCTGCTTGGCTACATAACGAGGCTAACAGCTACCAACCGGAGGTAGCTTTGAGTTATATTATGATGCTTTCAAGCTCATTTCAGTAAAAATTTGTATTGGGCGAAAGTAAATTCTATAACGCTATCATGATGTGTTCAAATGCAATCTTGTAAAATTCAGTTTTTTTGGTGATAAACATGAATAAATCCAGTTGTTTGAAGGAGATTTGACAGCAGATATAAAATAGTTATCAGAGGGGGAATTGTGACCTGCTCAACTTCTTAACACTAGCTCTAATCAGCTTATAATACTTTATTTAAACTGGTAAGGCCAAGATTTTGTTTTATTAAAGCTAATATTTGAATAAAAACACATAAATGAAATACAAGCATTTATGTTCTAATCATTTAAATTGTGTTTTTTTACAGTGTCAGGGTGGAAACATCTCTAGTTCCCACTTTATCTGTAATAGACAATTACATTTGTTGTCCATGCAGCTGTGATGATTTACATATAGTGCTAGGAAACAGTTGAGAGCAGTTTCACAAGCGCAACTTCATACAAACCCAAGCATAACACTGCTTATAGCAAACTACATGTATCTGTTTTAAAAAGCTGTTTGAACAGGTCGCCTGTGTGTGTGTGTGTGTGTGTGTGTGTGTGTGTGTGTGTGTGTGTGTGTGTGTGTGTGTGTGTGTGTGTGTGTTTAAAGCTGAACCTGAACTTGAAAAAAAGCAAACTTAATTGCAAGTCAGAGCTCTAAAGCTGCTTTCAGACAGCGGGCGGCTGCCTTCAGGCAAAATCAATGTCCTGTCCCGGCAACCAGCCATCCTACCAGCCGGCACACCACAGGCCGCGGCTGTCCACCTCCTATAATCTCATCACGCAGCTAAACAGAGCGGGGTGTTAGCTTTGAAGCTGACGGTGCACCAACACCTCCCCTCTTCATCGATCCGTCTGATCTCTGCTGGTGAAGAGGAGCATCATGCGTTGAACTAAGACGAGCTGCAAGTCAAATCTGGTCCCGTGTCGTCTCCGTCACGTGGTTTCTGTGGTTGCCACGGTCACGCGACAAGCTTAGTCGATGTATCTGAACCATGCATCTGTGTTTTTACTTGATTGCAATCACCAATCAGCTTATCTCTCTGTGAAGAACGTTGGTCAACATTGGTTTTAGATGTGCTCTGTAAATAAATTGACTGGACTGGTCAAGTTGTAGTTCATTGAGTGTCTCACTGTCCTCTTCATGAATCGATCCATCTACTAATCCCTCTGCTTCAGAGTAGGGAGTGTAGCCAAAAGGGAAAACTTTGACTCTTGTAAAGTAGACTGTTCTCTTGGTTCTCTTTGTTTTACTACCGTGCTACATACATGTAATCCTTTTTTTTTTTACTGTTTAATAAGTGAGAACATAACTTTGATGATATAAGCCAGCCAAATATTTTTTTCTACTTTCCAATTCTAATAGAAGTTTATAGCGGAGTGAGTCCTGCAGGGACTGATAAAAAAAAAAAAAGAGTGTAATCTGGTCTGCTTATGAAGTGGGGCTCATTGGGCTCTGGAGGAAAACTTCTGGAAGATTGAGAGGTGAGATTAAACATCGGTGTGAGGAGTGGAGGATGACTTACCTGCATGGATGAGAGTGGAGACCGGGTTCAAGGGAAGACAGGAACAGAGAGAGAGAGAGAGAGAGAGAGAGAGAGAGAAGGAAAAAAGTTAGTTCAGTTGTAACAAACATAACAGTTGATCTGAGAGGCAACATAGACTTAATATACATTGGAGCTTTCTAATTATCTCACACATTTAATAAGAAAGACAGAATATAACTTAAAATAAATTATAAACAACTAAACATCGCAAAGACAATTAGAAAACCCCCAAAATATAATGTCAAAAATGAAATAAACTATATATATATATATATATATAAACTTCTCGACAACCGAAACTGAAACTTCTACCACTCCACCGAGAGAGAGAGAGAGAGAGAGAGAGAGAGAGAGAGAGAGAGAGAGAGAGAGAGAGAGAGAGAGAGAGAGAGAGAGAGCCTCAGGGTGTTTGGAAGAACACTGGCTTATATTGGCCAATATTTCATTCAGTGCTTCGTGAAGTAATCTTCCTCCCAGGCCTCTCAATTATGCATTACACAATGTTAAATCGCCAAACAACAAATGCATCGTTATTCCAGTTTCTTAATCAGTATGTGGACACAATACTCTTCTCTGTGATCTTTTGCATCTTCAAAAACTATTTTCATTTACAAGTAAAGTCATAAAATACTAGATGCGCTAGGATTTTTGGATTCAGGCCTTTTGATTCAAGTTTTTACAGTGTGTTAGAGAAGTTCAATACTAGTTCAGCTGTAATTTGTTACAAATGTAAGCTTGATTTCATTTGATTTGACCATAAAAACAGAGCAACAAAGGCCTTCATTTGAGTTACGTCAGGGTGAAAAAGTTCCAAAGAGCCTCTATGTCCGTCTACAAGCCAACCTCTTGAGAGGCAGAATTGAAGTGCACCCAAACAACAGATGGTCCATTTAATTCTGCATGTTCTCCTCCTGAGATCCCATACATTCCCTATCAGTTAGTGAAAATAAAGTACATTATCCAACCCTCTGCACAGCGATGCTTATATCCTGAGAGACATCGATACTTTACGGAGCACCGTGGGGAATAGCAGAGCGGGGCTGGCTGAGCCGGCCTTGTTGTTGAAATGAGCACTTTTACTCTTGCACAGACACAACAGCGATACAACGATACTTTACACAACGGCCATTGTCGGGGGGAAGACAAGCAAACGTGGCTAATTTGCAATGTGAACAAAAGGGGATGTGTGTGACAGCTCTGCAGTGACACGTTTCTGTTGCATTTAGGGATGGAGGCGGGATTAAGAGTCCAAAGCGTGTGATCCCCGCCTAGTCTGACTGTGATCTTTCTCTGGAAAGACGCTGCGTGGTTGACAGAGAAATGTCTGCAGAAAACAAAAACAACAGGAGCCACAATGGAAGTCTCCTACATGTCTCCTTCACCAAACCTGAAGAAACGCTGCGAACAAAAGGCAGCCATTGTGGAAGTCACCTGTATGAAGGATTCACTCTGCTGAAGACTTTATTCTCTATTAGTATTCACCATTACAGCCGACACATTCTTCTTGGTCTCTCGGGGAAAAAAAAAAACTTATAAAAATAAACAAAACTTTATTTCAACATTCATGATTAAATTAAATTTGACCACTGGATTTTAGGAGCAGCGGGCTTCTGTAAACGCCCCCAAAACCATGTCCAGGTAGGTTTGATGGTTTTATTGCAACATATCTTGGGTTATCCATTTGATAATTCTATTCAACCAATTTATTTCTATCATACCGAAGCATATTTTTAAAAAGACCAAATGTATTGCACAGTAGAAGACACTTGTTTCATTCAATGACGTCGTTTTTGGGCGGAAGAGCCTCATTAGGAAAGACAAAATGCTTTTCAAACTTTAGGTCTACTCAAAGCATCGTTAATAAAAGCGAATACAAGTACAACAGTTGGCAGGATTACTGGTTTTTATACCTTCATTATATCTGGATGTATTAGAACAATTGTATATATGTATACAGTATATTTCACCATGGCAGTGTTGGAGTTTTCTATGGTTTTCGTATCAATGTGATGATGTACTTTGATTTGTCTGCTATAAAAAATGAGCTATTAAATACATTCCTGTCTTGTGATATTAACAGTTTATAAATAGATTTTCTAGGAAACTTTTTTTTTTAGTAGAAGCACACACAACTTCATATCCTGACAAGGGAGTTCCATGGTTTGTCCCCCGGAGTACCATGTAGATGCAGTTTTAGATGTTTTTATTCTTTATTTGAGTCATTTGAATGAGTGGGGAGTTCATGTCTTTCCTGCAAATGTTCTAAAATTTACAACCGCATCTAAGAAGATTTGTTCTGGATGTCTGCAGAGCCGGATGACCCGAGCAGCCAGTCCCAGTTTTGATAAATGATGTACACTGCAAGTGTAAAATTGGCTTCTTGGGTTAGGAGGCACTCAAACTGAACCATGCTACATAGAGAGAAATTACCCCGAGACTATATTTTTCAGCCTTTTCCCTAAACTTTTAAGTATGAAGGACAAGTATGCATTATGTATTTATCCTCCTTGTACAGTAGCCTCGGTACTACAGATGATTCTTGAAGGTTTTGCAAAAAAAGGCTAAATGAATCATTTGAAATATAAACTCTACAATCTTGTAGCCAGCCAGAACCAGAAAAGGGTTTGACTTTTGATGCACAGTTCTTTGAGAATAAAGTCACATAATGTTAAAAGAGCAGAAAGCAAGAAAAGAAAGGCCTCTATAGAAGTAGTTACAGGTTGTGAATGAACTTGACATACAGTAACAGGTTCATGATGAAGAAAGGACCCATTCATACAATCTCTCAAAACTTTTTTTTCAGTGACTTGCAGAGTTTAGTTCCCTCAATGCACCTGGATATAGTTGGAGAATGTGTTTGTGTGATCTGCTTGGTATTCTAGCGGGCTCAGCGCACAAGTCAAGCGTGGCAGATCTGCCTGTGCAAGTCTCCACAAACCCCAGAGCAGAAGGTGCATCCTGCCTGGGCCCCCAAACAGAACATTTCACAGTCTGACTTGAAACACATGGTCCTCGCAGGAACGCCGTTTTGTGTGCGTGTGTGTGTGCGTGTGTGTGAATGTGTGCGAGATCGTCCATCAACTTAAGATCTTAAAAATAAGAACTTGAAAATGTAAATATATACATATATATATATAAATATATTGTGTTTTATATGTATGAACAAATGTTCAAAGTTATTGAATTAAAAAAAAAAAAAAAAAATAAATAATAATAATAATAATAAAAAAAAAAATAATAATAATCTACCCGGCATGCAATGCGCGGTGATCGCCGGAACCTATTTCCCGGTCACCGGGATTCTACCGGGACGTCTCCACTAGCTCCCAGGCGGCTCAACCTCCTCTAGCTATGCTAGCTATAGGAGGTTGAGCCGGCCGGTCCACCGGTACCGGTACCGTGAAAAACACCGGTAATCCGGCACACCGGTATACAGGAGGATGAGCCGTCCAGATAAACATCCGTGAAAACATCATGACGTGACGTCACTGCACCGCGACTGTGACAAACGCGAAACATTAAATAAAGATAATAAAACATTAAATAAAGATAATAAAACATTAAATAAAGAGAATAAAACATTAAATAAAGATATTAAAACATTAAATAAAGAGAATAAAACATTAAATGAAGAGAATATAACATTTAACAAAGATAATGAAACATTAAATAAAGAGAATATAACATTTAACAAAGATAATGAAACATTAAATAAATAGAATAAAACATTAAATAAAGATAATAAAACATTAAATGAAGAGAATGAAACATTAAATAAAGAGAATGAAACATTAAATAAAGAGAATATAACATTTAACAAAGATAATGAAACATTAAATAAATAGAATAAAACATTAAATAAAGATATTAAAACATTAAACAAAGAGAATAAAACATTAAATGAAGATAATAAAACATTAAATAAAGAGAATGAAACATTAAATAAAGAGAATATAACATTTAACAAAGATAATGAAACATTGTGAGTCAGATCGGGTGTCCTGCAGCACGGGGGCCCCACAAGGAACCGTTCTGGCTCCATTCCTCTTCTCCATATACACATCAGACTTCACATACAACTCTGCTACCTGCCACCTGCAAAAGTTCTCTGACGACTCTGCAATCATCGGCCTCATCTCCGCCGGTGATGAGAGGGAACACAGAGAACTGAACCAGGACTTCACAGGATGGTGCCGGCGGAACCGCCTCCAGATCAACTCTGGTAAAACCAAAGAGCTGCTGGTGGACTTCCTCCGGGGTAAACACTGTCCTCCGGAACCAGTGAACATCCAGGGACAGGACATTGAGATTGTGCAATCTTATAAGTACCTGGGTGTTCACTTGAACAATAAACTGGACTGGACTAATCACACAAATGCACTTTATAAAAGTGCATTTGAGTGATTAGTGGGGTTTTGAATGGCAGAGTGTGTGTAAGTGAAGGGAGAAGATGGCGTACGGTTCGCATTGATGCACACATGCATTCATTTGCAAACAAGCCCAGTCACGTCCCCGCCTGGATCTCCTCGCTCGGGCTGTTTCTCCACAATCCCCGAGTCTCAACTAAACTCTGAAAGATCTCCACAAACTTAGTTCCCACGACCGAGCTAAGTCTCATAAAACCCCCTCCATTACAATCATTATGAAATAATTGCCTCATTTTCATCACCCCATAAGGAGTTTTTCTCTTTGGTTGAACGCAGACAGATTTGAACGGTCTTGAAAAATTCCCAGTTGTACGGCGGAGTCAAAGGCAAAATTCTAATTACGGACAAAGGCGTGGGAGGTAGTAAAGGGGTTATAAGATAGGCTGATGGAAAGAAAACAAAAGGGAAGGAGATGGACAGAAAGAGAGAAAGAGAAGTGTGCAGACAGAGAGACGTGGCTCTCGGCGGCCTCGGTTCAAAGACGGCTGCACGGCGGGTCGGTTTCTAACGTTAATTCAACCAAACGGACAACAAGTGCCGCTCCGCTTCTCTAGGCAATTAATCTTGCTTGAGCCGGGCAAAGAGAGAGATTTCAGAGAGAGAAAGGGTCTAAAAAAAGGCTGCATAATTTTTTCGGAGCCAATTATCGTGACAAGAAGAGGGAGGGGAGAGAAGGGAGAGAAGGGAGAGGAGGACAGACGGACAGAACGAGAGCGAGGGAGGAGGTTATGGGAGAGAAAGACGTTGGAGAGGAGAGACACACACGAGCATGTGACAAAAAAAGAATTGATGCCGAGAATCAGTATTTGGGTCAAATCCTGATCTGAAGAAAAGATGAGCAAGATGGGTACAATGTGTCAGTAAAAGGTCACCAATTTACCCAGAGTTCACAGCAAGGGGCTTTGACACCGAGCATGCTCATCTGGCTTGTCAAAAAAGTAAAAAAAAGAAATCAATCTGTGTCAAAAACAAAAGTCGGTCGTACTCCAAGGATGTGAAGACCGAGGCTTTTGAGAGGACGGCTCGCACAGAGAGCTTTGTTGGCGTCAACGCTGAGCTTAGCTGTCAGTGATGCACTTACACTGACAGATAACCGTTATTATGGATGTAGTTAAAGTGGAATGATTTCGCCGACGAGGATATAAACACATTTAAAGGGTGGCGGTGGGTGGGGGTGGGGGGGGTTGTACAACGAGATGATTTCGCCCCTTTGGAAAAAGTAGTTAAACCCAGAACCATTTCTTCTTTAAAGGACTGTGTTGACAGTGCAGGGACATTTTAGGAGTACGGGGGGGGGGTAATGGGTTTCACTTCTCTGAGGAACGCTCCAATATCCACAGAGGTGTGTGAAAACGTTTGACCCAGGCCGTGCACGTTTTCATGAAAACGTATCTTTAAAAAAAACAACACGGAGCCCCCCGGCAACATTTGATGCTTTTCTTTGGAGACCGCAATTATCGAGTCGTTTAGAAAAAAAACCAAAAAACTGAGGACATTCGTGGCGCTTAGTGAGGAGCCACACTGCGCTCTAAATGATTCTGACAGCGAGTGCAAAAACAACATGGGAGAATGGCAAGTTCCTCAGCTTTGGGTCTATCTGGTTTTTTCCAAAAGGGTCTGGTCCAACATGGCCGCCTTAGGGTGGACTTTCCTTTCAGGAATAACACTGTACAAACACACAGAGGGATCTATGACAGGAGAGGGGGTCTGGGTTTTAAATGTAGGGTGTGTATACTGTTATTGTAGATCCCTGGTCCCTTTTGTGAGTACAGGGAAGTTGAAGTTTTTTTGAATGTGGTCAACTTTTTGAGGGTTCGATGAATGACCCTGTATAACAAAATCAGTGAGGCTCAAACCATCACCACAGTTGTTTGTTATGACTTGTTATTTTCAATTTATTTGCTGACTTAACAAATAATTGTTTCAGCATCTGTGTCCTGGTAGAGATTCTTCTACGTCAGTGAAACAGGGGTCTTTGATTTCTTTAGCATACCTGCATAGAATGTGGAAGTGGACGTCTTAACGGTCATCCACCAACCGATGGATGACGTCATGCCGTTTTGAGGCCTCAAGTTCAACGTTTTGGATGTTGGCATCTTGTTTTTTTGCCTGTCGCCATCTTTGTTTTCAGCTGTTGCCATCTTGGTTGTAATAATCTTTCATGATTCGAAAACACACTGCGAAAAGGTTAAAGTTGTAAGACGAAAACACAGAAAACTCCCAGACCGGACAACGCTGTGGTAGAGACCTGTCAATCAAAAGGTAGCCCCGCCCTAAAGCATCCCCTGCTTTATGGTCTGTTTGACTCTAAATGGAGCATCATTTACTAAATGAACATCATGCTGTATTGAAGAAGACTTGAAACTAGAGATTGAGACCATAAACTCATGTTTACAATGTTTACTGAGGGAATAAATCAAGAGAGAAGTAGAGTCATTTTCTCATAGACTTCTATACAACCAGAGGAGTCGCCCCCTGGTGGACAGGAGAGAGAATGCATGTTTGAAGGACTTCCGCATTGGCTTCACTCTTCAGACTCGGAGGTCGCCGCCTTCTACTGAGGTCTGCCTCTTTTAATCTCCTTTGAGACTAAATAAAAACTTATTAAGACTTAAAAAAAAAACACAAGTAAAGAACCATAACACCCAACGACAGTAGGACGCTGAAGATAAAACATTATCAGAGAAATATATGAATGTGTGCACGCATGTCTCATTGAACTTTTCCAAATATAGTCAGGTCTTTCCTTTTTCTATTTCAGAGCATCGGGGTGTGTTGGTATACTGTCTGCTCTCTCCCCCGCTGTTCTGTCAGAGATTGCAGAGGTTATTTCATAAAGGGGCCATCTCCAGGCCTGCCTCAGACCCAATCACCCCCCCAGCAAATCTCATTTACACCAAACCCCGGGGACACTGCGGCCATTTCTGCTGCTAACTCTGTTCTGCAGCAGCCTGCAGCGAGGCTGAGTTAAGCAGCAAAAACATGTCGGCGGGGGGGAACACTGCCTTTCACATTACGCAGATTCTCATCAAAATGAAGACCACTGCAGAGCAACATTTAAATATGATCATTCATACACACATATGTGTTTACTCTTGTCACTGTGGCTTGACAAACAATCTGCATATCTGACGTTTATGTTTCTGGCAATCAAGGAAATTGAAGTTCTGTTTTTGTCGGTTCCCCATGTTTGACTGGCTGAGCTGTAAACAATAAGAGTTCCTGTTTGTGTGAGCAGAATAGAAGAGTCATAGGAAAGCCACAGTTCCACAAAAAAAGAGGTTTGGAGTGGGGTTGCTTCTAGTGTCGCATAACCAAATCTTCACAACGCTGTGTCAGCACAAAAAAAAGTTCTAGCTGCACACCCGTTATTATTATTCTGGTTTCAGAGGAAAAACAAAAACTGTCTGTCTGGCTTGTTTGTATTTATGTAACCCGATGACAACCGTCTTTGGTGGCGCTGAGCACAGGATGGCCTCCGTACAAAACAGATAAGAGTCAGACTAGGTTGTGTTAAGGATTATTTTCATTATTATGGAATCTACAGATATTCTTTTAGTCTGTGAAATAGAGAAAAAAAACAAAAAAAAGAACAAAGACCAGCTCCCAGAGCCAGGGGAGATGTTTTTTAATTGCTTTTTGCATCTAACCTACCCCCAAAACTCAATTTTCTATATAAAAGGTGCTTTACACGAGACTGGGAGCATTTCTTTTGGCTCTCAACGGCTCTCGACGGCTGAGCCAGTGGCTTGCAGCTAACAGCGCTAAAAGTGCAGCTAACAGCGCTAAAAGTGCAAAAAAACAGTCTGATTCACCTGCAACATAAATCCCACCCAGCAGGTTAAAACCAAACACCACGGACTGGATGCAGATAATGACTCAAGCTATGTGACAAATATGGCACCGCTGCAAAAATCTTCCATCACTTCACCTCTTTCAAATGTTTTTATGCAAATACAGCACAAGCAGAGTGATTAAAGACACACATTACTCTCTTCTGAGGCTGAAATTAGCATATGCTTGTGAGCTGTGGGGAGCGAGGAGGGGTCGCGGCTGTGTGTTTCATAACCAGTTTGGCTGCCCCCCCCCCCCCACCACCACCACCGCGTGGAGCACTCAGAGGAGGCCGTTTGCATCATGCTCAGAAAAAGTCAGACTTCTCAGTGTCTCTGTTATGACAACTGAGCTTGTTAGAGGGTTCTTCTGTATCTGTGTTTGCATCATCTTCATCAGCGCCCCTATTGTGGCAACAGAGCACACTGAAATCCATGTGTGTGTGTGTGTGTGTGTGTGTGTGTGTGTGTGTGTGTGTGTGTGTGTGTGTGTGTGTGTGTGTGTGTGTGTGTGTGTGTGTGTGCAGGAAGGGAGTTCAGGTTCTTGCTCAAGCTGATACACATGTGTCCAGATGTACTGCAGAGCTTTGGCCCTTCAGTTTTGGGAAAATCAAACCCCTCATTTTGTAATTACAGATATTACAAAAGATTTCCCTCTCAAACATGACCTGATTTCCTAACCGAGGATTCTGGATGTTGTCTTTTTTGCCAAAACATCTGGAAACCTTTTTTTTTTTTTTTTTTTTTTTTAAAACCCACAGCCTGTTTTTGATTTTGAGAACAGTAAACATTGTTCTAAATATAATTACACAATGATGTTTCACCTACTACTGTAGCCTGAAGGCTCTCTAAAGTCATGGCAGCCATTTGGTTAATGGGATTAAACCTGTGTGTGTGTGTGTGTGTGTGTGTGTGTGTGTGTGTGTGTGTGTGTGTGTGTGTGTGTGTGTGTGTGTTTTAGGTCTTTGGAAAACCATGACTTTACATTTATTACTGTCTGGTTTTACATATCTGGATGTATATCCCTACTGTTCCTAGCAGGCACTACTTTCCATGTGTTTTTGTGGATTACAAAGGTTTATTCCATCACTCAAAACATCAGGTCTACATTCATTTTATTACAAATGTGTTTTCTTTGTACTGTATGGAGAACGAATGGAAACAATGATCGCGTAATCACTGGTATTGTCCTTTAAAGAGAACAACTAACTACAAATGAGTCATTAAAACTCCTCCTGGTCTCCCACGCACTCACAAACACACACTTCCCCCTTTAGCCTCTTCATATATCAGACAACAACAGGACGTTTTGCCACTCGGGTCAACGGCTGTGCAGAGGACTCAGAGGTTGTGTTCTGATCTGATAAAACAGGCAGAAAGAAGAGCGGTTGGCTGCGAGTCAACAATCTGCCTATTTAGTTCCTGAGAGATCAAGAAAGAAGAGGAACGAACGCACACACGCACACACGCACACACACACACACACACACACACACACACACACACACACACACACACACACACACACACACACACACACACACACACACACACACACACACGCACACACGCACACACGCACGCACACACACACACACCAGCGCCACCTTGGCACTTGTTGATTAGCTGTAATGGATTTAACATGCGTTGAGAGAGCGGCGGTGTTCTCGCCTTTATCCCCGACATGCGGGAGTCTTTGAACGAGTGAATGGGTGGATGGGTGGATGAATGAATGGCAGGATATCAGCGCTCTCCATCACTTCCGGCGGGCCCCTCAACCTGCAGCAGATGGATTTGCTATCTGTTTTGCACTGCCTATCAGACAGAATGCTGTTCTCCCTGCTGCGTGAGGAGTCCATTGTGTTTGTATTGACAGCGGTAAATATGTGAACAGACACCCGGAGATGCGCTCCATATCACTGAATTGGATTCTTCACATGCGACACCTTTGTCTGAATTGTGAAAGGTTGAGTAAGAAGGCCGATGATTAACTGTCTGGGAGAAACATATTTCATGACGTTTCATCATTCAGTCATCTTCAAAATGTAGCATTTCAGCTTTTGTGCTGCAAACCAAACAGTTAAATTACCATCAAAGTCTCGAGAACAGGTCCTCATTAAGGCTGGTAATTAGTAACTAACGATGACTGTGTCTGTATATCAATTAATCACTTAACGGTGACATCTCTTTTAAAGCACTTCTTAAAACACATTTTTACAGAATGGCTTTTATGTGATGTCGTCGCTTTAATGTTTCGTTTTATTTGGTTTTACGATCTTATCTTATTTCCATATACTATTTTATGTTTATCTATTACATTTTATTTAATTTATTTAATTTATTTAATTTATTTTATTCTCAATTATTTCACTTTTCATTTTATTTCTTAGTTTAGTTTTATCCTATCGATTGTTTTTATTGTTTCGTCTATTGTACTGTTTTGCTGTCGAAGCACTTTGTACACTCTGTTTTTAAAGGTGCTATATAAATAAAGTTATTATTATTATTATTATTATTATTAATATTATCTACGACTGCTTTCAACATGACGACACCCAAAAGGTGTCATCATGTTTCTTGTTTGTCCAAAGCAAGAAAAAAACCTCACAATTGAGAAGCCAGAACCAGCAAAACATTTTTTTTTTTGTTTGATAAATGACGTCACTGTTAATTAATTATCAAAATCTATTGTTTGAATTTGATTTCAGCAATATAATAGTACCAAACAAAAGGCAGCAGTGTGACAGCAGGAACTGTACCGACAACCCAGCAACATGCAAACCAAAACATGCATTCTTCTGGAATAACGGCGTCCTCGCCAGTGTTTGGGTTACCATCGCTGTAACAATGGGAGGACGAGGGGCCAGCGATGATGTGGTGGAGTGGAGTGGATCCTGTTTCTGCAGGTTCTTCCTTGTTTCAGTGGAGGTCGGATGCTTGAAGGAAGTCTTCCTCCGTGTGTTTGTGTTGTGTGCTATTCTAGTTGTCTGTATGTAAATGTGTGTATAGGTTTTGAAACTAGGACACATTTTTCTGCTGTCACAGAGTTGAATAAAAGTCTCTCCAGCCTTTCTGTTCAGCTGTCAACGTGTTTCTGGCTCATTACTTTTATCTTCTTAGAGAAATGTGTTGCTGCATTGAGTTCCCCTCCTTTTCACCGAGTGAGAGTATGCTTGGTAATAAGACAACATACACCCTGAGATGATGACATTTCAACAATTTAGACCATAAGAAATGGATATAGTTGTCCTTGCACAGCTCTTTAATAAATTGTGTTAGACTAGCAGTATTGAATTTGAAGGAGAAACCTGTAAATGCTGCAGTACATCGATTTTTCAGGTATTCTCTGTATCAGCCACAAAATACACATATACTGTGTTTTTTTGCTTTAAATCAAATCAAATCAAATCATGTTAAATGGGCATTCTAGCTAACTTAGAAAGAATAAAGCCAATCCTTTTTTTTTTTCCTTTCAAGTACAATCTGAGAGACAACTTATTTCTTCTCTGACTTTGAATTATTTGCGAGTCCATCAAAGCGCAGACGGAGGAAGGGAGTGACTCCACAAACAGCTCAGATCACAACATCCTGTTTATGCCCCTTTAACACTCACTTCCTGCCTGCATCCTTCCCGCAGTAGGATTTAAAATTCATTAGTTACCCGTTATACGTCCAAGCAACGGGGGAGAGGATCGCTGTGGGTGGGCAAAGTTTGAAGATTACTAGGAATTCAATATCAGGATGCTGCCTACTTTTAAACCGAAGCAATAAATATGTATTTTATACCTGCAGTAAGAATCACATGACTTTAATTATGTAAGAAAAAGCCTGTGTATGTAGTTTAATGCTTCCTGTATGACTTAACTATGTCACACACACACACACAAAGTAACACACACACCTGGGCACACACACACTCCCAAAGGAAGCACAAAGTAACTGCATGTCATGTACCTGTATATGCACACACTCCCAAAGGAAGACACACACACACACACACACACACACACACACATCCCCTCCTTCCTGCCCTCCCAACAAACACTCTGAAAACCTTCCACAAGCAGCGTAACAGTAACCACAGTCCCAGCGGGTGTAGAAATCACCTGTGTGTGTGTGTGTGTGTGTGTGTGTGTGTGTGTGTGTGTGTGTGTGTGTGTGTGTGTGTGTGTGTGTGTGTGCTGCTGACGTAAGGCCTCAAAGCCTCAGGGGACAAACTTCCCGTCTGATGGGAAAGACCTCATCCTCGTTAAACCTAAACCCACACTGCCCCCTGGTGGTGAATGGAGCTAGAGCCTGAGGCAGATTTGCCAGAAATTAGATTTTTGTCCAACACCGTGTCAAGACGGACCTGTGGCGCTCAGTGCGAGAAAAGGTTCCCATGGCAACCGATGGAGTTGAGCTCCCAGCGTGGGGCTGGACAGATATTACCATAAATCCCTCACAATTCAGACAAAGAGACGTATTTATCCTGAGAACAGCCATCGTATGATTTTGATTGAGCGTCATATTTCCTTGATGTGTTGCCTCACTTCTCATATTTGTTCTGATCAGCTGCACAAAGCCACCTAAGATTTCATGATAAGGATTCGACTAAAGGTGGTATTTTTCCATAAGTAAAGGTAGTTTATCAAGACAGTTCCAACTGAAATCACACACCGATCCCATAAATGACACACCTGCCAAAGTCCAGTTTAAATACTTTATGGATACTGAACAGTTGCCAAGGTGACGCAACACTGCCCTCAGATGTTTTGTGGTGTTGGAATGACGTTCCTGTCGTCGCGAAACGCTGTTTTTGGAACAACTTTGATCTCCACGATGGAAAAAAAACCTCAGGATGTTGAGGTTGGGCTGTTTGTGGTTTCTTCTGGTTTAAGTTACTTCTTTAAGCTGTTGCTATGGGTGATTATGTAACAATAGATAACAAAAGAACACAACAGAAAGATGAAAACTATCTCAGGATACATCCGTGTACGGCCAGGAACCCGTTTCTGTGATGATGTCAGGTCTGGATGAGATCTGTGTCGCTGCCTCGTGTCTGTGTGTTCAGAGACGATGCAGACAGAACACCCACTTTGGCTGAATGAGAGGGGCTGTGAACCCACAACACACACACACACACACACACACACACACACACACACACACACACACACACACACACACACACACACACACACACACACACACACACACACACACACACACACACACACACACACACACAGAAATAGACACACACCACTTCCTGTTCCCACAGACCACAACTGGGCTGGCTGAGTCACTGTGGTGAGAACCAAACTGGCAGAGAAAGATGGAGGGAGGGAGGGAGACCAAAAGAGAGAGAGAGAGAGAGAGAGGGAGGGAGAGAGAGAGAGAGACAGAGAGGGAGAAAGAGAGAGAGAGACAGAGAGAGACCGAGGGAGAGAGAGAGAGAGAGAAAGAAAGACAGAGACAGAGACAGGGAAAGACAGAGGGAGAGACAAAGAGAGAGAGAGAGGCAGAGAGACAAACAGAGAGAGAGAGAGACAGAGATAAAGAGAGAGAGAGACAAAGAGAGAGAGAGAAAGAGAATGAGAGAAAGAGAGAGAGAGACAGAGACAAAGAGAGAAAGACAAAGAGAGAAAGAGAGACAGAGAAAGAGAGAAAGACAAAGAGGGAAGTTGAGACAGGGAAAGACAAAAGGAGAGACAAAAAGAGAGAGAGAGAGAGAGAGAAAGAGATAAAGAGAGAGACAAAAGAGAGAGAGAGAGAGAGAGAGAGAGAGAGAGAGAGAAAGACAGAGAGGGAAGTTGAGAGTTCTCATTGACTTGTGCTTATATTCAAATGTCAATAAAGCTCCTTTGAATTGAAACAATGTTTTTTTTAAATTATAAAACACTAAAATATATAATATATATTTTTTGTATTTTCTCATTTTCATTGAGCACACATGTCTTCATCGACTCCTCTTCCAGGCCTGAAGGATGTTAGACTGACTCTTAGCTCTTAGCTCCCTCCTCTGACCCAAACAACACATACACAACATACAACATACAACACAATGCAATGATGCAACACGGCCACAAGAGGGCAGCAGAGACCTTTTGTATGAATTCTTCTTCAGCATCATGAAGCTTTTTCTTTTCTGTGAGGAGGATTTCAGAGCCAAACTCATATAAAGTCCATTTCAGCTTGTAAACTGAGCAGACTGATCGGTTACAGATGGGATTAAGTGAGTCATTTAATCAAACTTTTAAATCGTTATCCCGGTTTAAGTCAAGAACATGATGGAACGGCCAATTACTTCATGACTCGGTTAAAAGTTCTGTACTAAACGTTGTTCAGCAAAACGTTTAGTGAGAAAAATCACAGATGCAACACGGAAGGGGGAGATGAATGGAGACAAGATAGATGAGGACAGGAGGGGGAGTGTGTGTGTGTGTGTGTGTGTGTGTGTGTGTGTGTGTGTGTGTGTGTGTGTGTGTGTGGGGGGGGGTAATCTCATTATCTCACACACACACACACCACATCTGTTGTGAGCCGCTGTAATCCTAACTAATGTTGACTTCTCAACATTGTCTTTGTCTCCTCCTGACACTTTTCCCACCACAATTAAGATAAAAAGCCTAAAGCACACACACACACACACACACACACACACACACACACACACACACACACACACACACACACACACACACACACACACACACACACACACACACACACACACACACACACACACACACACACACACACACACACACACGCACACTTCCCCTTTTAACAAAGAAATCAAATTTTCTTTCATCCTTTTTCTTGGTATTGTCAATAAAGATATACTTTTTTTGAAAAAAGAAAAGTCTCCATTCACAAATACGTGTTTGGATTTCTCACTTTCCAAAATTACACAAATGCTTAAAGCTTTTGTACCGTGAAGCAAATAAGACAATCTGTTAGCTTAGAGTTAGCGATTAGCATTAAAAGGCCTAAAGCGCCCCTCAAAGCTGCCTTTCAGGAGGTGCAGAAGCAGCCACATGCCGGTTTATTATGCAGGCTGATTAAAGAGGAATTATGATTCTATTCTCAAACCTCTCTGATGAAAAAGGAAGAGTTGACAGCCATGCCATGCTCAACCGTTTCAGCTTAACACCCCCAAATAGAAAAACTTTCCCGTGTTATTTTGGATCCGTCCATATTTAGTCTCCTGGTGCCGCTGGTAAATGAGCTCTCACTGCTGGTAGGTAGCGCTGCACTGATACTGGTGCATGTTAATGGATCAAATGAGAGCTAAATGAGGGGTGTTGCTATCTTGTGAATGTCACAGGTATTTTTTGCAGCCTTAATATATATTAAGGGAGTGTTAGTTCTCCAAAATATCTCAGTTTACAAATGAATAATCACCTCACAGTTCAGAAATATCAAAGTTTAACAAAAGAAATGTGAACGTGACATAGCTTTGTTTCTCCTTGTCCATGTAAGGTGAGGTGGAGCTCAGATGTGTTGTGGGTTCTCTGGTCCCTGAGCCCTGACTGATGCACAGACAGTGGGGTGGGGTGGGGGGGGGGTGAAGTGAAGACGCCTCCCTCTGTGACCACAGAAGGAGAGGACGGCCTGCAGACGGTTACCTCACCGCTGACCGCTGTGTTTATGGCCACCGCGGGTTAACGTGGGCCGGACGGAGGAGCTGAGTGCAGACGTGCTTTCTCTACATGCATTAAGTGCATGCACGTATATGCACACACACACACACACACACACACACACACACACACACACACACACACACACACACACACACACACACACACACACACACACACACACACACACACACACACACACACACACACACACACACACACACACACTTGAGTAATCATGACTCAGAGATGTGTGTGGGTGATAATTACTCAAGGTGAAACGCTGAGGCTGCTGAAGTGTGTGTGAGTAATCAACCACAAGACACCTTAATTAGAATATCATTAAATGTATCTGGAGATCTACAACTCTTACTATATAATTATCATTTCCAGTCTTGCATTTGTTCCGTCTCAGAATATTATGTCTATTTTCTCTATAAGTCCATTTCAAAATATAAAACAAATGTAGAGATCCTCACATTATTATGCAACCGGCTTGTTCAAGAACATCTACATTCATCAAATCTCCGTCGGCATGAATCCTTTTCATGCAGAGGTGCGGTTGTCATAGCAACCAACGCCAACAAGTGGACACAGTCGCACATCTTCTTTACCCAAAAGCAAACCAAGAGCTCCCACAACGCTCTGCTGCATGCAAGACATGGTGCTGTTGGAACATGAAAAGCATCGAGAAAAAAAACGTTTTGGAACATTTATTTAACGTGTTTAAACACAAGCAGCTGTTTCAGAAATTAATTTTTTTTTTTGCTCCAAACGGTAAAATGATTTGCCAAAGAACAAAGAGAAGAAGGGCTTGTTTGGACAAAAATGTTCACCTACAACTAAGAAAATGAATGTTATAAATCATATTTATGATGACATGTAGATGTAATTACTCTGATGGGAGAAGCATTGCATATTGTTTCATAATGTTTGGCAAACAAAGCCTTAATTGCTTTTACTGCTGAAGCGTTCCAGAACAGGTAAGGTGTGAGAGCTTGTTGTTAGACGTCTAATATCATTGTTCATGGTGATATACAGACATGAACGGACAATAAATCACTTTTTAATCATAACATTAACAGAGACTATTAACCAATACTTCAACGGAACAGTTTGAAAAGATACTTTTTTTTTAAAAACCTAATAAATGAGTGGATTTTTTGTCATTCTGTTTAATTCCTCCCCCTATTGCAAGAAGGACAGTTGAAAAGATTGGATACCTAAAGCAATAATATCCATATCAATTGCAATATGACTTTTTTCAACATCGAGCAATATTACATTTCAATTTCATGCTCAATATTATTATCTATGTGCAAAATAACTTTCTACTGCTTTTTCAAAATCATTGACAATCTCTCTCTTAATATCATACTCAATATTACTTTTCTATTGTAGTTTCCCTCAGGCACTGGTGTGAGTTTCACTTCATATACACTTTTTGTATTATAACTATTGTAACTTTTTTCTATTATATTCTATTTAAGTTGATTTTTTAACTTTTTTTTTTGCCTTACTCTTATTGCTATTCTGTTCTTTTGCAATGGTGTCCATATTATTTCTTTACACTCAATAAATGCTCTATTGCTCATTTATGTTTATATTTTTATTATATTGTTTTCTGCTATTCTTCTGTTGTAATCTTAATGAAACTCTGGAACAGGAATTTCCTTAGGGATTAATAAAGTTTTATCTTATCTTATCGTATTCTCTGCTTTGACAGTTTGGTTCATTTGGACTTCACTTAAACAAACCAAGAGGAGAAAACAGGAAGTTAAACAGACTGACGAGTAACTTGTTGATTGGACAGTTTAGGCGATAATCATCCTGCATCATCAGGACCGACGTGGTGAAATCAAATTCTGATGACTGACAGAAGTTTATAATGATAATAGCACTTTTTAATGGACGTTATAAACTAGCAAAGTACACAGAGTCGGATACCAGCACAGCAGTGTAAGCAGCTTTTAGACCAGCTCTTGCAATCAGGGAAAATACCCTGACATGCATACGCGTTACTATGGTTACCAAATTATTTGCATAAATAGGTTATATAGATGCTGCAATCCATTGCAAGTCGCAAATCGATAATTCAGAGTTAGTATTCCCAAAACACTGTCTCCTCTGGATTAACATGGACGACCACAGCAGACGATGTTTGTATCGCAGAGAATCTACAGAGGACCTGCATCAGTCTCTAATGTTCCACGTTCTATGTTGCAATAGTTTACAGAGCTGAGATGTAGGGAAATTTCACCACAGTTTCTTTTATAAGCAAACAAAATGTCAGAATTTGCTTTTTACAGCTTGTCAGATGTACAAATGTCCAGCTTTTCTGTGTTATATCATTACAAATTGAATATCTTTGGGTTTTAAGTTTATACAAACTTGGGTTCTGGGAAATTGTAACGGGTATTTCTTAATATTTTCTGACTTTTAGACCACAAATCTTTAGTCACAGCCCTATTTGAGACACAGAAGCAGATCTAGTGTCTGCCAGTCTCTCAGAGAGAAGTTTCTGTGTCACCCCGGCTGAGTCTGGTATAAAGTTGTCATCTTGTTCTCATTAAGAGGCTGGAGAGAGGGGGAGAAGAAAAGGGGAGGAGGAGGAGGAGGAAGGAGGGCGAGCCTGGAATAAATGAGGTCATCACCAACGCTCGCTCAGGAAGATGTTTGGGGCTGGAGGAGGGGTCGACCGGGTGTGGTCCGGTCACTTCATGTGTGAAACGGGGAAAGATAAGAGAGGAAATCACTCCGACAGAACAGTTATACGAGATTATATTCTGCTGTTATAAATTTTCTGGAACGTCTTTGGACAGGAAGTGTGCAGGAAGTGATGTTTTATCTGTTTGCAGCAGTTAGAAGAACAGAGTGAGCAGTGAGTATGAATTGAGAACGACATCCTACGTGACAATATGTGAGGGGCTTGTTTTAGATTTGATTTTTTGTTCTGAACCACCACACATGTTTTGGCTGCCCTCTCATCCATCCCAAACATGTTGCTGTTGGAGGAGTTCCACACGGGCATGGGTCCAAACCAATATCCTCCTCACAGCAGCCCTCTCCGTCTCCCTACATGGCCTCAGAAGGAGGCCATACGGCTGGGTATCCTTCTGCAGTTTACTTTGTTTCACTCAGTGAAAAACGAAGACATTTAGGCTCATGTGGCATCAAATGACAACACCAGATAAATACCACTGTGTCACCTGTATTTCAAGATAAATCAAGACCAAGTAGGAAATGACAACCCCAACACACAATACTTTAAAGTGGCCCTATTATGCTTTTCAACTCTTTTTCCCCCTCCTATAGTGTGTTATATATATATTTGTACATGTAAAAGGTCCGTAGAGTGTAAAACCTGAAGTTACCCTCCCCCTCAGAAGCTCCTGAAACGGCTCCATTGAATTCTCTCCTTCATTTCTGTAACGTTACGAGGTCACAATGTAACTTTATGAGGTCACAATGTTACGGAAGTGACGTAAAACTCCTTCCGGCTAGTTTGGCCCTCAAACAACAAAAGAGAGAGACAGAGCTGAATCTCCGGAGGAAGAGTTTTTTTAAATGTGAAACGTTGACCAATCACAACAGAGCGGGCTAGCTGACCAATCAGAGCAGACTTTGCTTTCTGGAGGGAGGAGCAAGCGCTACAACGGAGCGTTTCAGAGAGAGGGTGAGAAGAGATGCTGCAGGACAACCAGGATGAGAAAAACAAGGAGGATTATGAGCATTAACGCATGTAAACATGTTGTAATGTAACTGGAGATAAAAATATGCACCCGGAAAATAGCATAATAGGGCCTGTTTAAGTATAAAAAGTTATCAATTCACCAGGTAATTATTCACATTAATTAACTGATGAGAAAACAGTCAGAAGAGCAAATAGAAGTCCGTTTTGCTAAATGTTCCTCACATCCCTCACTCCAACACAAAACTCTTCCTTCTTCCTGAAAGCACAAATTTCAAATCGAAGAACAAAAAACAAAATCTCCATATTCTGAATGGGTCAGGGTCTGAAATAACGAGGCTCGGTGGGATTTGGTTTCTCGTGTGCACGCGAGCAGACGAATCAATATCAACTACAGACGCAACAGAACGGACCAAATGAAGAGAGGGGAGATCGACCCGTGTAAACACTGGAGTGTTTTTATGGCCGTCAGCTAAAACAGGCTCGATGCTGTAAGTGAAGAGGAGGAGGGAGGTGATGGTCTGGGATGCGGCTCTTCTTGAACCCCAGTACATGCTGGGAGAATCTCCCGCCCTTTTCTCCTGATCTTTTACAGGAGAAGTGAGGTGATGGATGCAGAGGATTATTTTACAGCAACAGTCTGCCGCCATGTGTTGAAATAATGTAATCATCCTCGTCTGTTACTACTTAAATATGGATTATGTTTGCAGTTTTATATGATGATGCAAAAAATCTCAATTTACAGCTCATTCTAGGGTAAAGTATGGATTATGGATTAATACAGATCCTCTACACATTCCTTGTACAGGTCCAAATGTGTCCGTTTCACAGCGTCAAAAATGATCAAGGGAATATTTTTGCTTCAAATTGTCCCAGAAATTTGTTAGATTAACTTAAAAACATCAAGAATGAGAGAAGGGGTTAAATAAACACAATTAAATATATTCTAAATCAATTGCCTAATCAAATATTCTGATATGTAAGAAGAGAACCTAAAAAAAGTAGCTCCATCAGTAAATACTGAGGTCTGACATAAATTAACAGGTGAGACACTTCAAATGATGGAGCTCAGGAGGATCAAATCACTCCGTCCCACAGGGCAACAGACACACACACACACACACACACACACACACACACACACACACACACACACACACACACACACTCAAACACACACACACACACACACACACACACTCTCAAATATGTGACTGGTAGCCCGTCTGTCTGTCGATAATCTGCAACACGACCGACAGAAGACTGAAGGAGTTGTTTTAAGAAACTCCTCTGTCATTTAACCTCTGTCTGTCTGTCTGTCTGTCTGTCTGTCTGTCTGTCTGTCTGTCTGTCTGTCTGTCTGTCTGTCTGTCTGTCTGTCTGTCTGTCTGTCTGTCTGTCTGTCTGTCTGTCTGTCTGTCTGTCTGTCTGTCTGTCTGTCTGTCTGTCTGTCTGTCTGTCTCCTTGTCTCTGACGCTGCGAGACAGGTCTATATTCAGCTCAGATCAGGATATCGCAAACACATATCCAAACAGAAAAACTTGTACGAGAAGTGCTTAGTTCAGAACAACAAGAAGTATATCAGAAACAACACATTTAGAGAAAGAAACCGTTGGGACATATACTGACATTAAAGTTCCATTAATTTAAATAAACGTTATGCATTATGTGTAAAAAGTGCAACTGTGAATAAAACACCAAATCAGATCAGCTGTAAAAACGAGACACACAAGGCTATAAATTCGGTCGCACACCCAGGCACCACGCTGACCGAGGTCAGACCTGGCAGTGATGGAGTAGCGGCGGGCGCAGCTGTGTGGCACACCCTGACAATACACACACACATAAAGCACACAAAGCACACACACACTTAGCACACACACAAATAGCACACAACAGGAATGTGGCTATGGCACAGCCCAGGTGCCAACATTTGAGGGTCGTGTCATCGCTGCAGGAGGGTGTGTAGGGACGAGCATGTCACCGGACACCTGGGGTATGTCAGTGTGTGTGTGTGTGTGTGTGTGTGTGTGTGTGTGTGTGTGTGTGTGTGTGTGTGTGTGTGTGTGTGTGTGTGTGTGTGTGTGTGAGATTGAGCTGGAAAGTGTGTGCACATTTGCGAGATGGTAGCTAGTACTACTACCGCCCAACAAAACTGGATAAAGGTTGGTATTTAAGGGGATAATAAATGCACGTTTCACAAAAAAAACGTGAATTAAACATAAAGTGTATCTGCAGATGTGTATTTATTAAATAAAGGTGTCTTCACATCAGTGCAATAATGTTAAAAAACACACATAAATCATGCTTTAACTCTGCAAAGATTTGATGAAATGGGCCCTTGAACTTTCTGTAAAAAAGTGATACTTCATTGGAGACATCAAACTGTGTCAATAAGTGGAATTAAAGACTCTCTCTCTCTCTTCATCACTTTATACTCATTGTTTTACACTTCAGAACGATAGCTCACTGTCTAAATACATCACAATGTTTGAAACACTTCATAAGCCGTTTCATCTTAATAAATAAATAAATAATAATAACAACCGGTATATGTGCTGATACATATTAATGGTACGTTCATAAATCCAATCTGACGTTCATTAATCAATATAGAAATAGAACGCTCAGAGTTCAAATGTACAAAAGAAAAACTTTCAGATTAATATGTATAATATAAAATTTAGAGGCCATTTGTCAAGAGCTCTTTGACAGTGAGGATAATGATGTCAGCGATGACTATGAGACATGATGCAGACTAACAAATACGCCTTTGAAGAGAAGTAGCCTACTAGCTAACGTTAGAAGTTAGTGAGTGAATGAGGCTTTTTTAATTACCCTCATTTTAAAAGTACAGCTAAAGCACTGACCAAAACTACGGTTACATGGTTTTATTGGACACCAGCCAGCCAATCAGAAACAAGTATTTATTTCCATGGCGTCAGCATGATCACTATGAATTGTAACATTACAGATCCAGCTTCCAGAAAGTGAATTCCTACCAGTGGCCGAGGTTATTAAAGGTCATCCTCGTGATGCTCGCTTAGTGTGAAAGGTGGGGAGGAAAAAGAAAAAAAAAAAAAAGGAAGAAGTGGAAGGAAGGATGATGAACGGACGGAAAGATGGCATCTGGAAAAACATTCGGTAAGTCGGAGGGCAAGCCGCCACTTTTCCTGGCATGGATGGTACACACTGCGTCTACACAAAAACAGACACACACTTTTATACCCAACTTTCACAGATGTCACAGATGACACACACACACACACACACACACACACACACACACACACACACACACACACACACACACACACACACACACACACACACACACACACACACACACACACACACACACACACACACACACACACACACACACACACACACACACACACACACACAGCAATGCCCTAAAAATACCCTGAGCATACATGTCCTCCCTGGATGAAGGCTACATGCAGCCTGTGTGTGTTTCATTCCAGTGTCGGCTAATAACAGTATCCTTGTGTGATGGAGGGGCGAGCCATTCCTCCCATTCCTCCCAGTCTTTAAAAAGCTCCTGTGGAATGGCAGCGAGGAGTCACAGCTGCCAGGAGACCAGCAGTCCTGTCCAGTGGATCACAGAGTCCACCGCTCTCTGGCTTATTATGAACTCCTTCATCGATCACTCCTTTTCTCTAACAAAAGTCTAGATTCATGTGAAAATGCATATTGTCTGTCTGTTTAACACTTCTATCTACATAAATGGAAATTCACATGCTTGTGTAAGTGTCTATCGTGAGGATGTTTAGAAACCACATCTGGTGCAGTTCCATAACCATCTTTTTTTGGGGCTCATATTTATGTGGTTTAAATTGATCATAACAAGCTAAACATAAATCTCTCAGAAAATCTAATGTGAAATATTTTGAATGGAATATCATTTGGAGATTGCATTTCCTTTTTGCATAACCACTTAGTTCTATACAGTTAACAAACAGTGTATCTATAGATTTCTTTTAATAATTTCATTCCAAGCTGTAGAGTTCATATTGCACTAAAGTTCAGAATATAATCAGAAAGCTCTCAGTACTTTTCATTTGTCGAGGATCTAATTCACACAGTAGAATACAGAATCATACTCCTGTGTATATGAATATGAAATGACTTATATTGGAGCAGAAGATTGTGTCCATAACACCCAGCTCTAATGTGCACAAGCTGTGACGGAGAGATCAACAACACAGAAGTCAAACAGCTGTCGGGTTCAGCAATTGTGTTATTTTTTCTCCCTCTTGGTCTGCAGCCGTTCTCTTCCTTCCACGACTCAACACACACAAAAAACACAACACAACACACACACACACACACACACACTGGCCAATAGTGCTTTAAGACAATCACATGAATTCAATTGACTCTGTTGGACTTAGTTTAGCTTTATTCCCCCGACAACTGTAGCTGTGCTCAACATAACCCAACCACAATGACATCATCAGGAGGTAACTGGTTAGAGGTCAGTAGTCACACACACACACAACCACAGTGAAGCTGGATTCCTTTTCACACACTCATGCTTGAGGTCTGGCCACACAGACAAACACACTCACAGAAAGCCGCACAGCTGTGATCTCAAAAGACACAAACAGTGAACTCACACTGGGGTACACACACACACACACACACACACACACACACACACACACACACACACACACACACACACACACACACACACACACACACACACACACACACACACACACACACACACACACACACACACACACACACACACACACTAATGGCCGCAATCACGGTCATTTCTTATCATTATTAAGATAATTCATTGATTGACCAAATATTTTTTTACTGCACTCTCACAATTTTATCATCTTTTCTTAACAAAAGTTGCATATTTGATCGATTAACTTGTCATTCATTCACAAATTTACCCATTTTTTGTGGATTTCTGATTAGATTTGTTGTCCAGAAGTCAAACTTTTGAAATCAACCAAAGTTGCACATTGAGGGACAACAAGTAGATGTTATTTAAAGAAATTTTAAGGGAATACAACATTTTGTGAACAATAATATATAAGTTATATTTCTATTCAAATTGTATTTTTATGTATTAAAAAGTGTCTTAAGAAGGTAGTTTTTTAAAAGATATAGCAAACATTCTGCAACAGTTTTTGACTGAATAAGAAATGAAAAGACATTTTTGACTATTTCTAACAAAATGATCAATCAACCAAAACGTTTTTAAATAAATAAGGATTACAGGCTGCTGATAGAAACCTTTCACTCACTGTCACTCATCATTACACATTCTTAATTTTAACAGATCTCATGTTGTTTTTTGTTTAAATGGACATTCAAACTGTGCAGAGAACCGAGAAACACCCTGAGATCCCCAAAGGGTTCCATGTCAAAGCAGACAGCGGCGTTGACTTGTGTCAGTGAAGGCTGACGGGTTGTCAGCGATGTAATGCACACATACCCGTCAGTGGAAAACGCTGGTAGGAGCGTTAACGGAGAGGGATGTGAGCAGATAGCATGATGACAGCTCGCCGAGAACTCACAACACACACACACCTGGAGGCCTTTACACATGAGGTTGACACAGTTACTACAGAGAATCATGGCCACCCAACGCGTTTAACCTTTAAGCTCAATTCAGTCAAATTTTAGTTTTGCTTTAGTTAAATTTCACAATAAAAGTCCTGAAAGTCATTCCAGAACTTGACTGTATCATTTCAGAAACTCTTTTGCACCTTGTAAGACAACAAAAACCATATTCCTCATAGTCAACCGCAGACGTTCAATGGATCATCAGATTATATTTTCCATCATCAGGCAGGAGATGTGTCTCCTTCTAATAGTTTCCTCTTCATAAGGAAGTGAACATGATGACTCGACTATTCCCGACAGTCTTTTACAGCTCGCATTACGGCTGCAGATAAAGATGGTTTTCATTATTGATAAATCTGCCGATTGATTTTTTTGACAAGTCGTTAAATCTACAAAAAAAAAAAAAAAAAAAAAAAGACTCAAAATACCAGCAATTATTCACATTTTAGGAATAAGACACATATGGGAAGTTAAAGATGCATTTGCCCTAAAGATCAGTTCTATGACATAAAGCAACCAAGCCAATTTCCCTCGACATCCAACCTGTTGCCTTCAGTTTTTTTTTTAAGAACTTTGACTTCATGTCAGTAGCGATTTCTTGATGGAATACATACTTTAAAAAAAACTCTCAGTCTTTCGTGGAATTCTCCAAAGTAGAGAATGTGACCCTGTGACCTCCCGGCTGTCAGTCACCATGAGCTTCTCTCTCTCGAACTGCACCGCCGGCAACGGATGAACCAGGCCGAAGAATGAGTGTGAGGTGTTTGAAACTGTCAAGTTCAAGGCCTGAGGTCTGTAAGTAACTTCTGACCAACTTCACATGCAACTCAATCTGTTACTGCATATCTCCCGTAGTGTCAAAGTCTGTGTTTAGCATCTCTCTAGCATTTTACCTTGACCTGTTTCTGTTAAGATTAACAGAGAAAATATGCAAGGCTAGTGTAAACATATAGAGGCATTCACACAAAGATGGTAAACAGTGACTCACTGATAAGAGCTGCTCTGGTACACAAGAAACTCTCTTATCTGATTGGTCAGGAAGCACTTCCTGTGCCTTGGATAGCAACAGAAAACAGCTTTACTGCAACTCTGCTGTTTTTACACCACCGAACTGACAAATGATTCCGAAACGTGCAAATATGATAAATAAATATGCAGCCAAATGCTAGATTTAGCAAATTGTCAAGGAAGTAATAAACAAGGAGTCCTGCACAAACTCTGAAGCAACAGAGGATTATGGGAAATAACCACTACGGCTCGTGTTTTACACTTTTCATTCTCATCCACGCGTCACTCACCCGGTCTTTGTCGTCGGCCACATCACAGAGTACGTCGTCCAGGTCGAGGATGCCGCCGTCGCCGTGCTCCAACCGGTGGACCTGCAGCCAGTAGCTAGCATCCTGGAAAAAACAAGGAGGAGAAGAAAGAGACATTTAAAAACACCAACAGACAAGAGGGGGAAAAACGAGGTGAAAATCAAACGCATGCAAAATAGTTGAGTTAAACGAGTTTGAATCCCACTAATCCAAACAGTCATAGCGTTCATAACATGATAATGAGGGTGGAAAATAAACTCTTATTTTGACGCCAAAGCAGATCAGAAAAAGAATGCAATAATACATAATTGAATAAAGTGCTTGACAGGCAGCAGTGACAAGAATAAACATTTTCTTCTTTCAAAAAAAAAGCTGAAGTCCTACACAAGTTCGCCCGCACAAACTTCAAAACAAGCACTTATGCATTGCAATTATTTTGTCATTGTTGGCACATCAAGAGAGACAAACACAAACATGAGGGCCAGGAGGGAAACCTCAGCCATAGCTGCTTCATAACTGAGTCCAATTTCTTTTTCAAATGTTTTGACATGAAAAAAAACAGTTAAAAAGGTCACGCTAGATTAGAAGAAGATGGGAGATAAAGAAAAAGACGTAAAGAGGGAAGATAAGGGCAAGAAAACACAGGAAAACAAGTTGAGTGCTCAGTTATTTATCACGATTCATACAAATACGCTGCTCAAAGTGCTTCACACGCTGCATTATGATAGATATTATAAAACAAGATGGGCAATAAAATGTGTAGTGTTCCTTTCATCACAGGATGATGATTTACAGATGCTGGATAATTGTGAAGTTTAACGTCTTGACATGCACTGATATATAAAATGCGTACTGTACACTTTACTGCGAGCAGCAATAAAACTAAAGACAGAGTACGTACAGAGTGCACATTCATACACAGCTATAAAAATGTGTAAGTGCTGTGAGTGTGTGGGCATCAACTGACAAAGTAATGAGTGGAGGCGTGACTGCTTGGGTTGAACCCGCACACAGCAGCCCTGAGGGTCACCGCCTCATTACCCACTTGTACAGTTTACAGCACACGGAGCTCACTGCAAAAGAGACATGATAGAGGGATTAATAACACTTTATGTTGTGTTTGACTCGCAAAATAACTCTGGGTTAAAGGATTTACCTGGGAGAAAGAAATGGAGACATTTGAAAAAGGGAAAGAGGAAAAGGGATAGAAAAACGAAAAAAGAAATGATAGCTAATTAAACTAGGAGTTATTACATTGAATTAATACATCTTGTTTGTTTTCATAAATATGTATATCTTAATATTCTCTACATACTCAAAGACTGCATACTAAAAGTGAACCAAGTATGTAAAATGTCGTAAAGTCAGTATTTGACATACACTGCAAATATTAAAGGGGACATATCGCGCTCATTTTCAAGTTCTTACTTGTATTTAAGGTCTCAACCTGAACATGTTTATATGCTTTAATGTTAACAAAAAACATTATTTTCCTCATACTGTCCGTCTGAATACACCTGTATTGACTTTCTGTCTGAAACACTCCGTTTGAGTGCCTGTCTCTTTAAGAGCCCCTCAGAAAATCCCAGTCTGCTCTGATTGGCTTGCAAGAAAAACATGGTAGACATTTGCAGAGTAAGTTCTCAAGCTGTGGGTGAAGAAACTCAGATGGTTTAGTAGTATATTCCCATATAATAAGATAGCATTTGACATAAGTGGAGACAAATCTGTTGTCTTATCCTTCTAAATTACCGGTTTGTGGGTTGCTTGGGACTCTAGATACTCAAATATGTGTGTACAAGTACAGAAAAAGTCTTCTTCCAATTGTTCCATGTTTGATGATCTCAAGTAAGTAAGGTACAAAAAGGTCCTTCTTAACAACAATGAGGAAAAAAGATTTGTAAAAGTGTGAATCACTCAGATTTGCCACAAAAACAAGAGGATGCAGCAAAAGATGAAAGAGGTTGCATTAGTATTTTCTATGAGTTGTTTCCTGTCAGCTCCATACAAGGACTGTCAGACTGCTGTGACAGATGTCATCGTCTGTGACAGCCTTTGTCATTCTGTGAACCCCCCCCGACACGGACACCCTGTGGATTCCAGCTGATGGAGCTCACAGACAGATCTCTGTCCTATCTTTGAAGAAACGTTTGCAGTTTTTCCTTTCTTGGCACATCCAGACCAGAGTTTCTTGAAAATCAAAGCTAAGCTGTTAAGATCTTATCTGACACAGAAATGCAGGAAGTAGCCAACGTTCACCGGATCTGTATGTCAACAAATCACTGCAGACAAATGACTGTACACGTGTGTGTGTGTGTGTGTGTGTGTGTGTGTGTGTGTGTGTGTGTGTGTGTGTGTGTGTGTGTGTGTGTGTGTGTGTGTGTGTGTGTGTGTGTGTGTATAAGAGCTTGTTTTCAAGTTGCTGCTGTCTGTCATTTTCTTCTTTAAAAGAAACTATTTTTTAAAGGAGGGCAGGCATGAACAAACGTATTTGTCCATTTCTAACTGATAGTTGTTGTGGTAAAGGAATTCACAAATCACAGATTTTAATCCATTTAAACCGGAAAACATTTCAGTTTTTTGTTTTGTTGTGAATGACGAGAGATCTCCTGGGAATATTAAAATGTGTATTTCATGCAGTTCTTAATATAACAAATAGAGCCCAAACATGGACCAGAAAAAACATTATAACAAAAACATCTTTACTACATTCAAAACATTGTCACATGATCCCTGAAATATCTGAATGGAGCCTTAAACCATCGAGCACACAAACAACAACAACAACAACACGTGATGCTTCCAGACTGGAGACTCCAGACTGGCCTAAGTTTAGATCTGAGGAGTGGTGTTATTATATACAGTGTGTGTGTTTGTGTGTGTGTGGGCTTCTTAAGGATAGCGGTTGCCTTTATCAAGTTCATATAGCGCGTCTGTCTGTTGGGACTGGGCAGAGCAGGCCACATCAAAGAGTGTGTAGAATGTGTGTGTGTGTGTCATCTGGTAAAAATAGCTCACAGCTAAATGTCACGGTGCCAAACTTATGACAAGAGTCAGATAGTAAATAAGGTTATAGTATGACAGAGAAGTAAACACACACACACACACACACACACACACACACACACACGCACACACACAGAGACACACACACAGAGACACACAGAGACACACACACAGAGCTGCCATGTGCGTAGCTCCTCTTTAAAAGGATGTCTTCCATATTTACGACTTGTTCATTTGACTCATATGTAGAGCAACTCGATAATGGCAGAAATCATGATCATTGATGATTATTCTGCTCAATATTGACAACATTTAACAGCAAAATTAAGAGGTTGTGCTCTTGTAAGCAACTTAATCATAAACAAATTGGTTGAATAGACATGAATGGCTTTGACATGGCCAAATAACTCACATCCACAAAGCCAGCGTTTCAAGACGAGCAGAGCGAGCACAAAGCGACGCCGTCGCCGCGGGCCATTCCAGTCCGATTTATGACCCGGGTGTCATTGCGAAACCGAATTGGGCAAATATTCGTTTCATCCGAACAACCTTGTTTTCATTATTGTTGGTAGCCATAATAGTAATTATATTTTAATTAATTGCACAGCCCTGCTCGTTTTCCTTTAATGACTCATATTATTAAAAACAAATAATAATAGATAAATCAAACTTCTTCACATCTACTTCCTTACTGCCTTATTGAGATTCCAATGAAAACTTAAACCAGATCTGAAGTGAGATCAAAGATGTGTCCCTCATCAGCCCAACAGACCTGGAATCAGGCCAAAGCCCAGACGCCGGCTGCTGTGGGAAAGATCGTTATTACGTAACAGACGGCCAAACACTCCTGAGGAGCTCGCTGCTATGCAACATAACCATAAAATGGAAGGTCCATTTCTTCTGGAAGATCTTGGGCATTATGCATTTCATTTTTCAAAAACACACAACTTTGAGATGGGTAGAAACGGTTTTCACTGACGAGACGCATCGCTAGAAATGAGCCAGTATTTTATTTTGGTACGCCTGGCCCGGCATTTTTAAGGCGTTTCTTTTAGACTTGCATGAAATGTTCCCATATTTTAAACTTTACAGCACCAGACACAGAGTCAAATCGCTCATCAATGTCACACTTGACCAAACTAGCCAATCAAATCAAGCAAGATGCAGCTTTACTACTTTTACTGTTTTGATGCCTGTAGATGTTGTCGGAACAGACATTGATACGAGCGACAGCAACAGCTCGATATTGAGTAAAGAGCCAAAGACAGAGTATATGTAGATATGCAGGATATTATTTCACACTGGACACCTTAAGCACAGGGCCCAAGTATTGGCCGAGCTCTAGAAAATATCAGCCATGCAATATATAGATACAGACTCTTTTGAGTTAAGTTCAATTAAGGACAGAACAGAGCCTGGTTAATGACTTTAAATTCATTAAAAATACATGACTACAGCTGTGCACATTCAAGCAGTTTGGTTACAGCGACGAAAATAAATGTAGTTAGGAAGCTAATAAAGTAGATTTACTTTGTTTTACAAACAGGAAGTAGAATAGGATAAGGCCAAAACAAGAGGAGGACAAGGAAAAAAATTAAACATCCACTCATTCTCAGCTCACAGACCAACACTCCAGAACTCAACAAGCAATTTTCAAATCAAAGCAACAAATGGTTGTCAAGCAGAAGTAACTGAACCTATCGTGGCAACACTGACTCTGATCAGCTCCTTGCAGCCTCAGAGGTTCAGCTTGGGGCTGGAGATTAAAAAAAACAAACCATCCATCAAAATGTCTCTGGAAGATTTAGACTTCCAGTCAGATGAGAGCGACTACGAGGATGGAAAGAGCCTGAGCAGTGAAGACGATGATGACGACGACGATGATGAGTCCATTTTCCTGGAGCTCTTTGACCTGTTCAACATGCTAAAGCACTTTGAATACATCTACTACAACAACACAATCATGGACTTGCTGGTAGGACAGATAAAGAGTATTTTAATGGATTTATCGATTGAGTATTCTTTCATTGAATCCACTATTTATGAGCTGAAATGGATTTCCAACAGGACATGAGGAACGAGGGTCGGCCGAGCTTTGAGTCGGACAGTGAAGACTCAGACTTAAATCTCCTCCAGGAATACATCGGCTTTATTTTGGGAGACATGTCTTCTACAATGTCCTCCTTGTCGTCTTCCGTCACGTCGCAAGGTGACGGGCCAACCTCGGAGACGGACGAGTCCCTGAGCAGCTTTGGGGATTTAGTCCAACCGTACGAGGAAATCGTCCCCACGTCTTCCTCCAGTTCGCCCGATGACTTGGACGATGTGGACTGATGTGTGCAGGGCGGAGCTGGGAAGCTGGGAAGTGATCTAATAAACAAACTGCATCGATTTCTGTTTCATTTTTGGAGAAGCCGTCAGCCAACCATGACCGTTATTAAACAGTGGACGAGCGAAGGATTTCACAATTCTACGAGGTGTTGAACATATGAACAACTGGGAGGGTTTTCCTAACAAGTTGGTAAGTGGCAAGCAAGGATGCAAATTCTGTGCGGTTTGTTCAACCTATCATTGTCCACGTTCATGAGAATTGTTAACTCTAAGTAAACTTGATATCTCAACTAAAGAGATCTAGATAAGCACCATGAACCTGAGGTCGATCTCAAAGGGACCTGGTGGATTGGATTCAACCATTTACAGTAGAAGTAGAAGTAGTCGCCATGACGTCACCCATTGGTTTGTTGGTTTGCAACTTTGTAGAATCAAAATTTCAAGTTTTGGGTGGTGCCATCTTCGATTACGGACATCGCCATGTTGTTGTTTTTTGCAACCGGTAAAATAAGGTGACCATATTTGGACGGAGGTGGAGTGAGCTTTATACGGCTCTGGTAGGGTAGTGACCTGTCAATCACAAGCACACCCTGCTTTATGGTCTGTCTGACTCTAAATGGAGCATCATTTACTAAATGAACATCATGCTGTATTGAAGAAGACTTGAAACTAGAGATTGAGACCATAAACTCATGTTTACAATGTTTACTGAGGGAATAAATCAAGAGAGAAGTAGAGTCATTTTCTCATAGACCAATCCATTTCCGAACAATTCCACACAATCAATATACTTTTTTTTGCAACCAAGCTTCCACAGTGGCTTCACTCTTCAGAACCAGAGGTTGCCGCCTGGAAAAATGTGTTTGACTTGAACAGCCCCAAATCAAATTGAAAAGCAGTTGGGATAAAACAAATAATAATAAGAGTAATAATTGAAACAATCATTGTTGTTCATGTTTCCTTCTACCTCTCTGTATCTATCAGTTTACTCTTCATTACATGGACATCGTCTGTTTGTAGAGCCGGTTTCACCCGTATTTGACCATTTCTCATTCACTTCCAGTCGGTTTATCTCCTTCTTTTCTAGTCTCATTCTCTACCATTTTTCCTCCAAACTCTTTGTCCTTATAAAACTTTAACAGAACGCCGTCCTTCACTTGACACACATTAAAGCTCGTTAGATATTCTAAACTGCTGCAGAGCATCACTCCTCTCTGGGAATCCTTCTAGCTTTCTATCCAGCTCCAGAAGACCCTGCGGTGCTGCATTGATGCGGGTTTACAGAAGATCAAAAAGCATTTCCTGTTCATTTGAAAGTTTGGTGTGACACTGTTTTGTGCTCTCCAGAGTGCTTCCCATCGCTTGAAAAATGCATTTCACTGCAGCCTTCTCCCCGCCTCACTCTCAGTTTAGTTAGTACGGATGGTGCAGTAAAAAAAAAAAAAAAAAAAAGAAGCCACACACACACACAGAAGATCTGAAGGAATAATTAAGTGATTGTAGATTTAGGATTTAGAGCATGGAGGGGTTTATATTTCACACCAAGGCCAGATGGAGACTGAAGGAGGAAGTCACTTAAAGGCAATGCGATGGTGGAAGCTGCTAAAAGTAAGACAAAGTGACACTTATCTTATGGTGATTAAAAATAAAACACACGCTCACACACACAGGCCAATAGAATCTGTGCTAACACATGCTTTATCCTCACAGCAGGGGAGCCTAATGAACAATGGATTAAGAGCATACAGTAGGCTTATTGCCACTTTATGTCAAGAGGGTGCGTGCACTACTTCTTGTTGTAGTGCTTTGATGAAATCCCTTAATGATGCTTTTTCTATTTAAAGTGTCAGTTTACAATTTACAAAACTATATCATTTATTTACCTCTAACCACGAATGGAATCTAACAGCGGAGGTAGTTTTGGTTGCAGAGTTTCTGAGATCTTTGTCCTCCGAAACCTAAACCTCAGACAGGTTACCATTATTTTTTTATGAGCAGTTATAGACTACATACCAGTGCAAGAACAAGGAATCCTAATGCTTACTTCAGATATAAATACATGAGCTAAACCTGAAATTCTAATATGTATTATTTAAATATCACTAATGCTGGGATGCATGCTCTCTGTCCCCTTTTTTTTTTATATGTTAAAAAGGGCAAGAATTGGTGGCCAATCTCAAAGTGGTTGCCAATGACGACCTGGAAGGTGTTGAAAAAAAAAAAAAAAAGTTGGAAGTTGGAAAGGAAGTATGAAAAAAAATAAATAAAAGAAGCTTGTTTTAGAAGCGAACCCTCCCTGGATAAATAAAGCTTTACTACTATTTGTTTCCTCAAGCCCTGTGTTAAAAAGAGCTGATAACTTAAGACTCGCCTCCATGCGAGTTATCAGCCCGTCGCGTTTTCAAAAGGAGAATATCTGACTTTATCTAGCAGACAAGTATTTCTCAGCTCCACTTATCTAGCTCGACAAATCCCCTGTGAATCCCCTCTGATGTTGGGATGTGTGCACAACCACGCCAGGGCCGCGACGCTGCCCGTGACCTCGGCTGCGAGTTCACAGCGAGGTTGAAGGTAAGAAACAAAAGACTCTTTCATTGAAATACAAAATGACACCGGTGAGAAGTGAAGCAGAAATTGTCATTCAAGTGCTTTGTGAGGCGTGCAAAAACCACAGACGGGTTTGTGTACAGAGACAGATGTGGAGCGGTGATGATGAAGTACAACCACTCTGTTAATACATATTTATACTAGTGTGTGTGTGTACACTGTGTATGATCTCATTATACATGTTGCTGTTACAAATTTGTAAACAGCACCAGGTGTCAAACGGTGTCCACGTATGTCTCATTTGATTAATGTTATTATTTTAAGTCCTCACACTTTGATTGACATATTATTCGTTAAAAAGGTGCAACAGGCGTTATTATTAATAGTTTCATCACAATGTTTTCTTCAGCTTTATTGACAGAGGGTGTGTTCTAATTTGAGAGCTGCACATTTGGCGGCAGTTTTCTACTCGAGGAAACATCACTCATCACTGTAACTCTTTTTATGGGTTTTTATAACCCAGGCCGTCCAATCGCAATGAAGGAAGGGGGCGGGACAAATACCATAAAAAAAGACAAACTGTGGCATCCTACATGAAGGCTGGAAGTGCTGAAGGATGGATGAGAAATGGGGTCTGTACTCTGTGCTTCAGGCTTCATCCAGAACAAGTGCTCTACCAAATTGTGTTTTTTTTTAAAACACACAGATATTCTGTATCATAGCAACCAGACGCACACAAAGCAGCTCACCTAAAAAAAAAAATCTTAAAAAAAAATCATAGACGTTCTGTGTTGCTTTTAACTTAAAATGCCTTGCTGCATTTAACAATAATCAAGTATTTAATTCATAATGTATACCTAATAATAGCCAAACAAGAAAGTTTATTATATAGAGATGAAGTAAGTGCCAAAAAAAAAAAAAAAGGGCAGTATTAGTGCATATCGTATTGTTGTTCCAATAACAATAATTATCACTGCAGGGGGAATTCCTTCACCATGACAGCCCTATATGTGTTTGTAATATATATGTCAGTATTTACATTGATGACAGCGGAGCTCCGTCCGTCCCGCACAATTCACGTGCCAAACATTCCTCCCCATGTTAGCGCCAAGTGGAATCCAAGAGCCTGGACTGCTGCCAGTGATTAACAAGCACCCCAGTCCTGCTGAGCCGGGGCGGGGTGAAAAGCTGTGGTCTGCAGTTAGAAGTATTCAGTGTGGATGGGAAGGCGGAGAGGTTTACACGAAGGAGACACAAACACAGACGGAGAGGAGAGAGGAGGAGGAGGGAGGGAGGAGGAGGAGGAGAGGAGGAGAGGAGGAGAGGAGGAGGAGAGAGGAGAGAGGAGAGAGGAGGCTGCCAAAGGTCTCATGCTGCATCCAAGAGTGTCATTTCTCTGAGAGTCTCCATGTTACTGTCTCTCCCCCTGAATCTCAATACTTCTACCATAACAACAAAAAAAAGGTCAGATTTTTACAAGGCTGAGTGTTGACCAGGTTTGAATGAAAAGCGTTGAGGTTTTCATTTCCCCAAAATGTCAAAAAGGTTATGTTTCAGATCAGATCACAGCAGTTTTACAGTGAGTGAGGTCAGTAACACCTCGGTAGAAAAAAATGCTTCTGGTAATAGAAAATAAAAGGGAGAAATGGAAAAGAAATTAGGAGCAAAAGCAGATGATTCCTGCTAATAACTTTTAAATAAAATGCCATTTTTTAACAATCAGTATAATCAGATAATTTAAAAAGATAAAAAGCTACATATTATCCCTATTCAAAACATTACACGACATATTAATACAGCATTTACACTTTTAAGACAGATAGGAATGATGATCCAGTGACTTCTATGTTCCGTCTGCCTCTTATTAATGAGCTTTCACAGGTACTGACTTGCTTGGTCATTGCTTTGAGGCCCTACTTCTCCATCATTAAATATGTTCCATGTTTCACCCCTCCTGTGTCCTCCCCTTCAACTCCAATCATTTTGGGGCCGTAGTCTCAGAAAAAAAAATGAAATTGAGGAGTGGAAAAAGGAAAAACCGAGACAGAAAGCAGAGAGAAACACTGGCAAGAAGCGAGCGACCTGAATGGCATGGAGCCGCACGCACAGAACAATGCTGCCATTCAGAGCGGGACGCGTATCTGATCCAAACAGGCAACCGCTTGACAGTTTAACGTACTGCGCTCCAAAAATAGTCAGAATTTACACCGCCTACGAGTAGACATTAAAAACCCAGGGCAGGTACGATTAATCAGAGCGCTGTGCTCCACGTGGAAATAACAAAAAGAGTCTTGACTTCTGCTTCAGCGCGAGAGACGGAACCACAGTTTGCGCTCTGGTGGGTGGGAATAGAGAGCTCCCTGTCAAATGAATTACTCATCTGATGAACGGGGATCAAAGCAGAATGATCCAAACTAAAAATAAAAAAGGCAACCTGTGAGGAATGCAGGAGGAGCTCACACGTGGGACAAAAGCAGGAGATTTGTGGGCCCTGAAGCCTGATTATCATAATGAATAACGAACACGTAGCAGCCTTAAAATGCCACCTCCTGTGCAGTGAGACCCAAAGGCAGCCTGAGAGGAGGAGAGGAAGAAGAGGATGAAGAGGATGAGATGTTAGCGGGACATCTTGGTTCACAGGAGGGAGATGGAGGAGATTTATGAGCCTGCAGTTTTGCCTCCAAACAAACGGAGTCATCCTAATGGAGATTTCATTAAGAGAAGAAGTTTATTTTCTCCCCTTCGAAGTAATTTGGTGTTTTTTTGAGCCTCTCATTGGCTGCTGGGGGAGATAACTTATACCAATATATTATAAATGTAATATATATATACTCATTTACTCCCAGGTAAAAGCAGCTTAGTAGGGAGGACAGAGTAGAAGCATGTAGGATCAACAGTTGAACGCATTGTTCTTCCAGTGCATCGCCACGGTGACCTTCACACAGGTTGAATGTTAACTGGCTGAGGCAAAAAAAAAAAATAATCAATGGAATCAATAGGGAAGCTGGTGTTTTCCCACCGGTTAGAAAGAGATAAGAGCAGAGAGGGCTGAGAGAGTCAGATGGCCTCACTTTGCTTTTTAAGTCACCAGTTTCCTGGTATATCATGAATTGATTTTGGCATTTTTTATATTAATGTATTATTTACCTTAATTTGCCTCTCTTTGGCATCAAATGTGTAAAGCCATATGCATGCTCATCATATTTTCACTGATCAAAAAGCTCAAAGCTAAAACAATACGTTTTCAGTCGGCAGCTAACGGTGCCAACAGCTCCAACAGTGCAAGCAACAGTGCAGACAAAGCAAACAGGACATTTCTACATAATATCTTTACATAGCAAATACATAACTTGCTGCTACATAAATGTTCTGAATATCTCATAGAGAACCTTTAAGGAACCTATGGCATCTGTATTTTCTTTAAAACAATGACGGTTAAGTGCCACCGAGAGCTGAAAGTACCATTTCTACACTAAACACTGACACCGGAATGAAAACAAGATGAAACATATCCTCCATAATGCCACTCTCTTTGACAAAACTGTGAGCCAGGTTTTCTTCTAAAGTACCAGTTACTGATCCATTCCTTAAATGGAACCTGTTTTTCCAATCAGTGTCACAGAAACAAAGCAGCTCAGAGAACACTTTCAAAGATCTTCTCCGACACCGACGCCGACTTTGTGCGCAGCTGCAAGCAATGCCAAAAAGTTGCATCATGGTCACGGGACACCGTTATGTCGCTCCTCAGTTAGCAGCATTAGCATGGTAATTCATATTGGATACATGCAACTTATTTAAGGTGAAACTCAGCAGTCTGTGGTTGTCGCTCATCGTGTGGCACGAGGCCCATAACACGGTGTTCAGGAAAGTTCCCACGCTGAAATATACGGGCAAACTGGCACTTTTGTTAGTGAGAACAAAACTATCTAATCTCTCCAGGTTCACAAATGAAGGCCTTCTTATCAGATGACATCGCCACTTTCATTCCATTAGGCCTACAGATAAAAGGCCCGAATACTGAACTGCAAACCGCCTCGGACTCCGAAGTGTTCTTTGGCTGCAGCTTAAACCATAACATGTTGATTCTGCTGTGGTTGCAAACATCCACTGGTGCTGGTTTTAGTCTTATTGGAGCAGCAGGTCAGAGGTTTACTGCTTCAGGACAAGACAGACATGTTGTTAAACAGAAAGCTGTATTAAATGATATGTCGTGGTCGTTACACTGTCATATGTAATAATCTTTAAAAACTAAGAAGAACAGCTTTTGCTTTGGAAAATCAGCCAACTGTCGGGAAAAAGCTGCACAGTGACAGTTAACTGTGGACATGAAGCGAGACGGAGTATGACGTATTAGAAAAATAAGACGTGAATTCAAGCAGACATCATTCCTCTTTAGACCATAACCTTATAGATATAATGTATGCCTCTGTGTAAAAACATTCCTTTGACCTTGCCAGATGAGGAAATCACAGCAATTGCTAAAAAAAAAAAAAAAAAAAAAAAAAAAAAAAAAAGCTATTGAAAGCCTTCCTCTTTAAACAATGCAAACCAAAGAATCCAGCCTTTGCAATAGAAAATGTCCAAAGCTCATTTAAACTCAGAGAGTCTCCTGGTCCACGGAGAAGATTACTGTCCAGTTTGGTTTCTTTCAGAAAGGGTCGGCCTCAGAGACAAACGGGCAGGTAAACTGAAGACACACGTCGGAGCGGCGTCTACAGTTACACCAGCTGTCAGCCCGCCAACGCTCGCCCGCCCGCCCAACTGCTCTTGATCCCTCAAAAACGAGAAGGAAAGAAATTCAATCCCAGTGGGGTAAAAAAAATGATCCTGTGACTCTTAAGACGGCTTTTCTGAAAGGCAAAGCTGAGAACTAAACCGGGCAACAGTCCACATGTGCCTGAGTCCATGAATAACCCCTAAGAAGGAAGCCAAGAATTAATGCTGTGGATCAAAAGGTTTAAATTGAAAAAAGTTGATGGTTTTGGCATTTTCAGGTTACATCAAAAACATGTTCTTGCATGACAAGGGGGTCTGAAAAGGAGAGAGCGGAAGCAAGACAGCTGAGAAAGAAAAAGAAAAGGAATCTCTCTCTCCTCACAGGATTACTGACAGAACGAGACAGAAAGATCTGAGAAGTTGTGACAAGATGAAGCTTTATTCGTTACGAAAGAAGAGAGGGGGGGAAACACAAGATGTGGGAGGTAGAGAGAAGAACACAGATAGACAAAGAGAAAACCTAGTTGAGTCAGAGGCTTCTGGTTCAGGTGCATCGGAAGTACATCAAATTACAGAGGCAGGAAGAGAGGAGCACTCTGACATATCAGTCAGCACGGACAGTCTCTCTTCATATCCAGCATGAAGGAAACACAGGATTTCATTTACACTAAACAAAACAACCTCAAGCTAGTGATACACCTGCGGAAATGTCACTTTGATAGAGAGTTTCTTTATTTGTTGTCACCTAAAGCAGCTCTGCCCACATCAGACCCTTCTGCCCACATCAGACCCTTCTGCCCACATCAGACCCTTCTGCCCACATCAGACCCTTCTGCCCACATCAGTCATAGTTTGAAACCGTCGACTGCTCTTCATGTATTTTTGATTCTCCGTGGTTCATTCACAAGTTTGTTAAACTCTCAACTCTGTGTTGTTCCAGCGCAATTGGTTACTTTGACAGCTGGCGTACTCCAAGAAAACATAGATCAGAAACGGATCAGGCCTTACGGTGTCAAGACCATCAAGAAAAAAAAAACTGGACCTGTCCTGATCCTGCAACTCTCTTCCTAGTGAGCGTCAATGTGTACACGAAAACATGACCATAGATATAATGTTAGACAGAGCTGATTACATAACAGAAATACATCTGTGATACGGGACCTTTTCTAAAACAGGCAAGAAGCAGAGCTGTGTCACACACACACACACACAACACACACACGCACACGCACACGCACACGCTACAAAAAGATGCAAAGCTAAACGGTCTGCAGAGCACCAGAGGTGATGTTCAAACATACCTGCGCCCGTCTGGCTGGACTAGACCTCATTTTGAGTCTCTCCTTGTGAGCATAGTGGTGTTTCCACATCTCATCCACACCTTAAACTACACACTGATCCACTGCTCCCGTAGCAGGCACAATGCAATGCTGCAGAAGACCAATGTGCAGGTATAGGTGTGTGTTTTGGTGAAAGGGGAATTTGAACTTGTCCCTGTGCATGTGTGCGACTGCAGTCTAGCTCGTGAAAGAGGACACATGCTGCAACACAATAAGCCGTTCTCTTACATCACAGACGCTGTGGATCAGATTGCCACAGCCATCGCTGGTTATCGATACTCTGACACAGCGACAACAAACTGTTCCAGTAGCAGCACTCCAAACGCCTTGTACATGCCGTGTTTTGGCAGCTGTATCGGGTGGAGAATAATCTCTTCATGTAGCATTAATCTCGCTAAAGTCAGGATGGTAATCTTAGCTCAGTGTACAGGTTTGACTAAAAAGCCACGTTTCAACCAAGAAATTCCTGGAAATCCTATTCATGGGAAATACTTTCCAAGAACTAAAAAGGTTCCTTCGGCTCTCTTTTTCCTCTTGTGTTTCCATAGCGGCCTAAAGACGGGTGTATTACATTTTATGCAAAGGAGGAAAATGAATCTAAAGAGTGTCTGCCTCCACAGAAAATGAACTGCTGAGTGTTCGATGGTTATATATTTGTGCTTCAGAACGTATCTGTTATCTAGCAAAGATGAATTATCTTCCCCTCAATCCTAAATCGCCCTGAAACGTCTTGTACTTTCTGAAAGTAAAAAGAGACGACAAACTTATTGGCGTGCGGGTCAGTTGTACTCTGGCAAACGCAAAGAAAACGGTGGAGCTGGAAGACCTGCAGGATTCTGGTCATCTTCAACAACAACATGGAGAGAGATGCATTCAAGATGGGGGACCTTGTATTATTGTCGCTCCACTGCTGTAGGAGATGCGAGTGGAAACCAATTGCAATACTCCATCCTATGCAAGTTTTGTTATTTCTTTTTTTATTCCATTTGTTTTCCATTTTCATCTTTATATCATATGCTTTTATAGCTTTCCTTTTGCCTTTCTGGAAAGTATTTGTTGAAGTATGTTATGAGAAAGCATAACAGATTATAGACAGTATTGTTTAACCTACTGCCAAAAATAGCATCTAATTGTCTGGGAAACAACAAACATGCAGATAATTCACTGCGTGCTCCCCTGAGGTTGTAGACGGGTGGAGTTTGAAAAGCGGGACAAGTAATTCTGGACTGTCAGACAACGATTAGCATCTCAATTCACTGGGAATTTTCTGCACCGAACCCAAAGCCGTGTCAATGCAATCAACCCCGTCTACCTGCACGTTCAACCAGAGGCAACTCATCACCAGGATTTGTAGTTTCTACGTGATTGACATCAGATAGTTGGTGTCAGGTTACAAAACAGTGTCGGTCGAGGCGCTCCTCATGGCACAATGATGGACTGCTATCAGGAGACGATCTTGTGGTAACACTCATCTGGTTTGTGGAGGAATGTGACAGAAGGATATCCTGTCTGGAAGTCAAAACATCGAGCCGCTTTAAGGAACCGGTTCCACGAAAGCAAGTTCTCCTCTCCAGAGCGACCTGTTTTATGCATTGATTTGTTATTTTAATTGCCCCAGATTACAGCAAATTCCAAGGATGAATAGTGATGTTCATTGTTATAAAGTTAAACTAGCACTTTTAATGGATAGCTGTACAACAAGAATCTGTTAGCAGAGTTCCTAAGGTGTTCCACTGAATGCTCACTGCTCCTGGTTTTCTTTTGGCTGATTCAAACTAACAGCACTTAACTTATCAACTTGACATTTAACGGGTATTTGAAAGAAAGTATTCAAATACCTGAAAATCGACCAAGACATCAGCCTTAAAAAAGGTCACTCCGTGCATATCTTGGAATATAATCAGTATTTGGACCAGTCCAATAGCAAAGTCAGAAATAAAGTGAGGACTTGGACAAAAACGCTCTTGAAAATGTATTTTAAATTGAATTATAGGTATAAAAGGGAAAAAAGAGATTACTTGAGAATAATCTTTTGCATGTCACACTGCCTCTGCTAAAATGTTTTTCTCAGTAATCAGCAGAAAATGTTGGCACTTTGCTGGCAGCAGAAGATAAATCCACAGCAATGCATTAATAAAAAGCTAACACCAATGACATACAGAAGAACTCAATAATTGATGCATGAACCACTAGATGACTGAGGTGACCCTTATCAAAAGGGGAAAGAAACCATCCTGATGATACAAATTTAGATTATTTACTTGCCATCGTGCATTGTGAATGCTTTGAGCAAAATTGCTACAAACACAGGACACAACCCCACCAAAAAACACATCAAGGGGGCAATAAAATAATACCAAAAGAAATCATTTTTGGTCCCAACTTCTCAAATGTTAGATGTCGTTGTTGAGGTCTTAAGCACCGTCCAGTACCTTTACAATTTTATGACATTTAATTGATTAAACCAAAAAAATGCATAGATCAATAGATAATAAAATAATCAGGGGTTGCAGCCTATAAGCATCATTCTTAGACCTGTACAGATTTTCATTTATGTCATCTACACTAAACCGATCCTCTATTGGAAGTGAGCCACAGTCGAGCAGCACAGAGTGACATCACAGCTGTGTCCATGTGTTGAGAAACGGCCTCCAACCAGCACTCAAACCTCTAAATCTCTGCTAGCGTAGCCTCTCCCTCGGCTTTGTTCTGCCCGACAGAAGCTCGGCCAAGAGGAGCTTTGGTCCTCTCAAACAGGGACACATCCCAGGCCGTCCCCCCATCCGATGACAAACACAAACCGCAGCCATGGAGACGGACTGACATCATTCCCCCCGGGGTCACTCAGAGTTCTCGCCTCGGCCAATCAGAGGATGCAACGGGGAGTGTGAGGAGGACATGTTCGCCTCTGAGACGGCTGGTTATACACAGAGGCCCAACAGAGAGGCCAACGGCAATGAAGAGAGCTATGCAATGATAGAAAGATGAACAAAAGGAAGATGGGATCGAGTCCTGATGGTGTAAGACACATGAAGAAAGAAAGCAAAGAAAGAAGATGTAATGCAGGGTAGGTATAAAGGGAAAAAAATACTGTAAATGAAAGAAAAAGGGGGACTCTCGTTTCCCTCTCCTCTGAGAACAAGTTCTATTCAGAGTGGTAAAGAAAAAAGACAATGTTAAAAGGTTGTTTGCGACCAGAACCTGTTCTTAATCACAAGCAGCCTCAGGAGGAAAAAAAAGCTAATTTGCATGTAAACAAACTGTATTTTACAGTTGGCTTTGCACAAAAGGTTTATGCAGACGCTGTCGACTGTGAGGGTGACGTTTGGGAAAAACACAGCCAGGATGAATTTAGTGCAGCTGTGCATTATTATTGCAACATAATAACAGTTGTGGATGTCATGACTTGCAAATATTATTTTTAAAAAGGACATCTCCATTGAAGCAATATGAATGTAATACTTTAAGTTGTCTCATTGCACAAGTTCTTACATCGTTAATATCACTGCTACACCCACTCCTGTCACTGGTATACACTGCATGAGGTAACTCCTGCCAGTTTAATCAGATGACATTGCCAGATTTCATCTACAATGGGTTTATTAGAGCTGCCATTCATTTCATTCCTTGTTTAATCAGTTGTAACATGCTGGGTGCAATGGAGACTGGTGCGACTTAATCGGGGCACTTGAGATGAGGATTTTGTTGGACAATAACTTGCAATCCAATAGATAATGTGGATTTTATGCCGCTGTTATGATGTTTCTATAAAAGCATTATTTTTTTAAAGTACATCTTTTTAAAGAGCAATAAACTTTTCATTCTTTGTCCAGCTCTTATTTGAAACACTGGAACTGGAACCTTTTCTGCAGGTATACAGAATGCAAACTGTTCTTGCTGCAGAACCAATTCAGAACCCACCAACCAAAACTCAATTCTCCAAAAACAAGTACTGAAATCTTGTCTCGTCCCCGATAGGCTCTCAGCAGAAGGTGTTGTTTTCAGTCTTCACTGGATGTGGAGTTTATTATATATCTAACTCTATTGGGTTTATATATTTCCAAAACTCATGTTCTACAGACACACCATATAATTCATATCAGCATGTTAACGTTATATGTAACTTATTAGCAGCTAAACTCCGGATCAAACTGCTGACGGCCGTGTCTTTTATATAAATGTACACTTTCAAAACAGAAAACTGTTATTGTAACCAGCAATAATGGTTGATGTGATTTGCGAGGCGTCTGTCACTTCTGCTCTCTCAGCGTACCAACGTCACACGTTACCGTAAATGCTATCTTAAAAAGGCCGCTCGAAACCAATGCATCGAGCAGACTCGGAAAAAAAGCTTGCGTGTCATGAGGAGCTTGAAAAAAATATTAGATTCTAGCTGTGCTGGAATCACACAAATGACCTATTTTTAACAGATGTTTGAACTTTAAACTGGAAACTAGCCTGGGTTTTAAGGTTTGAACTTTAAACAAACTCCACTCTCACTTCTGCTCTCTCCAGAAAACCCACGTTCCTCTCACAGATGTGAACAGAGTCCTGACTCTCTATGACCCATTCTCTCTCATCAGTGTATTATAGACATTAAACTTCTGTCTTTCAAAGTGCCGCTGAAGCCGCTGTCATTCTGCACTCCATCGAGTCCAAACATGTAACCCTGAACACACCTCGGCCATTCTGCCTCCCATCCCAGATGAAAAGCAGGCTTTCAGGAGGTGAGTCACGGCCAATTCAATGGCTCCTCCTACCAAAAGCATCTGGTGACACCTCAACCCTAAAACAACCCCAGAAAAAAAAAAAAAAAAAACGACTTGCGCACATACCCCCTCCTGATCCAGTTATGACGCTGAATATTATCTGGGGGATTGGGAGATGTTGTACAAGAGGATTTGCGGGGGCACGAGTAGTAGGAACAGTTGGTCAATGAGCTGACAGCGGTGCATGGGATTACACACACACACACACACACACACACACACACACACACACACACACACACACACACACACACACACACACACACACACACACACACACACACACACACACACACACACACACACACACACACACACACACACACACACACACACACACACACACACACACACACACACACACACACACACACACACACACCTCGGTCTGCCAGCTTCATGTGACTGCCAACGACCTTCAGCCGTATCAGATTACAGCTCAGCGAATGAAAAAGGCAAAAAATAAGGAGGCTTATTCGTAGTGGGCTGAGATATGTCCTATTATGCATAACTGCAATACCAGAGCGGGGAAGAGGAGGTCTGCCAAAACTAGACTCGCTACTCCGCCGGGACTCCCCAGGAGAGGAGACCCGAAACTTTAAAATCATCCTCCAACAAGCTACAGTACCAGTTAATAAATTATCTGTAGCTGTACTTCATAACATCAGTCCATAAAATGCAGCGGAAAAATATAAAAGTAACCAAGGAAAGAGCTAAAGTAAAAATCAAAATGTCAATAAGTTCTGCCAAAGTCTTATTTTGAAGAGAAAGAAATAAGTAAACGCACTTGACTTCAATTTTCTTTACTTATTGTATAAAAAATGGGCACAAATTTAATATTTTTTACATTATCTACTTATTGTACCGTATATAGACATGCCATTGATCATTTTAGCTGACCTCTTTATTGCCTGTTCTGTTTAAATCCTTGTTTGTTTGCATAGGAATGTCACCTATATTTTTTCAGATTATAATCAAAAGTGTATTTCTCTTTGCAAGGGCGTACTTGCTATTATAAATCGGTTGCAAAAAATGGACTTAAAGCGACTATAACATTGCTTAAATTGCAATTAAATCTTGCAGATCAGCTCGTGACATCCATAATTACTTCAAGTATGATCTCACAAAACACACAAACCGAGTGAAATGCATATTGTTGCAGTGGTCTGAGCATAAGTGTAATTTCAAAGGTGTGGTGTGTGGACCCGTGAGTGTACATCTACCGGGACTGCAGAGGCCTGTACAGACAGAGAACGGGACGGACGGGTCGGGACAGGCAGAACACAGAACAGTGAATGATGTCTTACAGACATTATTGTGTAATGTTTATGGATGCACTTCAAACAAATGGGAACTCTTGACAGCTAGATCGGACAACTCCCTCTCAGAGTGTATTGAAAAGGAGATTGAGAGACTTAAAAAGAGAAGGAGGGAGAGCGTGCGTGTCCATGTGTCTGGCGGCCGGGCAGGACGATGCCTTAGCCTGCAAGCAACATGTCACAATCCAACAGCTGGAGGGTGTCCTCTAACACACACAAGTCCATGAGCAAGACTCCGTACTCCTACCTTCTTAGTCATCTCTGTGTAAACATAGTCATGATAACAAAAACTGCATTACTACTGCCTTGAGAATATAATCAGAAGCAATATTGAATCTGAACATATGCTAATATTTTACTGCGAGACAAAACGCTGAACATTTTTGCGGAAGAGTTCAAAGTTGTTGTTTTTTTTTAAGAAAAAGGAGAAAAGATGTCCTTAAACCTGGAGAAAATGAAATACAACTTGAGGGGGACATCTGGTAAATTTAAATCTGTTTTGGGGCCCTTTGATTAAATACATAGTTATGTTAAAGTCACTGCAGGACAAATGAAACATAAATTACAAACTTGAAGTGCAGTGTTTTTGTATGCTCTCTTGTCATCTTATCCACTGTGTTAGAAAGGAAGGGTTTGATTATTATTATCTACATTTTCCTTTTTATTTTTTAAGGGAATCACGTTTGGGATAAGGGAGGGGCGGGTACAAAATGTTAAAAAAAATGAGTGCTTAAAGCTTGCTGTATTTCATTTAAACTGGTAAAAATACATTTACCAAAAAAAAAAGAAAGAGGAGAAATGATACCGGGGATAACATCCTGTACGAGACTTTTGTAACGATTGCTTCACCAACGCTTGCAGCCTCATAAGAGAAGAGATGGTGCATTTCTGTATGCTTTAAAATCAAGTAAAAGAAGAGGAACAGTTTTCTTCAAAGCTCGATCACAGGCCACCGTGGACCAAAGCTGAGAGAGACTTATGCAACGAAGTGACGATGGTGGGGGAGGTAAAGGAGCAGGGATGTAGAGATGGATGTGGAGCAGAAGGGAGATGCAGATTGCAGTCGTTACCTCCTCCTAGACTCTGGAGAGGAACTTGGGGGGGAGGTGTTAGTTACAGCAAGAGAGGAGATGAGATAGTTTCTTTTGGCTTTCTGAAAGATATGATGAAATCACAGTCATAACCCTGGACGTATGCAAGATCCATCTGGCATTTGGGTCAAAAGTCGTGGTTGTAATGCTTCTCTGCACACATGGGGAGGAACGATACATTACACTGCAGCAGTCCACCATTTGTCTTAAAAATGCCTCCTTCTATATCTAAAATGTCATAGTTGAACATGTTCTTGTATATGCAACAAAAGCATGATTAAAAATGTTTCTCTTTTTTATTTTTTTTACTGCTCCATGCTACAGGATTACGTGAAAGCTTAAAAAGGCAAAAACAGTTATGATTTGCTCTTAATGCAAACGGAGGAATTCATATTCCACTTTAGATTTATGTGCACGTCAGAAGCTTGTGAAGTGGTATACATGCAGAAACATGCAGAGCAGCAGTATGTGCACTCGTTTAGCCTCTGCGAGTCCTAACGCCGGTGATGTAAGAGGATCAACTGCAGGGTCAGGACACGGTCTGTCTCCACTGAGACAACAGACATGGATATGAATGATAGCAGAAAACTTTGTGTCCAAAGCAGCGGACAGAACCAAGAAGTTACAAGTCTCTCCAAAAATGTGGAACAAAATGTTCTACTGCATTGTTTTTGTATCAAAAAGGCATGGAATATGCCCAAAATTCAGGGTGCTTTCTTGTAAGTTTGTCTTGATTATGAAGTTTAGAGAAATCCGAGGCACGAAAAACATTTTTCATGCACTGATCAATTTTGAAGTTTGTATAACATTACTTTATTCAGACTAGTGGAAAGAAAACATCCAAAATACACATTTAGGGCTTTGTTTTAATACTTTTGGAAGCTATAGATTTCTCCCAAATTCACCCCCCAAAAATTGTCTAAATAAAACTAATCAACTTGGGAAGTTTTATGTTGATATCTACAAGATATTTCATTAGCAGTAATCACCTGTTGTGTCTTAAAAATGTATCTCATTTTTCTTAAAATGAGTTCTCTCAGACTCTGAGCCAGACATCTTTACTTTAGTAGACCTTACATACAAACATTACAGTTACATTCCTATCTATATTCGGAATTACGTACTGCAAGGGTTTCTTCATAAATAATTAAATGCCTGATTTCTTATAACATATTAAGATATAAGATAATGCATAATTTTTCAGAAAACTTGTAGTTTCTGCAAAATAACTCCCCTGCATGAGATGTTAACTTTCATGTCCAAATCCATTCAAGCTTATCTTTGTATGTCTTTTAATAGCTGTATAATCCTCTCTGAAAATGAGGAGTAATGAAAACAAAAAAAAAAGAACAGAAAAACAGACAATAATTCATGTTGCTGTTTATAGAGAACCAGCTGGACAATCTTTGGCAGGAGCCGGTCTGTTTCCATCCACAGAGTCTGGATGGAGGAGATGGAGGTATTTGGAGCATCTAGGTCTCAGTGCCAGGCTTTCACAAAGCCTCGCCAGGCTCTGGGTTTGACTGAGCTTTATAACTGAGGGAGAGCGAGGAAACGGCAACTTGGCAAAAAACAGTTGACCATAGCAATGTTTCAGAAACTAAACTTCAGTGATATTCATTGGATAAACACTGAAGAAATGTTTAAAGAGCTTTTTCTAAATAGCAAGACTCTCAGCCATTTAACAAACTATCTTGTTTTCTCCACAAAACCCAATAATGCAAATGGGGCTGTCCTTGAGTAAAGCAATTCTTAGTTGACATAATCGATATATCTCTAGTGTCAAAAATCAGAAATGTTAGTGGTGTAACGGAGCGTTGTTGATCCGTGACCTGTACGCAATCCTCTCGCGGGTCAGCACACTTGTGAACAAATAACAAGATTATTTTATTAATGAAAATACTATCTTTTATTTCCTTATCATTTGAACAGTGTGTTTTTATGAAGAAAAACACCACTATGGATGACTTTCACAAAGTTAAAGGATACCATTTAGAATTTTTGATGGCAAACTTCAGAGCGGTTGCAATGTTTTTTTGGGACGGTTGCAAAAACATTAATTGGGTGAATCCTTGCAGACCAGCTGCTATAACCAAAGGAAACAAAAAGGGATCTGTATCTGCCAGTATGGACCATCAATGATCAGCAATTGGTATCGGCGGCAGAAAAACGTGATCAGGATCTCTAAGAGTTATATTTGCTCCCTTATTTCTTTTGATCCGATCAATAATACGATCTGAACCGTGAGTTTTATGATCTGTTGCACCACTAGGAAATGTGTTCTAGAGTTTCTTGGAAATAAGTAATTCAGCATGAAAAAAAAAATGCATAAAAAAAGACTAGTCAACATAAATCTTCATCGACTTAGATCGCCTTAATCAGCTAAGAACGTGCAGCCCTTAAATGCAAGGTCATGACCTTTAAAGCCCCATTGATTGATAAGCAGTTAAACAGCACAGACCTACTTGCTGTAGTTAAGGGTTCTGGTCTATGATGAAAAAGTGTTTAGCGGTCATCTGTGTGCTGGATTAGTGGGTCGGTAAGGAATGTGGGCATTTGCATGAGATCCAGAAATGTCCAGGCGTGGACTATGAGAATGCCTCCGAGGCTTTCCTGTTGTGACACAGCAGGCCGGCCGACTGCTGCAGCGGGCACGGAATTGGCAAAGAAGTAGGGCATGTGACTCTGAAGCTGCAGTCACTTTGAATGGAAATCAAGGGGTACAAGCGTGGAACGTTTAGACTCTGGATCACTTTGGACAGCAAAGATCAACGGCTAAAAGAGGTGATTTACAGCTGCAACTCCCACAACCAAAACCACGTCATTCATGAGGGCACAATGTGGATAAAGTAAAAGAAGATGAGGGAAAAAATCGTGTATTTATAAAAGTACCAAACCAACAAAAACAGGAAGTGTGTCTGTGCCTCGGAAAACGACCCACTTAGGAGGAACTCATAGTCAAGGTCAAAAGATTAGTTGAAGGTTTGACGGTTCAAAGCATGGACTGCAATGTCCAACCTGATGATTTTTCATATTTCCTGCTAGGACTGGACGATATGGCAAAAAATGCCATCACAATATGTTGTTCTATATTGATAATTATCACAAGATGTATCAAATAATACTAACAATGCTGAATTTTTTCCATTTTACCCCATTTTTACCCCATTTGTATTAATTTGAAATAAAATAACTGACACATTGTGTTCAGATTGTATAGAACATCTACAGATAAATTATGGTATGGTTTTTTTAGACCCTAAAAAAGGGGTTAATAATGATTCATAATGTCCAATTAATTATTATCAGAAGGGGTCATTGAGGTTTGATAATATCTGTTCAGTATAAACACCACCCACTCTCACTGCTCAACGTATCCTATACGATGCTTTGTATGATAACTAAACGTTACTTCTTATTATTTGTGCGTTAACCTACAAAAGCTAGCCACGCGTATCGACTTACACTCGTAACATGAATACAGTCTTTTTAGAAATAAAATCCTGTCTTCACAGTTAGGTTAGCTTTGGGAAAGATTGGTTAGGTTTAGGAAACTAAATTACTTAGTGAGGTTTAGGAAGAGATTGTGACTTAGTTAGGTTTAGGCAACACAAACTATTAAGTCAGGTTTAGGAATAGATCATCGTTTGGGTTGAAGTAACTATGGAAGTGCCGTTACTGAAGTACGCAAGTTACGTGACATAAGTATCGAGGCTGACTTTGTGTTTCACATGGGGAACAAACAGCGTTCTCCTGGCTGAAAAATCTCCATTTGTTGGACAAAGGTGATTCAAAAATGTCTCGTATATTTATAATTAGCGTTATCCTGGAGTATATTATGGTGAAAATGTTCACCATTGTTTGATCACCGAGCCCTAAACCAGGAACCAGGAACAAAGATTAACTCAGATTGATTTGCAGGTTTAAGCTTTCACATACCGGATGCTTTATGCATTTTCTTTATGTAACATGAGTGTAAATGAAGAACAAGTCCGGGCTTCGGAGAGACGGGTAGAGATTCTGGGGCACAGTCAAATACGTGGATCAGGACGGTCTAAAAGGGGCGCTTGTTTCCAACAAATGGCCTCCTCTTTGAAATGCCAGGCGTGTTGGGCTTGGTGTCCTAATTCATGTGTGTGAGAGGGCAAACGTAGGAGTTGAACGACACACACACACACAAACACACACACACACACACACACAATCTTGTCCGATCATGTCAAAGCAGGCAGTAGTTTGGAGGCCAAACCTGACACAGTTCATTCACACACAGTAAGCTTTTCATCCAGCCAGTGCCCTTTCTCTGTCTCGACTGTCACCACTGTGATAAGCTGCATTCAAGCTGCATTAAGAATCCATCACTGTTTATCACAAAAGATGCTTTTTATTCAAGTTTAACTCATTCATGCTGAACAAAACTGAGGAGGAAGTCTGTGCCAGAAAACACTTTCACACATAAACAGTGAAACCTTAGTAGATATATACGTGGATTTGTAGTTCATTTATCTGATTTAAATCCAATTGGTTAGTATCTTTGTGTTTTTTGTTTTTTTTAACCTTATTTTACTATTAACTTTGTTCATTTATTCATGTTTAACTTATTCCTACGTTATTTTGTCATTATGCAAAACTCGAATGGACGACATGATTGCATTGAATAAAAATAAAAAGCAATAAATAAATATAGCAGCGTTTATTTCTTTTTTTTTTCGTGCTACTTCATACCTACAAGCTCATATTATATTTTTGCAAAAATGCTGAATTATTTTAGAGCATTAGTGCAAATATGCAGGGGGGGGAATTACTTATTTTGATCCAAAAGCAAATTTGTGTCTTTTTGTTCTTTTATCATGTCTTTCAGGCTACTGTAAAATTCTGTGAAGCAAGAAATAGAGGATTTTTTTGCAGAAGGAAACGTTTCATTCCCCAAAATATCTAATTAAGTCTTCCCACAGTTGCTACTGGTCTAAAATATCACTGTTCATTGTCTTTTTTTTTTCATTTTTGTGTTTACTTTTGACTTGCTTCTGTTTTCTGTTTTGGTCGACACTATTTCTGGTTTCACCAACTTCTGGCGGCCTCTTTCATCTTCACACTCCCCCGCTGGTACGAGAGGAGCCGACAGACAACAAGAACAACGCTTTCTCTGATGCCTCTGCTCAACCGCCTCCAAAACAATCCCTGAATGTTTCCTTGTACTTTACGGTTAATTAAATCAGATGCTTCTCAAACCGTGATGTAACAAAGTAAACTCACTATCAGTGGACCTCGTCACTGATCATTAACCTCAGTTCCCTCTAGGATTCATGGGAACTGTCGTTTCCTGCACGCTTACTTCTGTTTGCGGGCAGTAAAGCGAGCTCTCTTCTGCTACGCTGCTGAATCAGGCGGTCAGATATTTTTAACTGTATTCAAATTTGGCACGTTGAAAGTTCAGTTTATCTACCAGACCAGCTGCACCAGTTAAAGCACTTCCTCACCACTGACTCCCAGCATACTACATACTGCTGACCAGGATGACACCAAAAGCCAAAGTTTTAAAACAAACCCTTCATTTTCAGCTTCCAAACTTAAAATCACAAGTGCTAAAGCCAAAAAGAAATACCCAGAAGAGCTCAGTTTTGGTTTCAGTTTTGCCAGTCTGGTTGGGTTGAGTGGGAACCAGTTCATTATGCGTTTTACTGACGACTCTCAGAGGCAAATAGAGCTCTAACTGGTCTTCCACTCTCTTGTTAAACAGAACTTATTATGACAGAACACATTAAATGGAGGAATCAAATTTAAAACATTAAATGTAATCTTTTGAACTAGCAGTATGGATTCGGTTGTTGTGGCCAACACAAAAAGAATGAAACCCAAGTAACTATTAGCTATCGCCATAAAAGTCCCAATTTGATTATTTGCATGAATACAATAATTTAGTTTTCTGAAACTAAAAAAATCATCATATTCATCATGTTTTCAGGCATAAAATGTTGTATAAATCAGGCTATGAGCGATATTTGAACAAACCCCTCTGTAAAAGATGGAAACAGTAGTAAAATAAACACCTTTTGGATGTAGTATTTCCAAAGAAGACATGTTAGTAAGAAGCAAAATAGCCTAAAATTTCAGAAGTCACCAGTGCATGTGCTGAGGTAGATCCCCTTAATTGTATTATGCATTTATCAACTAACTTAGTGTAAAATATTAAAACAGCCTAATTGAATTTGTTTGTGCAAGAAAAAACAGGGAAACAAAAAAGGTGCATTTAAATGAAGTTGTTATTTGTTCTATTTGACACAGTTCCTCCATCACGCAAATGCTGTTTTGTTGCAGATCCGGCTGCACCGATGCTGCAAGCTGCAGACGTGGTGAGTGGTGAGTAAACTGCATGATGCAAACATGTGGCAAATGTGGCCACACAAACGCACCATGCATGCTATCAGGTAGATCTCACATCATCCTCTGTCGTCTGGATCTGTAGCTCAACGTGAAGTGTGTGTGTGTGTGATGTGGCTCAGGGCCGAGGGGGAAGTTTACAGACGTAGGAACAAAGAGGTAAACACCGAGACGTTTACACAAGTAACCGGCGTTAAAAGGAAAGAGAAGAACCCGCTGCTTTGGTCCGGACGTGAAGGAGACGGAGTCTTACATCAGCAGCTGGTCAGTCAGAAAGCAGACGTTCCTGTTGAGCAGCTTGTATGCGTCTCATACAGCTGACAGAAACTAAGAGAAGCTGCTTTGGGGTTTTTATCTTTGTGATAGAGCTTCAGTGTATTGTCTACCTTGTTTTGTGTATTCTGTCTGTATGACAAACAATTCTCTCCTGTTTTATAATGTATTTAACTTGTTTTTCTACCTCGTCTTTGGTGTGAAACTTGCGTCATCTTATCTTTAAAAAGCACTACAATCAGGGAATCTGTTCACCATTTACGCCTTTAAATTAAAATGATGAATGCGTCTTCTTCTTCTTCTCTTAAAATGACGGCCCTATCAGTTTGAAGAGCACAATTATTGTCCGATCATTTCAGAGCCTCTCTGGTTGAACGGAGAATATTAAATCGTTGTACAAGTGCAGACCAGCCATGTCAAAAACACGCCCAGGAGAGAGCCCGGAATCCCGGAGGCGGCGATGAATCAAAGCCTCTTATCTCATTCATTATAAAACTAAGAAAAATCATCAGTCACATAAAACCCAATGGGCGGACATCAACATGTTAAACTGGCTACGCCATTCCACTGTTAAAACTGGAGTCAACACCGGAGCCAGATTTACTCATCAAATTAAAAAACAGAAAAATTGGAAAAGGAGCAAATTGTCACATTTGATAGCTGTGATGTCATTTTTGGCCAGCAAACAATTTGTTGAAACAACCCAGTACCAAGTCATATCAAAACTTTGCCTGCAATTAAACCTTTTCCAACCCAGATCTACAAAAATATGACTATTTGTATGTTTTTTTCTTGCAGCCAATGCAGCTCTAACCCATGCAGCCTGGATCGCCTGCCTGCACGCGGCTCTGAACGCGGAGATGTCTGAGCCGGGGGCTAGGAGCTAACGGGTCTAACAGCGCTAAACAAAAGCAACCGTCCTGGCAGAGCTAAGCGTTTTAATCATAGGCGGGAGGGCCACAGGATGGGTGCGACAATGTTGGAATATAACAATAACTGCATCAGATCAATCTGGAGCTAGAGTGTGAACTCAGGTGACCTACATCAGGTGACAAACCCTCTAAATGAAGTCATTTCATGCCTCGGCTGTGCCCAAAGGCCAATAATCATCTGTCTGTCAAAGGCAGAGCTGTGGCTTCGGCCCCGTCCTATATTTAGCAGACAAAGCCTCATCAGCCTAAGTACTGAATTCAATTTCAGGGGACACCATTAATCTACGCTCATAAATCATTTGTGTTATGCTAATGTGAGCTCTTCATCCTCTGAGCAGCATGTGCTCCCCCCCCCCGAGTCCGAGCTAAACCTTCGCACTTTGTCTCCGAGCATCAACATGTTTCAAAAATGTTGACTATGCAGACGCCTCCACCTCCATCCCTTTGACATGCATCTGGGTACACCACCAGGTTTCTCATTTAGCTGCTGGCAATTAACAGCTGGGTGAGAACAACAGGCTCTGCTATGAGGAGGAAGAGGAGGAGGAGGAGGGGAAATCAAATTTCATTTTAAGCCTCTGGCAGGAAGAATCTCGCAAGAATTGCAGAGGAAAGAAATAATAAACCAGCATCTAAACAATGAGGCAACCAAACAAGAGCAGAAACTAAGAAGATCCAGACCAGGGAAAGAGTAACAGGTTTCTTCCCTCAGACTGGATCGCGGCTCCGGGCTTCACTGAGGGATACAGTATATCTGAGCTGCTCTGCTGTTTGTTCAGCGTCCTGACATTCCTCAGAGACAATCCTCTCCCTGTGCTCCACGCTCCACACACAGCCAGTCCTTGACATTTCGGTCAGTGTCGCTCCGCCGGGTGGACAAGGGACACTCAGGGGGTTTTGAGAACAAGGACAGTCTGCCTGCTGAACACAAGCCGCACATTCAGTTTAACATTTCCCCCCCGATACACTGGACCAAAGTAACTCACGCTGGAGGAGCAGACGGGCAGAGAGGGCAGTGATTGGTCATCTACTGGATATGTAGAATATAAAACCTGTGACCTTTTCTTTAACATTATTAGAACTATGCCACACAGTATATTCTATCTTTTTTTTTTGTAGGTTTGTCCATCATTTCTATCAGTTGAACCAAAACTGAGATCTTATTTTACAAGTTTAATGGTCAACTTCATTTTCTCTTCCAGAAAAGAAAGAAACAAACCCAGAGGTGTGTTTACAACCCGTCTGATCCTCTCGCTGCTCCTGTGTGTTGACCAATCAGACGGTCTATCATGTGCCATGTGAGAAAGACACCAACATAAGAGGAATATTGTAATAAACTCTGAGAGAGTGAGTATTTCCATATTAAGCTACTTTTGCTCTACTGTAGTTCAAAATAGAACTACAGTCTGTGTTGAAGTGACCGGAATCATTCTTTTACATGTTAGGAAACATCAGATTCAAATATTGCTTTCCTAACTATTTGAGTCAGCATCAGACCGATATCCCACATCAGTATATCTTTATTTAAAATCTTTGTTTTTTTTGGACATTTCAGATACCAAACCATCAATCCATAAATTCAAATTAGCATGGTTATAATAAAATAATAATCTCAATTTTCAGCTGTATAATTAAGTGAAGGATTTGAGTTGTGAGTATTCCCAGATGGTCTGTGATTGCTGGGTCGGCCTGGCAGCACTATGAAGCAAAGTCAATGTGTTTCAGCATGAAAAGCTTCAGAAACCCACCAGAACTCTACACTACAAAAAGGACATTTAAACCTAAAAACCTTTCCCATACTTGTGCTGCAGACATAAACTGACCTGAACAACCCCAAAGAGAGCTTTGTTCCTTTGAGCAGGGCTTTGTAACCTCCACGTTTATTATGGGAGAAAGTTGATGACTAGTCTAGTTATGCTTGGCCGGCTTACTATAACTATCAGTTGAGTCTATTTAAATGTTGCTGTGGCTCAAACCACAAAACTCCTGAGTAAATTCAACCTGAGCGGACTTGAACAGAGTTTGGGTGGGTGGGGAAAAAAAAAAAAAACATGAATACGACGCAGTGTTCCCAACACAAGTAATGACACTGTTCTGTAGGCAATCACTCAAATTGCTAATAACTTCAATAACAAGGTCATGCCAGATGTTTTATGGCGTACTACGTTTTCAAAAACGTGCAGCCCTACTTCAACAAAACTCACATTTATCCTACAAGTCGTAGCAATCGTCTCGAAGTCAAATCGCCTGGCTTCTACAATGACTGTATTCTGCAGGAAAAATAACACAAGTCTTCTCAGCATGCAACCCCCCTTCTGGGAAAACGTGCAGAGGAACTCTTTCATAAATAAACTATGGCTTCCAGCTGAAAAAGGCTCTGAGAACGTCAGAGCAGAGAGGTGCAGATATCAGAGAACATTTCTTATAAACCTCTGATCCTTTTTCCCCACTTACACCAGAAGCTCCCTCTGTTAATGGAGGAAAGTCTACAGCTGAGCCAGAGGCCAGAGTCTTGTGTGTGTGTGGGGGGGGGGGGGGACTCGAACTCAAAAACACCACCCTGTGATGCAAGCACTCATGAAAAAGAACTTCTAGTGCCAGTGATAGTTTTCGAGGCATCAATCAAGCCAGAAATAGTCTGCTGTCAGTCAGTGAGTCTCTGGCCTAGTTTGTTTGTCTGGTGGGGACCCCAGTGTGTGTGTGTGTGTGTGTGTGTGTGTGTGTGTGTGTGTGTGTGTGTGTGTGTGTGTGTGTGTGTGTGTGTGTGTGTGTGTGTGTGTGTGTGTGTGTGTGTGTGTGTGTGTGTTGGGGGTTTCCAGAGCCATATGTAGCCGGCTTTGGTGCACATGGTCGGGGGTGCCAAGGCTCAGCTGACTGGATCCGAGCCAGTGTTAAAGTGATCTGTTTTCATAGCACTCTGTAAACCACTTAAGCCCTCTGTGTCATTAAGTCTTCTGATCTGGACTCTTATTAACAATGCTTTTGTTTTGTTCTCTCTCCTCCCCCCCCTCCTCCCCCGGTCAGGGTCGATGGTTTGAGTTTTACAACGTGTCGCGTTACAGACGACCTTTAGGGTTTTATCTCTGGTGCTCGTTTTCCAATGGAAGGATCATTTATAAAAATAAAAAAAAAGATGAGCAGCTGTGTGGATCGTTCAGGAGCCGACAGATTATCCATGTAGCAGATGTGTCGGTTATTAAAAGGCATTTGGTGTCATCATACACAGCTAATCATCTTTGTGGAAGTCCAAGCTAGACATGATGATAATGATTAACCATTTAACAATTAAACAAATAACTTTTAACGATTACATGAAACATGGAAAACTTTCTCACTAATATGAGGATAGCTAGTCCAACCTTAAAAAAAGGTCAGCCCACCTTAAGTAACCCCGGGCTGACGCTAACCTCTGAGCTCACTCCTTAACTTTAAATCAGCAGGTGGCAGGTTAAATGTAACCTCATACTCTACATTAGCATCCTAAGTCCAAATCAAAGCTTAAAACAATCAAGTTCAAGTCAAGTCTTAAGCCAGTGAAGGAAAGTCAAAGTCAAGATCATAAGCATTTTTTGGATTTACAAGTGAAGTCAGTTTCCGCGTTGCCGAGTGCTGACCTTTAAACTAGGGCTGACCTCTGAAGGGCTCCGTATGCTTCAAACAAACAAGCTCTTACCAAATGTCATCTGAGGAAAACGTGTAATGTTAGGCAGAACGCCACATACATTTATACGCAAAAAAGTCACAAAACACTTTGTGTGACGATACAAAAAGTTTCTCTTTTGAGGATCCTAAAAGCCCTTTATTTGAAGAAGACTGACTCCAGAAAGAAGTCTCAAGTCCTCTTTTTCCTGACTTAAGTCTAACTCCAAAACTAGTCTCAAGTCTACAGCGGTTATGTTGAAACATTTCAAATATGCCGCCGGTCTGGTTTAGGAAAATCAAATATGTTGTCCCAAACCTGTTACAGCAGCTTCACAATTCTCCATGAAACCCCTTTGACTAGGTATTCAATTTACCAATATATGGTTGAAGATATATTCTTATTTTCTCCTGCAGGATGCTGATGTTTTGGTCTTTGCCATCCTTAACACAGGTTTCTACCATTACTGACAATTTAAAGGAATTACATTATTGCTTTTAACAGCATGAGCTCAACTTCCACAGTGGAAATGGACTTTAAAAAAGGAGAGCACCTGTCTTCCCACCATGTGAGGACTCTGTCGACAGTATTTTACAGCCTCACACTTTACATCTCTCTGCATCAACAGGCCCAGACAGCTGTGCTCATGGCTCCGTGCCGCGGTCACCCTCCTCCTGGGGGAAACCCGCTGGCAGATGGCGAAAGTGGCGTCGTTTCTATTATCGCATCAACGCCATGATGTCCAACGCGTGTGAGAAGGAGGACGGTGAAGCAGCATTGTTGACAACGAAAATTTGCACAGCGCAGCAAAGAAGAAGTGTGGGAAACGCGGTTATGCCAACGTCATCATAATGGGGGGAAAAAAGAAAAGAAAACAAGCGTGTCATGTCCTGAGGAGAAAAGATGGTACTGCTGCTGCTGAATCATCTCTACTCGTGTTCAGGTGCTCAACTTTCAAGATACATGAAGGTTTCAGAGGTACAATGAAAACTTTGGATCTGTTTTTAAATATTGTATGAAGCCATTGTGTGCTGGTATTTTTCTACATTTCCGCACAGGAAGCCTCACGTGGCTGATTGTCTTCGGTTGCTTCCGGTGCCTCTGTTAACGGACTCCTTTAGGAAATGAAACGCCGTGCCAGGTCGTGTTTTAGGACATTTTTCACAGTGGTTTGGTCAAGGGCAAAGTCAGCGGCCCGGGGGATCATCAGCGAAGCTTTTAATCCTGCACTGTGCCCGTTTTGGAAGCAGGAACCCCTGGCTGGTACAGCCTGGTGACATCAGACAGATGAACTGTAACGTGATTGGAGCTCACGACCCAACTGCGCCTACCCCAACAGTGCGATCACATCGGAAGATTGTTTGGCTCAGATCATAATGGAAAATAATTACTAATCGATCAGAACTGACCTTTGATCTTCCTTTCACGGGGATCATCACCTAGACTTGAACTAGACTTCTCTTAACTAGCTAGAGGGACAAATAAACATTCCTGAGCTGGAATAAAACAAGCCTGGTATGAAAACACCTTTATCGTTCAGATGACATAACAGAACGGCCGCGTGACACCAGGTAAAGGCTTTGGAAATCCCCTCATGATCATTAGTGATACTGTTGTATTGTTTGCTAGAAACAGGAGATAAAAAAAAACTGAGAATAACCTGCAGGCTCAAAGGGAGCTGTGTTTCTTTTGTTTTCTTTCTATGCAGCACGTAAAACTTGTTGCATTCAAGTACAGTATTGCTGAAGGTGTCAGTGTGGTAAAACACATGCACTTAACAAAAACTACAGATTGGAACATGGACAAATAATTGCAAAAAATAGAACAATACGGTCAGAGATAATGCCGAGTCGTGCCACCAAAATTAGCGCGTGTATGCAGGTTTCGTGTCACGTTCAATGTCCCTGACTCACAGGTCGGTAATGGAAGCACGGTTAGTAAACAGTGAAAATGTTAAGGTGGTTACCTCTTTTTTTAAATTGGTTACTTATCAAGTTCCTATTTTAAACTCTCAAACCAGAGTTGGTGATAGTTGGAGCGTTGGGAGCTAAAAAAAAATCTGATTCTGTCCATGGAGTCTGGTAGTTTTGAAAAGAGCAAATTAATTGTATGTTTTTCAGCTTTTATTAATCATATATTTTCATAAATCCGTCAGCGTGAACTCTCTCCACCCTTTGACACTGCTTTAACTCTTGGACTTGTGACGCTGTGATCGGTCCTCATTATCAGATTGACTTTAATGTCCCTTTCATGGGTGTAATTATGTGGCTCTTTTGAACAAAATTGGGGCCAACCTGAAATGTGGGAGCTTTTGCTTTGAAGATGTGGCACATATTTTGGTGGCCAACGTGTTAATCTGTATGACTGTAACGGCTGCTGAACAATCTCACAGCCCGTCAGCCATCAAAGGCTGCAGCACAATAATTAATAACAGTCATTTGTGCGATGAATTGAATAATATCCCGAGCACACAGGAATGACATCAGGACGAGATTAAAAACAGGCGGACAGATTGGAGTCAGTCAACCACCGTACTGCTTGACAATTTTTCGGAGCTTAAATCACATTACGGTTGGTATTTTCTTTACACATGGACACATTTTCTCTTCACATCTGCCGTTGAATGTAACCACATTTCATTATGTAAAACACTTAACTATTTTCTTTTAAATATTTTGTCAATGACGCCAACTTAAACATGCAATCACTTCCCTCTGTTCCTCTGTAAAAACACCAATTTACTAAAGAAAAACATCCAAACTTTTTGGTTTTGGAGTGCATTTCATTTCTTGAAACGTTCCATTTTTTCACCATTTTCTTTGGCAATTCAAATGTTTATTATTTTCTCGATTGATTGACTTATGCTGATGATCTATAAAAAGTCAGAAAATTGTGAAAAATTACAATCAGCTCAAGATGACGTCCTCAAATATCTGTTTTTGACAACACCTCAAAGATATTCAGTTAAATATCAAAGAGGAGTTAGGAAACAGGAAAGTATTCACTTTTAAACAGCTGGAATTAGAGATTATGTACAAACATTCAAACCAACCAATCCATTATCCCAAAAAAGTTGGCTATTAGTTTACAAGTCTGCCTTCTTCTCTGCTCGTTCTTTAACAACGGTTTGGTGTTTTTATATTTAACAACCAAATACTTGAAACTATTGAAAGTAAATAACCAAAATGTGTTCATCAGAACTTGAAATTTGAAGCAAATAAGCACAACGTCTCCCTTTTCTCCCCCAACTACATGTTTCCAAAAGAAAACCACTTCCTAAACCAGACCGGCGGCAGACACCTTCTCCCATTATGTGCAAACGGGTCAAAGTCACGTTAAATCCGTCTGCCTCAACGGTCAAACATGTACACAATAGTCCAGACTCCTCCGGAGGAAACTCCAGCGGTGTGAAGCCATGAATGGAAATCTGCGGCGTGGACAAAATAATCCAGACACCTGATATCCCCCAGGAGGGTTTTTAGAGCGTTAGGAAACAGTCAGAAAATAGACAAACTCTCATGGTTCTTCTGACTGTGTCACTTGTGGGTTTTGGAGCATTAAGCCTCCAGACGGTTTTCCAGAGAAGGCTGTCATTTAAAAGGCTCGCCCTGCTTAGTCAAATGGGTGAGAATCTACCCTGTGATCTGTGGGTGGAAAACAAGAGCAGTGGAGCTTTGCTCTGAAACTGGCAAAAGAAAAAAGTTCCTTTTCTCAAGTCCAGCTTGGATTCTTCTTGTTCAAACAGTGTGAACACTCATCCCAGTGTCATCATCTTCCTAATTCCACAGTTATGAGATGGCCTGAGCCCCTTTAGAAGAGGACTGAGCAGGAAGCATTCCTCCATAATGACAGGGGAAGTTACACTGAGTTACATACAAACACTAAAGCAGGAAAACAAACTTAAATTTGGACCTCTTATTAAGGCGGGCTGACCAGAAAAAAAAAAGGAAAAAGCTGCGATCTTCAACACAACATCTGTGACCGAAGGAGTTTCTGAGACAAGAAAAATGCCCCAAACCTCGGTCAGATGAAAAACAGGCAGGGTGGGACTCCAGCAATAAACACAGATATGAGGTGATTTAATGACATGGGTGGTGTTGTTTTTGAGGCAGTGTGTTTTGTTGTGGGTGACATGTTCTATTTATTTCTGTTTTTTAGTATTTCTGATCAAAGCTTGAAGAAGACAGAATGAGAACTTGGATGTGTGGCCTCGTTTCCAGCACAAAAAGGCACGATCCACCCCCGTATACGACAACATGTAACACTGACTTAAACGAGTGTGAACAACTGGGAAATAAATAAATAGAATATTGAGAAACCATATCAAATTGCCACATTCAAGTCTGCCAAAAGGAAACTTAACAGTTCCTGACTTTTCTCAGAAAGCTACACTCCCCCGACATCTTTATTTCCTAAATCTACGAGGCCAAGAAAAGGTGAAATAAAACCCTAAATTGCATGAAGTCTAAGCAGAGTTCATATCTCCTTCAGCAGGGTTCACCTTTAGCAGCTCTCGACCACGCCAAGATACTCTCCTGTGCTCCTCTGTCTGCTCACACTGAATTATTCACCAGGAGACGAGGATACGGGACGACTTCTAGGTCACTATGACTGCAACAAAAGAGTCTGCCATGAAGTTAGCGCACGGACAGGAGCCGCTCTAATTATTTATTCATCTCCACTCGCTGTCTTAACATATTTGTAGCTAAAACGAAGACTAAGCGACAAACCAAACTCCCAAAAGATGAATTATGTAAATGTAAGATTATAGTGGAGACTTAGTGGGTGAAATTATTACAAATACTTGTATTTTTGAATGAATTTCAGCGAAAAAGTGCACGTTCTGTTGAATTATGGTGGAATAAACATCATTTTTAGAATTAAATAAAGGATAAAAGATTGTTTCTAGTGCTCCTGTGCTCCCAGTGTCGTCTTATCTGATCCAGGACCTTGCAGTGGGTTCAAAGGTTATCTGCCGCTACCCCCCGACACCCTGCTGCTATAAGTTTGCTTCGGCCTGACTTTCATCTTCTAAAGATTTATGTGTCAGGTTCATGCCTCCACCAGCCAGCTGGAGCTCCCACTGCACGCTCCCTCCCCGGCCTGCAGGGCCTGCTGCCTGCTCAGACAGCCGGGCAGCTTGCAGGCAGCTTCTCCTCTGGGGGACAAAAACAAAAACCTCAAAATAGTAATGCAACAGAACTTATATTTGAAGAAAAGGCCTCAGTTGTTGCTCTTCCTCCTTTTGCATTTGAATCTGAAGCTGAACTCTCATCATGTGTCTGCAGACTAACAGCAGCCCTGCCTGCCACCACAGGGAGCAGAAGCACAAAGAAGCATTAGAAACACCAGAAAACAGTGCAGACTGAGCTGGTAGGACTCCTCCCTCCCTCCCTCCCTTGTTGCTTCATAACATTGCTCTGCAACTGGAGCCTGAACGCCTCACACCGGCAGTCCTCCCTCTGCAGCCTGCCTGGCTAACTTGCTAGTCGGCTAATGTCTTGCATGCAACTTCCACAAACATGAACAGAAGTCTAACAGCCGAGTTTAGCGCACTCTGTACCCGTGAAACTCAAAAACTGCGCACTACTTCTCCAAGTTTCCAATCCCAAAAGGAAGTTTTATGGTGTTTCTTTTTTTTTTTGTTTGTTTCTTACAAACCCAATAAAAGCCACAATGTGCGTTTTCTTTGCAGAAAAAAAAAAAAGCAGCAACACACATATAAAACTTGCACCATCTGTGCGTAAAACCTCAGAATAAACACAGGCACCCCCTTTATTCCCTCTTCTATGCATTTATCTTCCAACTTAGCGCCATATTGAGAGAGTGCACCCCTCCTCCTCCTCCTCCCTCCTCCTGCTCCTGCTGCTCCTCCAGAGGAGACGGCGCTACATTGTTTCCATGCCAGAGGAACCAGCAGCGCTACAATGTATCCTCACCTTGGCGATGGCCTTCTTGTAGCGCAGGGCAGCCTGCTGGATGAGGGATCGGACCTTAATGCTCCCATCCCCGCACGGCACCACCACCCTCGTCCTGCCGAAGCACACAGTCACTTTCATGCTTTTACTGTCCCAGACACTCCGGGTGAAACGGAGAAGAGGAGGAGGAGAGGTGGAGGAGGAGGTGGAGGAGGAATCCGTGCGTAATTTGGATGAGGCGCATGGGTTGTTCTGTGCCGCTGGTACTCCGTTATGGAAGCTTCTCCCTGCAGGACGACATTGTTTCTGTGTGTTTTCAGACCACCTGTTTAGTCTCTCTCTCTCTCTCTCTCTCTCTCTCTCTCTCTCTCTCTCTCTCTCTCTCTATGCTCGGTCATATGTGGCGTTCAGGTGCGTTTGGGAATGTTGGTTTTCAAGCTCCAGGGTGAGAGAGAAAGAGCAAGAAGAGTGCTACATTATTAAATAAATAAATATGAGCACACTGTCAGTGTGACGAGGAGAAATATATATATATATATATATATATATATATATATATATATATATATATATATATATACACAGTACCAGTCCAAACTTTTGACTGATACTGTGTATATATATATGGAAACACCAAAGAAGAAGAATATATATATATATATATATATATATATAAACTGGTATATATATATATATATATATATATAAAATATGAGTAAACTGGTACTGTGTGTATATATATATATATATATATATATATATATATATATATATATATATATATATATATATATATATATATATATATATATATATATATATATATATATATATATATATATATATATATATATATATATATATATATATATATATATATATATGTATGTATATATATATATATATATATATATATATGTATGTATATATATATATATATATATATACAGTATCAGTAATACTTATCATATATATATAAATATGTATATAGTCAAAACTTCTCATTCAACTACTTTGAAGAATGTAAAATATAAAACATATTCTGGTTTGTTGAGCATTTGTTTGTTTACCACATAATTCCATATGTGTTCCTTCATAGTTTGGATGTCTTCAATATTAATCTACAATGTAGAAAAAATAAAAATAAAGAAAAACCATTGAATGAGAAGGTGTGTCCAAACTTTTGACTGGTACTGTGTATATATATATATATATATATATATATATATATATATATATATATATATATATATATATATATATATATATATATATATATATATATACACACACAGAAACACCAAAGAATGGATGATATTTTGTACTACCTTGTCATTTGAAAGTGCTTTCATTATTTCAAGTGTTGATTGTGATTTAATGTATTTGTGGAAATAACATTTTGTTTTACAATCAACATTTGGAATAATGAGGGCAATTGCATGTAATATGGTAAAGTTGTTTAAAATAAAAATACATCAAATAAATTCAGTCCCGTGGTTGTTTTGTGACCAAATTTAAATAAAAAAGTAGCTTCATGGTCATCAAGCACTTTTCTGTTTGGTTACCTGAACTTTGAGCATGCAGACTTTTCCATTTTTGCAATGTTTGTTGAGTTAAAACCTCCTCAAAATGTTTTATAACCTACTGATGATAAAAATGTAAAGTAAGAATGTTGCTTTATCGACAGAGCTGTGGCACCAGTGTTATGAGCCTACATGTTATTGCTGGAATCTGTTAATTATTAAAGCATGTTTCTATTTTCAGTAACTTTTTGTCTCAGTCTTTGTAGCCTGTATTTATAGGAAACATCCCCTGGAAGAAAAGGGACATAAATAAATAACACAGTTGCAGCAAGTATCATGCTAAGAGTTGGATCACATGACTAAAGAAGATGCTATTTTAATATATTCATTTTTACTGTTTTAATGGCATTTATTTGCTTTGTTTATAATAATAATAATAATAACTTTATTTATATAGCACCTTTTAAAAACAAGGTTTACAAAGTGCTTTGACAGACCAGCCAGCAAGACAAGAAACAAAATGAAATAACAAGTGACAATCAAATAAATAAAATAATAAAATAATGAAATAAATAAAACCAAGTGATAATGGTAAAATATAGTAAACAAATATAAGATAAAATATCAAGACCAAATGAAAATGAACCAATAAAACGATTGTTTTTGTTTTAACTGTTTCTATTTCTCCCACGTTCAGGGCCTTTCAGTACCATTTAAAGTGCTATAAAAATAAACATGTGTTGTTATTATTATTACTATTATGAAGCCTGAATAAATTGACAATATGAATCAACACATCTGTTATGGTGACAGCTGTGGACTCTGCTGCTGCAGCATTAAGTAGATCTGCCTTCAGCTCTGTGCTATGCCTACTGTTACATGGCAAGTTTCTATAAATACTTCAGAATCCAGCATATGGAACTTCTGATATTTGAAGTTGGGGTTTACGAGCGGTACCTGAAGGCAGCAGAGCAGCAGGGAGTTCCACAGTTGCGGTGTGGCGCCCCTCTGCGGTCAGGACGGGTAGTGTTTGGAACAATGCAGAATACAGATACTGCAGCATTTAGATGTATCCTAACCAGAATATTAAAATGAATATAATCCATTAAAGTGAAGAAATGAATCATCTTTTTTCTTATTTGTGACTGGAATCTTTTAAATTTAGCTTTGAGTTTAGATTTATTATTATTATTATTATATTCCTTTATTGATCCCCATGGGGGAAATTCAAGACAATAAATACACATACTATACAACTGACAATAAATACACATACTATTGCAGCAGACAATAAATACACATACTCAACTACACAGACAATAAATACACATACACAAATACAATACACATACAATATACTATACAACTACACAGACAATAAATACACATACTATACAACTACACAGACAATAAATACACATACTATACAACTACACAGACAATAAATACACATACTATACAATACACAGACAACAACTACACAGACAATAAATACACATACTATACAACTACACAGACAATAAATACACATACTATACAACTACACAGACAATAAATACACATACTATACAAATTAGGATACAATTAGGATTAGGATTGTTAATGGGACTAATTTTAGAAGTTATTTAAGTCTTCACAAGTCCAGGGGTATACTATATATAGTGATAGCCTATATATATTTATATTACTGCACTTAATGATACATCAGCCACCGGTCTTCTGGTGCACCTGCTCCTTTCCTATTTCAGTCCATCGTTACACCCAGATCTGAAGCTGAACCAAACCTTAGTCTGTGGAGCTTTAATGGACCAGCTGCTCCGGCACCCGGACCACACGGATCGACTTGTGCCGCTGAACGCGTCTACTGTCAGAAATAGATCATCAAACTTTCCTTAATAAAAGGGGCTGCAACACAGTGTTTGAGATCACATAAAGAGAGGAGAGCCACTGAATTTAAAGTATGTGTGTGTGGTGGTTTACATGGGCACTGGTTTAATGCCTGCGTGCAGCTGTGTGAGACTATTTTAACTCCTGAACACAGCTGGAGCGCTCACAGGCCACTGACCACAGCCTCAGCAGCTGCCACAACGCATTACACAGAGCATTACATATGAGCTCTCGTTCACAGTGGTCCTCACTAAAGGTATGATGTGCAATCACACCGGTGGGAGGAAGAAGTCGCTTTGGATAAAAGCGTCTGCTAAATGACTGTAATGTAATGTAATGTAATGTAAGAAGAAGAAACTGGTTATTTTACAGTAAGTGACGGGGATGTTGTAGATGTTGTAGCATTTACAATAGATTTTACATTTTAGACATTTAGTGGAGGCTCTGGCACAACAGTAGAATGTGCTTCAGTGTTTTTTACGTTATAAACAGTAGTGAAGTAGTGAGGTCAAAGGTCAAAGCGACTTCGGCCAGTGGTTTTTTTTACTAGAGTGGTGGTGAAGAAGTGTAATTTAACAAACTGACACTAAATCAGAGACCTCTTATTTCCCTTAAGACAGACTTTCATATAATTTGAAATAATTCATTTATGCAAAATATTTGATTAAGTTGCTTGGTCATCTATTTTATGTATTTTTTTCTAATAAAATGTTTTAGTTTTTATTGAATGATAATGTAAAGCTAAATACCAAAAATTATTTAATATGAAAAAAATAAACATACTGCATCTCGGCTGTATCTTCATGACAAATGCAGACTCCATCAACTTGGGAAGATACAAATAAAAAGTTTTGGCTTCTTTTTCAGAATTCTGAGGTGAGTTAAATACAACCATCATAAATAGGTAGGCAGGCAGCTAATAAACTGTTGGTTTTACAGCTGATTGCAATCAGTAAAACTTTAAAGTAAAACTGAAATGTGCAAATTAGTTTCAATACAACAGTAAATCAATGAAAATGAAAAGCACCTGCCTACTCTCAGTGACATTCTTATATGTCATCAAAGAGTGTTTGTAGTTAATAACCAACATGAAAATATGAATATCTACATACATACATACATACATACATACATGTGTGTCTGACATGGTTGATTCAGTAGTGCCCTCTTGTGGTGAACATTGGATAGTTTCTACTTTCACTATGATTTGAACTTTTTATGCATTTTTTTAAACCTCCTTTGGCATCACCTTCTCTGAAAGAGTAAAATGATTTAATTTAAAACCAGTTCTTAGTCAATTTAATTATAAACATTATTATTATTATTCAGTGTATATTTTATCATGTAAATTAGATGTATTATTATTATTATTATTATTATTATTATTATTATTATTATTAATTGTATTAATATTACTAGTAATCTACCTAAAAAAAACTGATATATTAACACTGTATCAGACCGCAACATTTTTCAGATGCAGTTTTGATGTGAACACATCATATAGACAATATCAAACAAATGATATTTAACACTGATCATAAGGAACATTTTCACGAGCAGAGAGATTCAGTTCAGTTGTGTTTTGATGGTTTTTGGACGAGGACATGGAACCTCTAACACAACAAACACCTAGAACCCTGAGGGACACCAGCTTCTAATGTTCCTCGTGTCCTTCAGCCTCCTTCATGGTCTGAGACACAGAAATATACTTTTGATGTCGTACTGCAAGAAATGCAGAAATCCTATCATTTTTATCCTCACAGCTTTTTTGTGAAGAACTTGTGCTTCATGATTTAATGTAAATGTGGAGAGAAGAAGTTCTAGCAACTTGACATCTGGGAAATGTAATTGTCTGAAAGGTCTGTGGTTTTTAACAAAGGAGGTCAGTTAAGCTGCAGAAAGCTTGACAGACGCCTGAATGCGTCTTTGATGCTAATTACCAGCATGTCATTGTGTTGGCGTTCATCCCGGGCTAATAATGTGCTAAAGCGCTGTCTGTCCCGGGTCACATGGCTCCCTGCTGTCAGGCCTTCATGCCCCCCCCCAGAGGGTCCCCCTTCTGCTGCTGGTACTGGACCATCTGGAGCCTCCATCCTTCTGACCCCGCAGGACAGGACGAGGAGGATGAGGAGGATGAGGAGGAGGAGGAGGAGGACGAGGAGGATGAGGAGGAGGAGGAGGAGGAGGAGGAGGAGGAGGAGGAGGATGATGAGGAGGAGGAGGAGGAGGAGGAGGAGGAGGAGATGAGGAGGAGGAGGATGAAGGTCCAGAGGGTGAGCGGTGGGGCCAGAATAACTGATGTCATACAGCTCTAATATTTAAACTTTGCAGCCAAATAATATATGAGTAATATATATTTTATATATTACTTCTTTATATACTTATTCTTTTAAATGATTTTCAAAATGATTTTTAAAAAGAATATTTAAAAATGGATGGATTGATGGCAAACACGCTTTGTGGGAAATTCTAAACATATAAATATATATATAATATATATATATATATATATTTATAATCGTAAAATGTTCAATGAATATAAATTCTTATAAAAATTCCCAAAAGGCACTGCACAACATATATATATATATATATATATATATATATATATATATATATATATATATATATATATATATATATATTTTAAAATCAATCAATCCATTTTTAAAAACAATTTCAATCATTTGAAAATAATTTAAAAATATAAGTTTATATAGAAGTAATATATATAACTAATATATTATTATTAAATATTATAATACATATATATGTTTAAAATATCCCACAAAACATTTATGCAATAAGAAATGAACATATTAATATTTAAATATTTTTTAAGAGCACAAATATTACATAAGTTACAGCAGGATAAATGACAGGAAAATGAGAAAACAAGGGATAAATGATGGAAAGTTAAATATGACTACTTTTTCTTCACTACATTGTTAAAAAAATATAGAGAATGAAGGAACATTTTCCCTCCAAAACTGGAGAAAGTGTTTTATGCATTTACAATGTAAGAAAAACCACAATACAACCTTTGCATATCACACGAACTCACTGTACATAAACACAGCAGTCCAAAAAACACTCATTGACATATTGCTGAACCAGAAGTGGTCTTTGTGTCACTGTTGCAGATCAGGGGAGGGACTTGGCCTCTCTGCTCTCTGGTGGCAGCAGGGACGGTGTTTGGACAGTACGACCTCTTCTGGCATGCAGGGGGACAGATGGTGGCTCAGATCTAAATAAAGGAATGCAGTCAGCACAGAAACAGATTTCACAGGACGCACCTTTAGAGGAGAATGAAGTGATACACAGGGAGCATCAGAAAAAAAAACATTTGGAATATATTGCAGATTATTATTCAATTCAATTCAGTTTATTTTGTATAGCCCAGAATCACAAATTACAAATTTGCCTCAGAGGGCTTTACAATCTGTAACACATGAGACATCCTCTGTCCTTAGACCCTCACATCCTCTGTCCTTACACCCTCACATCCTCTGTCCTTAGACCCTCACATCCTCTGTCCTTACACCCTCACATCCTCTGTCCTTAGACCCTCACATCCTCTGTCCTTACACCCTCACATCCTCTGTCCTTACACCCTCACATCCTCTGTCCTTACACCCTCACATCCTCTGTCCTTACACCCTCACATCCTCTGTCCTTACACCCTCACATCCTCTGTCCTTAGACCCTCACATCCTCTGTCCTTACACCCTCACATCCTCTGTCCTTAGACCCTCACATCCTCTGTCCTTACACCCTCACATCCTCTGTCCTTACACCCTCACATCCTCTGTCCTTACACCCTCACATCCTCTGTCCTTAGACCCTCACATCCTCTGTCCTTACACCCTCACATCCTCTGTCCTTACACCCTCACATCCTCTGTCCTTCCCTCACATCCTCTGTCCTTACACCCTCACATCCTCTGTCCTTACACCCTCACATCCTCTGTCCTTACACCCTCACATCCTCTGTCCTTACACCCTCACATCCTCTGTCCTTAGACCCTCACATCCTCTGTCCTTAGACCCTCACATCCTCTGTCCTTACACCCTCACCTCCTCTGTCCTTACACCCTCACATCCTCTGTCCTTACACCCTCACATCCTCTGTCCTTACACCCTCACATCCTCTGTCCTTACACCCTCACACCCTTACATCCTCTGTCCTTACACCCTCACATCCTCTGTCCTTACACCCTCACATCCTCTGTCCTTAGACCCTCACATCCTCTGTCCTTACACCCTCACATCCTCTGTCCTTACACCCTCACATCCTCTGTCCTTACACCCTCACATCCTCTGTCCTTACACCCTCACATCCTCTGTCCTTACACCCTCACATCCTCTGTCCTTACACCCTCACATCCTCTGTCCTTCCCTCACATCCTCTGTCCTTACACCCTCACATCCTCTGTCCTTACACCCTCACATCCTCTGTCCTTCCCTCACATCGGCACAGGAAAAACTCCCCTAAAAAACCCCTTTAACAGGGAGAAAAAAGGAAGAAACCTCTGGGAGAACGACAGAGGAGGGATCCTTCTCCAGGATGGACAGAATGCAATAGATGTCATGTGACCAGAATGAGCAGCATAACAGAGATACAACACATTCAATGTATATGACATAAATGATTCATATAATAAGACTACTTATAATAACAGCAGCAATTATTACAGTAGAATTATAGCCATGAAAATAGGGATAGTAATGTGACTAATAATATGTCTATCAATAAAGGTTATTTAATTACAATTTTCCTTATTCTATGTGGTTATTGTATGCTTTTGGAAGCTTTAAACTTACTATTTTTTAATTTAGTTATCCTTATGGAGACAAACTTTCCCTCACCAACTCTGCTTTTGCAAACTCTTTGAATAAAGAAACTCAAAAAATATGTTTTTGTAAAGATATTCTTTGAATTGAATGTGACATGTAGTGTTTAATGATAAGCATTATCTAGAATATACCCAGCACATAAATATGCTTGTGTTCATACATTTCCTACAGTGGTTTGGTGTTGGTTGTTGGATTAGCACTCTTTCATGTCTGCTGCTGCTAGAGAGTTAGACTTGTGACTTTGTGTTTAGACACTTACCTTTGTTTCTGTGCTTAAAATAAAATGTTATATAAGCCACAATGTTAAAATGAATTGATCCTGTTGCTTGTCTGCTTTTTTGAAGTGTTGTTGGTTGTATCAGCCAGTAGATGGCGACATTACTCTGGTCTGTAAACACATGACTCATCTGGAAACACTGAAAAATATCCAAAATTGAAATTAGAATTGTTGGTTATTGACCTCCATCATCTATGTTGTATTATTGCAAACTTTTTCAATTGACATTTGTGTATTTAAAAGCGCTTTAACTTGAAATAATTACATGTCGCAAGGCATTTATTTAACGTAATGTCATTAAAGACTTGTATCTATGTTTAAAAAACTGAAATATCCCTAATTATAAGCTCACATTTGCAGTTGATTTGAACTTTATTAATGCAAACTGCTCAATGTGTTTCGGTCAGAAGCAGAATAATGGTACATAAATATTATTGTACATAAATATTATTATTATTATTATTATTATTATTATATTCCTTTATTGATCCCCATGGGGAAATTCGGGTGTTGCAGCAGCTCAACTACATAGAAACAGATAATAAATAAAACATATACAATAAAAATAAAAATAGAATAGAAATAAAAATAAAAATGTACAGTATATCCACATGGGGGGATCTGGTACATAAATATTATTATTCAATTATTATTATTATTATTATTATTATTATTATTATGATTATATTATATTCCTTTATTGATCCCATGGGGGAAATTCGGGTGTTGCAGCAGCTCAACTTCATAGAAACAGATAATAAATAAAACATATACAATAAAAATAAAAATAGAATAAAATAGAAATAAAAATAAAAATGTACAGTATATCCACATGGGGGGGCTGGTACATAAATATTATTATTATTTTATTATATTATTATTATATTATATTCCTTTATTGATCCCCATGGGGAAATTCGGGTGTTGCAGCAGCTCAACTACATAGAAACAGATAATAAATAAAACATATACAATAAAAATAAAAATAAAAATAAATAAAATAGAATAGAAATAAAAATAAAAATGTACAGTATATCCACATGGGGGGGCTGGTACATAAATATTATTATTATTCAATTATTATTATTATTATTATTATTATTATTGTTATTATTATTATATTATATTCCTTTATTGATCCCCATGGGGAAATTCGGTTGTTCCAATAGAAACAGATAATAAATAAAACATATACAATAAAAAAAATAAAATAAAATAAATAGAAATAGAAATAAAAATAAAAATAAAAATGTACAGTATATCCACATGGGGGGGGGGGCTGGTACATAAATATTATTATTCAATTATTATTATTATTATTATTATTATATTATATTCCTTTATTGATCCATAGAAACAGATAATAAATAAAACATATACAATAAAAATTAAATAAATAAAAATAAAAACAATAATAAAATAAAAATGTGGGGCGCTGGTCAGCATGATGACAGATATTCCACACATTTACATGAATACATAAATATAAATTCACTAATATCTTTTTCTCATATCCAGCAGTAAATTCGAAGAAAACTCAAAGAAAAACAAAACTGGTCGTTTCACGCCGCGCAAAAAAACGAACCCGGAAGTAGGCGTGAGGGGAACCGTCTCGCTCCGCCTCCTTACTCTTTGACGTTAACTGACCCCGTCGGTCGACGTCTCGGTCACAGCATCATCAGCACTGACGCGACGCTACGTCCAGCCTACGCGGTGATTAGTCACGCGTCACACTGCGTGAAACTCCGGTAAGTCACCGCAAAGCTGGCACGTGTTTTTTTGTTGCGGGGGGGGGGGGGAGAGAGGGAGGAGGAGGGCGGGAGTGTGCAGAATGCAAAAACGATTTTTTTTTTTATTTAAAAAACCAACTCTGAGAGCAGGCGGAGGATTAGTGTTTCTGTTCCTTCTTTGTTGGAGTTTACGCAGCTGCGTCAAGTCAGACGTGGTCACGTGTCGGACGTTGGAGCGCGGCCCTTCAGAATAAAATACGAAATATTCGATAAATATTTATTTTAGTTCATTTTATTTTAGTTTTAGTTAAGTTTATTTTATTTTAGTTCATTTTATTTTATTTTAGTTAAGTTTATTTTAGTTCATTTTATTTAATTTTAGTTCATTTTAATTTATTTTAGTTAAGTTTATTTTATTTTAGTTCATTTTAGTTTATTTTAATTTAATTTATTTAATTTAATTTTAGTTCATTTTATTTTATTTTAGTTCATTTTAGTTTATTTTAGTTAGGTTTATTTTATTTTAGTTAATTTCTATTTTATTTTAGTTAAGTTTATTTTAGTTCATTCTATTTTATTTTAGTTCATTTTATTTTAGTTTTATTTTAGTTAAGTTTATTTCATTTTATTTTAGTTCATTTTTATTTTATTTTAGTTCATTTTATTTTATTTTAGTTCATTTTATTTTATTTTATTTTCATTTTATTTTATTTTAATTTATTTTATTTTAGTTCATTTTATTTTATTTTAGTTCATTTTAATTTATTTTATTTTAGTTCATTTCTAAAAAATAAAATACGAAATATTCGATAGATATCAATCCTTCATGTTGGGTTGCAAATCCCTCCTAGATATATTATTACAATTTAATACCATTAAGTTAAAGTGCATTGTGGACATTGTATTGTTGCTACAAAACGGAAGTTTATTTTAGTTTATTTTAGTTTAGTTAATTTTATTTTATTTTCATTTTATTTTTTTTTTTTTAGTTAAGTTTATTTTAGTTCATTTTATTTTAGTTCAGTTTCTTTTTTATTTTATTTTAGTTAAGTTTACTTTATTTTAGTTAAGTTTATTTTATTTTAGTTCATTTTATTTTATTTATTTTAATTAATTTAATTTTAGTTCATTTTATTTTATTTTATTTGCACAATTGAAAAATATAAAAAACATAACATTGATAAATGATATTGCAGTGCAGAAGACCTATATAATATTAATAAAAATCACAATACTATAATGAATACAAAAAGAAAATACATATGGTGTGAAATATTGTTGAAAAAGCATTTTTACAAGATATGATTTATAATAACAATACATTATAAACAACAAGAAAACAGGAAAAAATATGCAATGAGTCAAGATGTAAATGAGCATGTGTGTGTGTGTGTGTGTGTGTGTGTGTGTGTGTGTGTGTGTGTGTGTGTGTGTGAGTTCATATGTGTGCATTTATGTGGGTGTGAGAATAAGCCGGGCTTGATTTTGATTAAGGGGATTTGGGTTTGTACCCAGAATCAAGTCCCATTCAAGAAATCCTCTGAATAATGAGTTTGTTCAACTTATGTTACTCGAAAGATCCAATAAAGAAGAAGTAAATATCGTGTCTAAAACGTGGTTTTTTTTGCAGATAAACTGAAAATGAGTCCTTTACTTTTACTTCATAAACTTGGGACTTTGGGGGTTTCCATGGCCTACAGTGAGAACACTTCCTAATCAGATGTTTCACTCTGTCAAGAGCAGAAAGTACAACACATCACCTTGAGAGAATGTGTGCTTGGAACTGATTTGAATCAAACAGGGCCCCTGTATTTGGGCATGCAGTTCCCTCATGTGACAATAATAAATAGAAATATTTGGACAGCCGCTCAGTGATCCTCAGCCTTCAGATTCAGTTCATCTGTTGTTCCTCATCTCTGGTTCAAACCAGTCTGTGAAGACGTGTATATTAATATATTATATAATTACATTTTTTTCCCCCACTTTTCTGTCTTGTTATTTGTGCATCTTTTCTTTGCCAGAAAGAATCTACAATCTATCTAACTGGTATTTTTAGTTTGTAACAGACTCAGTCCTGGAGTGTGAAAACGTGCATATAGAGTTCAGGCTGCTGCCAAACACAATGAGCACGAGCAAATGCACGTTATGTAATACAAATGTGTCACCACCTGGATAAAGAATCACTGCCAACAGAGATCTTTAGACAAATCATTTAGACTCACGAGCAAACGGCGACGTTTACCTTACTGAATTTTAATTGCTTTATATTGTGTTTAGTTTTTCTAAAAAAATATCTTCATGGAAAGGTTTTCATTTACTAAAAAATTAGGTTTGTGTCAATTTTAAACCTTCAATGTGACAGTAAAACTCCATTAAAACAGACAATAAATACTTTAAGGTGGAAAAAATGCTCAAGAATATAGTATATAAGTTAATATATGCAGGTTTATCATGTAGAAAACAACGTACTAATCAGAGGCAGATGAGATCCTGTTAAACAGAGAGGAAAAACTGCAGTCTGTTGTTTGTTGGTGACCTCTAATAATGGTAATAGAGAGGAGAATAGAAGGAAGGAGTTTTACTAATCTGTGTGTTTGTCCGTCTAGGTGACTGACTATGGATACCTCGGTCTCTCCTCGGATGGACACCGGTTTGAACAACTCGTTGACGGACGGAGAGGAGAACCAGAGTGAAGACAGTCCGTCTCCTGAATTGCTTAATCAGGTACACACACCTCGTTATGAAGAGTTCTGCCATTTAAACGGACAGAGAAAGTGTTTTTAGACGTTATAATATATGATGTTTGACTGAAGAATGATTCCTTATCCCTTCTTTTGCTCCACACATAATGCAGGTGTCGGGAGAGTCTCCAGGTGTGACCGTGGTCCAGCTGTATGACGGTCAGACGGTGCAGGTCCAAGGGGTCATCCAGGCCCCCCAGACCTCCGTCATACAGTCACCACACATCCAGACCGTCCAGGTGAGAGAATGCATCTTGTCAAGCCTCTGACATAATTTGTACTTTTGCAAAAAAAAACTGAAAACAGGTTTGTCTGTTAGATTGGGAATTTTTGCACATCATTTTGACTCGAGGGAGTTCGAATAAAAAATATCAGGATCAACGAGATCTGTTTTTAAAATTAAGTTAATTCTCAGGTCATAAAAAGTTCAAGTCAATTTTTTTTTATTATATCAGAGCAAATCTCGAGTCATTCAAGACATGACCAAGTCAAATCTGTCGGAGCAAGCCTCAACACAAGTCTCAAGTTATCAAAGACAAGTCACGGTCATTTCTCAAGTCAGTTAAAGTCAAATCTGTAAGAGCAAGCCTAAAGTTGAGTTTCAGGTCATTCAAGACAAGTCCAGGTCATTTCTCAAATCAGTCTAAGAAAAATCTGTGAGAGCAACCCTCAAGTTGAGTTCTTTCAAATCAGATCCAAGCCAAGTCTCTAGTCAACCTTAACTTGTCTCAAGTCATACCTGAAGTCATTCAAGACATGTACAAGTCCATTTTGTCAGAGCAAGGCTCAAGTAACTAACATCGTGTCCAAGTCAAGTCTTTATGCTGCCAAAGCAAGTCTCACGTCAAGTCTCAAGTCTCTCCAAGAACAGGTGAAATGTCAAGTCCTCATTTGGATGACTCAAATCCAACTTCAAAAATAATAATAACTGTAAACAAAAACAGAGTTGTGATGTCAGTCAGTGTGTATAGTGAAGGAGGGTTTAGGAGCCGTGTGTAGGAGGCACTGTGGAGTGCTTGTGGTCTAATGCACTGCATCTGTTAATAGGATTGATGTGAGCAGAGGGAGCTGAGGTTTAAGCTCATCAGTCTAACCTTCACATTCAGGAGATGTTGTTGTTGTGTCGGGGCTGGAGGAAGGAATGCTCCAGGAACTCCACTGACCTGTGTGGGGGGGGAGCTGTGTCAAAAAGTCAGAACGGGATTGTGTCACTGACTCACAGATGTTTCAGTGTTTTCAGCTCTGTTGGTAGATGTGAAATGAAATAATGCCTCCGTCTAATTTGATCAGATAAACATGTCGCAGCAGATTTTGTGCAGCTCGAGTTGCAAAGCTGGTTGCTTTTGTCATTTCATGAAAAGTATCTTTACGCAGAAATAGGTCAGGAAAGAGGATGGTGTCAACCACACAGTGGTTTCGTTTAACTGATTTCAGAGCACTCTGTTCTTCATATCGGTAAATATCCTGTGTTCTTTAAAGTACAGATCTGATTGAGACAATTTATTCAACGTTTTATATTTGCTTCTGTAAACATCTGGAGCCAGATTCAAGATTAAAAACTGGTACGCAACGCAGCAGATATTAGACAAATAGTCATATTGCTGCTTTTATAAAACTCATAAAAGCACAGGCTTAACTTTCACTCACATAGTTATCAATAAGTAGACAGGGACACACCCCTGTTTAACCCGGCATAAATCAGACTTGTCCTTTGTCTGGCGCAGACATTGTCTTCTAACAGGGCCATCGCAGCCCTTCTGTTGATAATGAACAACCATGACGCACCAGTGTGAGTCATAAAAGCTTACTGATTGATGACAAAGCCAGGTCAAATTCATGTTTGTTATCATTCCAACAATAACCATTTGTGCAAGTAGAAATGTAACACCGTTTATTCACGCTGCAATGAAATGATGCTTGGAGAAAGAAAAATGGAACGTCCACACGAACAAATAATTACACAGCATGTAGAAGTCTGTAAAGACTCTCTGTTGAGACGTTTAAAGGGTTGGAAAAATGATTGCTCAAAATGAAACTGCTCTAATTCCTTCTTTGACGTCATTCTGCTCTTTCAAAGCATCCCCAAAGTCTGTTTACGGAAAGCAACACCGACTCAGTGATGAAACTTTTCAATTTAGCTTTTATTAATACTGGTTGTTTTCTGCAGATTGCCACTGTGGCAGAGCTGGAGGATGACGAGTCAGTCACAGACACTCAGAAGAGACGAGTGCTTCTCTCCAGGCGTCCATCTTATCGGTGAGGAGACGTCACCATCAAACAAGTGAAGAGCTTAGATTAGGAATAGACAGATATAAATACAGAATACTTGGTTAAAAAGCTACTCCACCTTCATTTAACAACTAGAAGTGAAGTGCAAAGAGCATTTTAGTAATGGTAAAAATAACCTATATAGTGGAATAAATTGATTAAATATGAGGATCATAATTTAGCACCCCTTTTATGTTCAGAAGTTTATGCATGTATAAAAATGTATGTGTATATACTTTAATTTACTTTATTTCATTTTTTAAAAATATTTATATATTTTTATGTATTTCTTTTAATTAATCATTTTTTTTCCCTTTTTATTCTTATTGTTATTCTTATTTTTTCTACTTTACTACCAACGCTACTTTCTCACTATGAAGTATATAAACATTGTAGGGATGCCATAAGTATGAACAACATCATATGTTAGCCTAATTAAATGATGCTAACCCCTGGACACATGCAAATGGCATTAAAAAAAGCATATAGTGTGTAAAGTGTACAGACGTATAATGTTAATCTGTCTGTGTGGGATCACTTAATGGAACTCTCTCTCCTCTCACAGAAAAATACTGAATGAGCTCGCATCGGATTCCCCGGCAGTTCCTAAAATCGATGAAGAGAGGACTGAGGAGGATGAGGATGAGGATGATGATGATGAGGAGTTGGAGGAGGAGGAGGAGGAGGAGCTGACGGTATCCAGTGCTGCCTCAGCAACAGTGCCGACCTCCATCTACCAGACCAGCTCAGGACAATATAGTCAGTACACGTGTGAACATGGATATAAGCTGAACTTGAGTTTCTAGTTGGACCATCCTCTGCTGTTCTATGACAAAGAGCGTTGCATTTTCTTTACAACCTCAGTTCATTGTGTCCATGTAAATATTGTATTCCCTGTATAGTGCAGGAAAGTGGACACAACTCTGGGCTTAATCACAAGTTTTCTATTAGTTAAATGTGGTAAATTGCAACAGCACAACAAAAATCCAACAGTTCCAAGTAACAGTAATCAGGAACATCATTTTAAGCCTTGTGACTATACGACTTATCATTTCACATTTGTAAACATTCTAAAAGTGTATTTCCTGTTACAGTGTGTGTGTGTGTGTGTGTGTGTGTGTGTGTGTGTGTGTGTGTGTGTGTGTGAATGGCATAAGCTGACAGGAAATAAACATGGACCCGAGCTGTTGCCTAGCAATGCAATGCCATTGAAACAGTCTATACTTTTGACTTAAACATACTAGTTTTGACTTTTTCCCAACACAGTTTCTCAATGATCCATTTAATTCAGACTGCAGCCTCGTTATGACTGAACTTTGACCCCCTTCACAGTTGCGTTCACTCATGGCGGAGCCGTGCAGTTGACCAGCCCAGGAGTGGAAAGCTTTCAGGGGGCCCAGACTGTGACGGTGGCCAGCTCTAATGCCACGCAGCTCCTGCAGTGTGCAACTCAACCCGGAGACTCTCCACAGCAGTTCTACATTCAGGGAGGACAGGTGCTCGTCCAAGGTAGGGTTCAAATTCAATTTCATGTCAAAGAACGTGGTCATCTCCAGGTCCTCTTAGCATGAGGAGTAACGTCCATCTCAATAGTGACTCGGCTGAAATTGAGGCTAAAATGACAATCTGTGTAAATCAAATTTAACGTTATAATCCTCAATAGAAATCATGGGATTAAGACCGAGAATGAAATTGAGGGATTGCGTAAAAGAAAATGTACAAAGCACATCCACAACCCTGGGTGTTAAGAGCCATAGTGGACAGTTTATGCCGGGGCCAGTACATTACCAGCAGGGCTGAAAAAGTGTCAGTATGATTAGGGTTATTAATATGACAAAGTTTTCCTTTGTTCTTGCACCAATCACTTTTATAAGAACAGCTGTTCTAAATGTCAGATGTTTTGTTTGACGGGAAACTCTTGAATGAATCCCTTTTTTTGATTCCTAAAAGCTGTTTCTTTTTTTTTACCGTATTCAATGATTCAGTGATACCGTTTGAGTCATACCACAGACAATGGTGTCAGGACTCACACACCAGTGACTCACATTTGCTCATTCGTCACGATCAGCACTATTACAGTGGAGGCGGGCGACAGTCTAATAGCTGGACTAATGGGCTGCCACATAAGTTGACCCATTGACTGTGATTACAGGGCACAATATCAAGGAGAATAAGGATAGCATGGAGATAGAAACAAAAGAATAAAATATCGCATCAGTGGCCACATTGTTTCCATTTTACCACAGACTATGAGCTTTTCTGTGGGAAGAATAGGGTCCAGACAGGTGAGAGAAGGCTTCCTTTGTAGAAAATGGGTGTCACCCGCTGTGTCTGAGAGTCTTTCCTTCTCAGATCAACGATCTCCTCCTCCAACTTGTCCTGAATCTCTGCGACCCGACTCACTTCAGTTTTCTGCCGGGATCTGATCTGCTTCTTCACCTCGTGACTTTGCTTCTTAATCGTACTAATCAACCCATCAAAGATCTCCACGCTGTCATCTACTGCTTTATCAGCAGAGCGGTGGAGAGCCTCCACCTCCTTTCCAAGAACCTTCACGTCCTTCTTTTTGTTCTGGATTCTCTGCCGGATAGTTTGTCGACTCACCTCGAGTTCTCTCTGCTACAGCTGAGACCGTGTTGTGGCCTTTGTGTTCATCCATCAATCAGAGATAACGGTAACATTCCTGATCGGTGTGGCAGAAAAGACTCTTCACCTTGTTGTGAGGAGAGCAAACGTTCTCCATAAGCTTCTCTGTGAGGTGGAAAAGCTTGTGCTTTTCAAGTATAGGTGAGTCATAGTGAAGCTTAAGATGTTGCTCACAGTCTGACAACTCAGACAGGACTTGAGGGCTTTATGCTCCCTCCCAGTGCAGACATCACAGGCTACATCTTCAGGTGCAGCATAGCAGCGATCAATGTGGACCCCAGCCTTCTTCAGCTGCTCCACTAAATCAGCTAACATGGTGTTTCTCACCAGCACGGGCCTCTCTGTGAAGGTCTGTCTGCACTGAGGGCAGCTCTGGATTGTTTTCTGATCCTCTTCATCCCAGACGTTTCTGTTACAGCTCACACAGTAGCTGTGTCCACAAGGAATAGTCACCGGATCCTTCAGTAGATCCAGACAGATCAAGCAGCCAAGCCTTTCTGGGTCCAAATCATATCCTTGCTCTGCCATTTGTATGTGAAAGTGAATGGCAGAGCGCTTCACAAAACAAATACAGAGCCCTCTGTTCCATTACTCCTATGTATTTGGCGTTGAGCTGTGTACGGGCTTGTCTGCTCTTGAGCTTTGCTTTGTTGTTGTACACACCCATCTTTTTTACTGGCAGATCTCAGAACTGGGCGTAAACAAAGAAATGTCTGAGCACAATGGAAGTATGTCTACCTGAGAAACCAGGAGGACGAGGTGGTTACGCTTTTTACGGTAACATACATTTTATCATTAAGGATCGGTATGTGCTCAGCGTTTGTTTTTGACTTTTCAAGTTGGTTGGGAATCTTCAGGTTGAGACTCCGGTTCAACAGTATATGACACGTACAAGTGGTATGTATCAATGGAAAGCTGGGGACGTGATGATTCATTTGGGATACAGCAGTGTGTTTTAAAGTTGTTGTAGTCATAAATCAGAAAATAATATTTGAATAATCAATTAACCAAAAAACGTGTGAAAGTGTAAAAGAGCTTAGAAAGTTATGGTGGAAGTATATGGATTTCACCATGCTCTATTATGTGTGAAAGTGTATTACCATTTATTACACAGATTTGGTGCTAAATTTAACTCTTTTTTTTAACCCTTCAAGAATTTATAAAAAGGATCACAACTCCCTCAAAAATACCACTTTAGGACACCAAGGCCGCGAGGAACAACGTAGAAAGATCCATGCTATGATTTGGTATCAAAAGCTCTGTGGAGATTTCTGAAATAATTACATTTTTCAGCGAATCGATGGCGAGCACTTCTGTTGAGGTAACTGCTCAGAAAACCCCTTATTGTTCAGATACCTAGGAAGGCCATACCTCGTCTGAATGCTCGAGGTATGTAGTTTGTGGTTTTAAAGTTTCAGTTTTGATCAAACCATAGAGGTCACAACAGGTGATTTTCAACATTGACGTCAAGTTTCATAAAAATGGTTTCATTATGTGAAATGGATACCATGGCGAATAACATCATCACATATGAATATGTTAATATTCCAAATTCATGCCATTCCATGACGTTTCCATGTATATGGACCCCAATATCAAGAAATATTCAACTACACCATTTTCAGAATGGGTAGTTATAACTAATTTATACTGCATGCAAAAGAACTGGCACCAGATTCTACCTAAAGTGCATGGGATAAGCATAAAGTAGGTATATATGTAAAGGGCAGACATCATTGGTAACCATGGAGCCGTTTTCATTCACAAATCTCAAGGTGAGAGGCTTCAGCTTCCAAACTGAGCCAGCTGTGTTGGTCATGATCAGCCGGCAAACCCGGGGTCCTCAGAGGTGGAGAAGCAACCAGATCCACGACATCCTTTTCATATTTGCTCGTTCAAAAGAAACGTATACGTAAACAAGCATCACTTCCTGTGTGGCAGAGGATCCTCCCGGCGAAGACCCATCAGGCCACCAAGTCTTTAAAGGCAACTATAATCATTTCACAGGCTCTGCTCAATAGCCTGTATACTCTATAATTCAGCAATATGAGTCGTGAACACGTTGATCACTTGAAACAAATAATGTAAAAACTTCAATTATCTTTATCCGTCCCGTCAAACGCACACAAAACACCTCCCATCAGGGTGCTCAACAGTTTGCACGGCAGCCACTTGGGACACAATATCCTCTTGTTTGTCGAGCGTCTCTCTAGTTGCGTCACTGATGCTAAAAATACCCCCCCCTCCACTACCAGACCCCCCTCCTCTCCCTCCCTCCCTCCCTCCCTGCCTGCCCGCCCAGCTCACATTGTGTGTCTCTACTTCACCATCTGATCCGCGGGGGGGAGGAGGAGGGAGAGGAGGGAGGGTGGGAGGAACTCTAATCCAGGGTGTTTTACTGACTTCAGCGGGCAGCAGTGATGTCATTGTGATGTCAATGCCTGTAATTGTAATCGGGCTGCAAAGTTGACGCGAGAGCACTCCGACGCTGAGAGAGAGAGAGAGAGAGCTGAGAGGAGAAAAAGGGAGGAGAAGAAAAAGAGAGGCTCTGGTGAAACAAGAAGGAGTGAGTTGTTAGAAGAGTGGTTTTCTGCACTGAGGTGGTTTGCTGCCGTGGTGCTGGATTATTGGAAACAAGAGATGGCTGTAACTGGGGATGAGACTGAGTCAGGTAGAGTGTCCCTCATTCATTTATTTACTTTGTATTTAATGTGTTTTATGCAAAAGTCACTTTTCTTTAAGTCTAGGTATGTATGCATGTATTGCATTAAGATAAGGCTTTGAAGTACTTGTAAGGTTACACACACCTGCAAATAAGCACAGTGGGTGTAACCAACTTTAATTCAAACAACTGTTCAAGCAGGTTTTTCTTCTTATAGAGAAATATTTCTGAAATTGGAAGTACGTGTAAATCACTTTTACTTCATGCATGGTGAAATTGCAGAGGACACATGCCACAGATTGAACAGCTGTTCTTCCTGTTTCACAACAGGAAAAGCAAATTAAAAAATAAAAGCCTTTTGGTTAGTTTGCTCAACTACTGTTCCTGTTAGTCTGTGTATCCCGCTGTCACACTCACACATACACAAAAAGTCTGCTGCTGTCAGGCAGAACGGCAGTAGTGGTGTGTGTGTGGGGGGGAGGGGGGGGGTAGATAGTTGTCGGTTTGACGTCACTCCAGTTTCCTGGAACAGAGGCCAGGCTGGGAGGAGGGAATGCAAAACGGGCGAGTGAGACGCACACACTGACGTCAGCACAGCGCGAGTCACTCTGTTATCACAATGACAGAGAAAAGTGTGTGTGTGTGTGTGTGTGTGTGTGTGTGTGTGTGTGTGTGTGTGTGTGTGTGTGTGTGTGTGTGTGTGTGTGTGTGGACAGCAGAGAGGGGGAGCAGATAGAAACTTCTCAGGAACAGAGTGAAGAAGAGGAAATGAAGCGGTGAGAGTCAGCAGTCAGAGCAGTTAACAGTTGAGTCATCTCGTCTCATGAAACACGCAGAAAGCTTGTTGTTTTTGTTTTTTTTGTTTCACTTTTAATGACAAATACAATACAATACAACAAGCTACTAGTCAACAGCAGCACGCGGCCGTTCACTTTGTGGTAAACACAACATGACAATTGAAACATATGGCAAGTCTGTGGGGGAAATTGGAGCACACAAAACCTGAATTTGTTGTTTTGAATTAATAATGCACATTAACTAACAGAAGATCATTTTGAACCATGTTTATTGTTAAATTTTACCATATGTTTAAGGGATGTCTAAGACAACATAATGTTTCTAAACAGAGTCCACAGTATCTCCATGTATCACCGTCGAGGCTTGACAGAATTATTAAAACAATAATTAAGGCGATGACAACCTAACATTATTAAGATGATGGAATGAATTCAAATGCAAAACACTAGCTGATAGTCTGCTGCTAACACTCTGAAAACAGTAGCTTACATTTCTACTGATTCAGCCACTTAAGACTAATCCATGATCATAAATTACTAATTCAAAAGCAGAAATGATTTATTAGTGAACACAAGTACTTCTGACACCTACTGTGCTACGTAAAGATCTTAACATGTGCCACAGAAATCACGAGGGTCATGATTTATTATTCCTTTTTTAGCCAGCACCTAGTGGCCATTTGAGGAACCGCATTGTCCGTCATGTTTAATAATATAGCAAAAATATAAAGACTCACGGGCCAGAAAATAGTGTTGTGCACCTGCATGATAATAACCACGGACAGAGAAACAAATGGAACTATTTTATTCCACCCAACAAGGGTCGGTTAAGAACAAATACCTGTTCACGAGGACAGTCGAGGTCGCAGGAAATTCATCTTACAAGGCAGGAAGGAGAGCGGATGAGCGCTCTTGGCTGAAGTTGCAGTCTAACATCCTGTGGTGAAATACATTTCTGTTAACTGTACTCCAAGGGTGAAAATGTAAAGAAACACACTGTGTGACTGAGAAAATGTCATTTCATGGATCACAATATTTATTTTAAAGTTAAAGTTACAGAACTTGGTGTTCTAAAGCTTCTGTCCACCTTCTCCCCCGTTCAGCTGCCACAGGAGACATTCCCGCCTACCAGCTGCGTTCGCCCAACTCGGGCCTGGCTCACAGCATCGTGATGGCTGCGTCCCCGGGGACCATGCAGAACCCCACGCCTCATCACTCTGAAGACATCACCCGCAAGAGGGAGGTCCGACTGATGAAAAACAGGTAGGAGCCAGCGAGCCCAAAGATGGCCATGGAGGGGGAAAGAAGCTCATGTTCAAGAGTCAGCCAGGGTTCAATCCAATGGACGGATGATGTTCACACCTTTTTTTAAGTTTGCAGAAGAGATAAGTCGCAACAAGTGCAAAGGTCTAAGCTGCAGCACGCTGCTTTGACACATGTGCAAATGTTTCTGTTCCCCCTGATTGTTCATGTTTGGTAGGGAAATCCTGCAGCATGTGAACGAATATGGAAATATTTCTGGAGGCAGTTAAACAATAAAACCATAGAAACATGTGCTCTCTTGGATTGTGCATTGCTTGCATTTTCTCTTGAGCCTTAGTTACATTTTTCACCGATCGACTCACACATATCCCCCCCTTTCCTCTTTTCCTCTCCAGGGAGGCGGCTCGGGAGTGCCGCAGGAAAAAGAAGGAGTACGTGAAATGTCTGGAAAACCGCGTGGCTGTTTTGGAAAACCAAAACAAGACCCTGATTGAAGAGCTGAAAGCGCTGAAGGACATTTACTGCCACAAAGCCGAGTAGCGGCGGCCGTTTGTGGTCACGAGCTGCAGACGCTGCCGTTTACAAACTGCTACAGCTAAACGACACAAAAAAAACCAGAAAGAAAAGACTGTGGAACATAAACATTGATGTCTTCGCTCTCTCAGGCCGGGTTCACGCTGAATATTCAGAAGTGTCCCGGGGAATTCAGACAGCTTGAGCTTTGTCAGTTATCGCCCTTCTTCTTATCTTGAGCTCTTCGCATGTGAAGAAGCGTCGCACGCGCTTTTTGCTCGCTGTAGCTTTTGTGCACGCCGACGAAGAGCCAGCCGAAGGAGAGGAACAGGAACAGGAAGAGGAAATACAGGTGCTTCCTGCCAAACGTAGTGCAGAGATTAAGAGAGAAAAATGAGAAAAAGCCCCGGCGGGTCAGTCGGGTTTCTCTGCCTCTGCGGTCAGACGAGGTGCACACACAGCTCCACGCAGATCCACCATCAGCTGCAACGAGGCAACTCCACAAATGTTTACCCGACAACGTCATCTGCGTCGTTTACGCTTCTGTTCTATGGCCCACGTCATGCATTCCTCCATGCAAAAAAACCAAAACACTTTGAGCATTTTTATCAGTAAAGCCATTTGGATCTCATTGAATTGTTTTCAGTTTGTATAGATGTTTTTTTTTTTGTTTTAGTCAACAAAAAAAAAGGTTTTTCAAGACGCACGTGAGGAACTCAAAATGGCAGTTTGTGCACAGAGCTGCAAAAACATGTTTCACGCCAAAGCAGCAGCCGGGGCATTATCTGAATCCCAAGTTATTATTCATCACTACAGTGAGTTGATTGTAATATCTGAGATGAAAGCACAGAAAGTACCAAAGTATCTGAATTTATATTCTATTACATTGATTTGAGTAATTTCACTCCAAAAGTTTATACAATATTCAGCAAAGCAAATATAAACTAGGTGGCTAACATGCGACAAAAATGAATTATGTATTCTATACAGAATAAAAACGTAACTTTTGTAAACAGACATCTCCAGATGACTCACTGCTTTACTGTCATGCAAGAGTCTTCTGCAAATGATGGATATCCATTGTGGTATAAAACTGTATTTGATTATGGCTAGATATTAAAATGCTCTGTTTTAAAGGGTGATGCCAATTTCTTTTATTTTTTATTTTTATGTAAAGATTGTTTTATTTTAATGATAATATCTCATGTTGTGATGATGTTTCTGGTGATTTTTGAAGACTGCTTGCTTTTTGTTTGTCTCTGTAGTTGTTGAGTTTGTTCCACTGAATATATTTTATTGAAAGGAGAGAGAGAGAGAGAGAGAGAGAGAGAGCACCTCTTAATCTGACGCTCCATCTCTTCTGGCCACCAAAGCTCTCTAGGTATTTAACTAGTGCTTAGCTCGGTGACACCGCGATGATTCATCCTGTGGTCGTCTTGTTGTGTTCACAGAGGAAATCACCGTCTGCTGAAATTCTACGAAAAATGAAAATAATGATATGTTTTTCTTTGATGTCAACTGAGTTGAATTTATCTGCATGTATTATTTTTGGTTTTTTTTAGCGTATCAAACAGCTCTTATCTTTTACCCGGTGTTCTCCTCTCGTTGTACTTCCTCCTTTGAATTGTAAAAAAAAAATAAAACTATTTTTGTTTATCTAATAAAATATTCAAATGTGACATGGATTGTGAATTATTGCTGTTCAACTTCCTCCTCTGCAGGATTCAAACAAAGGTGAACAGAACACATTTTCAAAGTGCTGCCACTCTCTAGTAGGAAGAGGTACTACAATGTATTGTAACAGAGGAAAAGAGGATGAAGAGGACTGAGTTTTATGTTTTAAAGTTCACTTGTTTGTTTAAAAGATCCCCATTAGCTGTTGCCATGGCAATAGCTAATCTTCCTGGGACCCACTGACATACATAGGTGTTAACATAGTTGCATTATTATACATAGCATTACTTTCATATGTATTTAAGAGCCAGTCACAGTACATATCATTAACTAGAATACTAATGAAAAATCCATATATAGCTGTTGTTTCAAATAATTCATTCAATCACCATTTAAAAAGAATAAGCAGGTATTTATTTGCATGCAGATGACAATCTGAACTAATTTTTAAATAATGATTTATAGAAAATATATGATTTATTTATATTTTTTTTAATCCCAAATTTCCTAATGATAAAGAATGATTTAGTCAGATAATAACTTGCAACTTTAAGAACTCAAATGTTGTAATAACTATACAACCGTAGTGGAAATGACTCTGACTGCATTTTGAGAGAAACAACGTAAAGTCATAGAACAACGATTGAATAAATCAGTCAACCTTTTTGCAGCAGTCTGCACAGGAACAGAATAGTCCTACGTGGTATTTAGATGTTTGACCTCATTTTTTTTTCACTTTGTCACTGGAATTTATTCCATCTCTCACTCAGTGCTTCTTATTGTGAAACAGAACAGTGAAAACCCTCCTGGAAATAAGGCCACGGCCACAAAATACACCCACAGAGTACACGCAACTAATGTCAAGGAGGAAGTGCACAATGGTACTGCACATCATTAGCTGTTAGCTGTGTGTAGAAGCATTTTGTAACTTCTTTCCCACATTGGAGTTAAATATTACGCAGATGATACCTCCATCACACCCTTAAATGTATTCTTATTTAATGCCTAAATGCTATTCAAAGTGTTAAATATGGATGTATAGAAAAAAACAAGACTTCAAGTTGATTTCTGGTGGTCAGAGATGGAGGACAGTGCTATTAATAAAAATGCTGAACGTCTAATCAATCCTCACCTTTGTGAAAATGTGCTACTTTGTTTTTTTGTTGGTGTTTGTTCATATCAGCCGCTGTAGCTCAAGGTGATGGGAGGAGTGGTTTGTCCGTAACTTATTTATCAGCATCCCTAAAAGGTCAGGGATTATGGAACGTCCACATAAAAAGAGACACACAAACTCTACGGGTTTTATTTTGGTTGTCTTTTTGCCAACAAAAGTCAGCTCCTCTTTCCTAAGTAACAAACTGTCTTCATATCTCGCTGATTTCATAAACTCAGATTTCAGGAGCCGTTAAAATGAAATTACTTCTTTGTGCATGAAAATGAGTAGTTTCCATAGCAACCCCTGGCGATATTGCGCTGACCTCAAAGGGGCTGACGCTGATAAAAGCAGATTTAATTTTATCTGTTTCTTTATTGAAGTGAAGTTGGTCATTTTTTGCCTCATATTCATGTTTCTCTCTTTCATATATGGAAACTAGTTTTCTCTCAAAATGACAACCCACTGTAGAAACAGGGAATGAGTCTTCTGTCTTTATCTCTTACAGGCACACACATAAACACATGAAACTCTCGGTCTCTGTGTTTATACTTCCCTCCACACACACACACACACACACACACACACACACACAGTGGTGAATAGGTTGGTGAAAGGGAGAAAGGCCTCCGAGGGAAACCTTGAAACGTCTGTTTATGAAGAGAAAACCTTGCCGCTCTCTGACACTGAATCATCCGTCTTATCTCCTCGACATTCTGCTTCTCCTTTTAAAAAAAAACCTGATACAGTTTGAACCGACACTCGAAACGGTTCGATTGCATGTTTTTGTGGACTGTTCAACTTGTATGAGTCAAGAATCTAGAAAATATAAAACAATACTTTATATAACAATGATTTCACTCTATTTTTTCAGTGTAGTCAGTTTCAAGTCAATTGCGGTTCAGAAGTGCACTATTTAATTTCACTAAGTATTTACACAACTCTCTAAAAATCCACTGCATTTATCATCTTTCCCCTCCACAGCCGAAAGCGTTGCAGTGTGGGAGGATCTTTAAATTTTAAATTTCATTTTGTTGCCTCTGTAACATCTTTGTGGCCTTTGGTCCAGTGGAGCTGGAGTGGAAATTTCCACCTAGAGACTTAACCGCCCACCAGCAGGGAGGTGAGGCCTCCTGCTTTGACAACAGGAACTGTGCTTCACTGTGGACCTCTGCTGGTCAACACACGCCACTGCAACAAACAACTCTGTAAACCAAACAATAACCGTAAAATGTAAAGTTTGCTTAACATAAGAAATGTAAAGTTTGCTTGCTGCGAAAACTATTTGAACTAACAGAACTCATACTGAATGTGTCATTTTAATAAAAAAATATTTACTGTCACTGACTGCATGAAAGTATGGTAATCTTCAAACATGATGTTAATGAACTGTGCTCTACAGTTCCATTTGTCATCTCAGTAGCAGCCGTTTTTGCACATTATAACAATTCCACCAGCACCTCAAGCACCTCGTTGATAACAGATGTCTGTGTCACTTCAACATGCCCATAATCGTGTGACCGCCATGAGTAAGACCTATTTTAAGGCCCTTATTATGCTCCAAACCTGCATCCAACGACATACAACCTGACAATCACAGCTGCTTTTGATCGGCCAGGAGTGCAGAGGTTTAAAAGTAGCGCTGTTTTTGAATTGTTCTCTCTCTCAGGCCCCCTTTTTCATTCCTTATACAGCTGCCTTTGTCACTTGGCACTGCAGAAGTGTACGCCTGGTCTCTTTTTACACGACTGATTGGGTCATTGTGACTACACAGAAGTGTAAAAGTCATGGAATTCCGGAGGCAGTGAAATCCATCCAGGTGGAGTCTATGGGTCTAATCGCTCGATTCTAGTATAACCTGGGAACCTTGAGTAGTTTGGATTAATTGCGGTGGACATCTGTGATCTCTATTCAGTGTAAATCTGCTCGTCTCTTATTGGTCAAGTTAAAACCAAACCAAGAGGACAAGTGATAATATCTGCGAATCAGCATCTCTGTGATTTTGGGGTCGTATATTTTCATTTTTTGGATTTTGGAGAATTATGCAGGCTGCATTGGCAAGTATACATGAAAGTTTTGACAGCATTTTGGGTTCAAATTCAGGAGGCTCCTCTCCCTATACAGCATGGAGACACCTGAGCAAGAGATCTATATAATATTAAATATAAATAGTTTTGTAAAATGTTTTAATATAGGCGTTTGCATCCCACCTTTAAGTGTGGCCAACTGGAGTAATGATTTGGTGATTCGTCCCTGAAGGTCCAGTGTTTGGTTGGTCCATTCTGGGCAACTGTAGAGACTAAGATAAGATAAAAACAAAACAATTCTTGAATGAATATTATATTCAATGCAATAACGTGGGTTGGCCAGCAGATGTCACTACTTTTCAGCTTTGGGCCACCATAATACAACCATGTAGGAGGTAGTTGGAGAGCCAAATAATCCAGGAAATGACTGCTATCCTTTTCTTTTTTGGGTTAAAGTCCTTTTCCAACTTGATGTCTTCTTTGAGTCCAACCAATGAAAGATGACCAATGTGATTTATTTAATCCCTGTAGAATATCCTAAAGCACTTAAAAAAATGATATCCACACCTTTTTGACAGCCTTCCACAATGCATAATTAATAAACTCTATAAAACCTACCATAACCTAATCCTTAATAGAACCCTATGGATGGAAGCACCCTTTAATATAGTCATGTTAACTTATATCGCTCTCCCTGTTTATTATCTCTTTATCCCCTTCAGAGCACTTTTCTCGAAAATAACATAAATAGGTGGAGTCAGTCAGTTAATACAGGTTGTGTCTATGTTTAAATACACCCTATATAAGTATAAAGTACTCACTTATTGAGAGGAAATACAACATGTTGCATTTGGATTTATGTTCCAAATGCAACATATTACTACTGGTGGACATATTTCTCATTTATGTTGCATTTTCTTTGTTTTTCTGTGCACTGGAAATACAATATACAATAACAATAACCCATCTAATGACAGCATAGATAGAGGTGGATGTATAAACTATTAAAGGACATATAATTATAGTACTTAAAGGGTTAAAAAAAAAAAAAATATCCAAGATCCATATTCATCAGCTTTATCAGCAATAAATCATGTTATCATCTCTGCCAGCCCTCCTCTCATCTTCTCTTCTGTCATTTGTAACCACCCACTTGAACCGGAACCTTTTCTCTGGATTTGCAGCCCTCCCTTGTCGGTTTAACGCCCTGACAATCCACACACACACACACACACACACACACACACACACACACACACACACACACACACACACACACACACACACACACACACACACAGTGCCTGGGATAACGGTAGTGTGACATATCCATCCATGCGCTCCTCTGTGCGCTCCTCTGGTGATCTCTGGTGACCAGGTGGAGTTGGAGACCTTTGGAGACCCTTTGGAGACCCTTTGGAGACCTTTGGAGACCCTTTGGAGACCTTTGGAGACCCTTTGGAGACCCTTTGGAGACCTTTGGAGACCCTTTGGAGACTTTTCCCCCAGTTTTCCCAGACTTACCTTGGGCAGAGATGGGCAGCACCACCTCTTGCTGCGTCCCCAGCAGCCCCAAGCTCCGCAGGAACACCCACTGCCGGCTGGAGTCGGACCAGCAGGAGTCGGAGCTGAGCAGAGAGGAGACTGGATGCAACCTGCAGCACATCAGCGACCGGGAGAACGTGGACGGTAAACACATGAAGATATATATATATATATATATATATATATATATATATATATATATATATATATATATATATATATATATATATATATGAAGATAATAAGAAACAATGACAGTGATAAAGGTTTATGGTTATGCTTGTACAGTGCTTTCTTTCATAACTCATAGACTACTAGAAATACACGATTCATCCTTTGATAATATATATATATATATATATATATATATATATATATATATATATATATATATATATATATATATGAAGATAATAAGAAACAATGACAGTGATAAAGGTTTATGGTTATGCTTGTACAGTGCTTTCTTTCATAACTCATAGACTACTAGAAATACACGATTCATCCTTTGATAATATATATATATCATTTATATTAACCTCCTGTATCTCAAATAAAAGCACTTCATATTTAATATATAAATATATAATATTAGCAATTTCTGTAAATATCTAATATTGGTTGAACGCATTATTATATTCATAGAATCATGTTTATTGATGAGCTGCTATAGGCTACGAGAGCAAAACACATTTTTTTAGGGAAATCTTTTTTTTAAATGCATTTTTTACATTACAAATATGTTTTTTTTCTAAAAGCAAAGTATGTCAACACAGTTAAACACTGTGTTTACATAGGGCCATGTGGCTCAGTTACTGTAAGTCACATAGATGTTATAGTCATTGCTAGTGATGCTGTATGCACTCTAAAGACAATATAACTCAACTTATATTATAATTAAATTGTGGATATTGTCTTTAACCCACCAAAACATGAAATGAGTGCTGAAGCTTATAACGTTCAAAAGACAAATAGAAGCAAAAAAAAAAAAATGAAACTTTAAATCAATATTGAAAACCAGATCCACTGATGTGAATATTAAATAAATATAATCAGCATATTATAGCCTGGTTGTATCATAAAGGGGCAGAAAGCATCATTCCTAATAACTACTATAGCCTTCAAAATAAGAGATTAGTCATTTTTTAACTCTTGACCTCTTCACTGATCTCTATTAAATCTTTCTCATATCCTGGAGAAATCTCTGCCGCCTCTGTTCACACTCATATCTGCCTGTAATATGGAGTGACTGGCAGTGATATATATCAGCCACCAGGTACGGCCCGGCACATGAAAGAGTCGTGTGCATTTTCCCCTCCCATGCGTCCTTACAGGGTGATGAGCATCCCGTTCATGAGGGCAGGCTTCTTTGTGCTCTTCTTTGTTTTCAGCGTGCGCATAAAAGAAAGTGCAGCCATGGAGAGCAGCCCCCTCCATTGACACATGCTAATATGCATTACAATTGACCCATTCACACTGGAAAGTGTCTACTAAAAGGGCTGCTTATTTCCAGCCAACAGCCAACCATTACATATGAATGGATTTTCTCAGAAACTGTATACGACCAATACTATCTCTTTCTAAGGCCCGCATGATTGGAATTTTTGTGTTGCATAGTACAGCGTCAGAAAGTCTGCCTATATATCAGCCAAAAATGATTGGACGTATTCTGTATTTTTCTAAATGTATCAAAATATCCACTCATTTTAGTCTCAAAATCAGAATCAGCTTTGTTTGCCAAGTATGAATTTAACTTCTATATACAGGTATAAATATAAATGTATACCTGTAATAGAATTCTGCAGGGATTACATATTTTTGTAGAGCAACCCGGAAGTTACCATCGCACTCCTTCCCTCGGACAAAAATCAATGGGATTTTTCCCATTTTTTAATTGCATAAAATAAACTCTGTGGTAAAAGAAACTTTATGATATTTACATGTTTTGTTCAGCGAGATAGTCATCACAAAAGAACACCACTTGCATGATTTATGATGCGTAAATACAATCACCAGAAGTAAAGAGCTAACGTTAAAGGCTAAAGGTGGACTTGTGATTTGCGTGATGATGTTTAGTAGCTTCCTTTAGCCACTTGATAGCAACAGCCTTTTTTTCCACCATTCCCACCATGGTAGGCAGTGTTAAAAACATGCTGCTCTCCATGATGTCTTTTCAAGAACCTTGTAGAAATGAGACTGATGGGAACACTTTTGAATTATCTTTCCTTGAAGGCATTCAGGGTGTTGCTCTTGACAAAAGCGACTAATGAAAAACAAAACAAAAATTGAGAGAGAAGTTCAAACCCGGCCTACTTTCAAACCTCCAAACAGCTGTCGAATTGCCACATAAAAGTAGGTGTGACTGTCCAGCTTGTCTTGTAGTTTGTCAGGTGTTAAAGATAAATCTGGCCCAGTCACACTAAGTGATCTCAAAACAGAAAGTTTCATTGGTATGTTGTGCTTTTTTTGGAACCAAAACTAGTCTTTATTGGGTGAAAAAAGAAGAAGTGAACAATGGACACTGTCCTGCTGTCGTTCTGTGCTGATCACGCATGAATAAAAGGCTTGTGGTAGTTTGTGCACTTTGCTCTAAAGCCGTCAAGTCCTAACTGTCTACGACCAAGCTGAGCGGATCCCTTTAACTGCACCGTCAGCGTGTTGTGGGACCTTCAGTTTATTGATCAGTGCTGCCATTTCCTCTTGTAAACTTGAGGAGTGCATGCCACTTACATGCTGTATGTCATTTGTGATTGCCATTATCTAAAGTGCTTTGCATTATGGTGGATGTTCATATTGTTATTATTATGGCCACAGCATCTCTGGCAGTGCTGGTGTCATAGAAATGGCAACAGAGCATAGCAAAGTCTTCTTATTAATGTCTTGGACCATTACTCAAATGGTATGCATATATTGCCAGATGCTCTCCAACCAGAGCAGGAAAAAGTGACACGTAGAAGACTGAAAGACAGATGATTGGCAGTCGACCGACGCTTTTTTGGAGGGGTCTGAAGACGACCCGTGCTGAGAGGCCGTCTGTCGCAGCGGTGCGACCATTGAATCCGCAGCGTGTCTAATGTGTCGGCTCTATTATGAGTACGCAGACAAAACGATGGAGATTAATGGGCTTCATAACCGATGGCACCATCAGAAAGGGAATTCACCCCCCCCCAAAGAAAAGCCCAGAGAGGCAGCTGTGAGCCTGTCTCAGAGCAGATAGGAGAATCCACCAGGGACGCGTGATTGCCAAAAATGAACGCCTCAATTAAGAGTGTGACGCGCTGCTTTCAAGGACATCATCTGCTCCTAATTGAGTGGGCTGGCTTTTGTGCTTTTAAAAGTTAGTTTGTTGAAGGGCACTCGGATGCAGTACAGTTAGATTTTGAATATACTTGGAATGGGTCCGCTTCATTCCATGAATTAAGTGGCAGCCATTTTTGTCCACAGTGGGGTTGACCAGTGTCATGGCCAACAACATGGCAGGAGTAGATTTTGCATGAACACATAGTTGGCAATTTGGAAAATGGAAATTTAGACATTCAAGATGTCTAATTAATTCTTGACGTGCTTATATTTCCTCTACCTTTTCTGTTTCTTTTACTGGATTGTTGTCAACTGATTGGTTAGTTTTTCTGCGGGTGTTGTGTGCTTCTTGTTATTTTTTGTTTTTCCCTTCTGATGTTGAGAGACAAAATTCTTATTTTTTTATCATCTGGATTTTATGCAGTCTTAGTTGTGTGCAAATAATTTGAATAACAATCTTCAAGTTTAAAAAACAGATTAAAACAGTTAAACATTCAAACATATCAAAAACCAAGGCCTTAACAGTGACCTCAGAGCTTTCTCTTGAAGTCTCCCAGTAGCCAGTAGGTAGTTTTCACTTCATAAGTAAGTGTGACAGTTTGTCATTTTGCTCAAAGCACTGATTATAGAGCAACTTATTAATCCTGCTGATGCCATTTTCAGCCGACATTGAAGCTGGCTATCTAGGAATGAATGCTTCTTTGTCGGTGGAAGAAATTTGCTTTTTAGAGAACTGTTATTTTATGAAAACAACATGTACACCTTCATAGGTCTCATCCAAACATTTTATTTTTGCTTTAGCGCAGAAAGATGTCGTCTTTATTCTTCAAAACTTCCATTGACTCAATAACAATTTCTCCCCGACAATGTGTTTTGTTTCTCATATTTAGCTTCTAGTAATCATCATGCAAAATGCATTGCGAAAAAGGTTGCCTGAGGCTGTGCAGTGTAAGTGCTGCCTCAGGTTTACCAGCTGCTTAGTAGGGAATTATTATTTTTAGTTTGGACAAACTGTCACACATGCAAAGGTTAACAGGATTCAAGGAGTCACAGGAAACCTGGAAAGATTGTAGAAGTTGACTGTTGATATCGGAATGTATTTCTTAAGGAAGGAAAACTATTACTTTAATGTCTCTTTAAACAGTCAGTTTTCATAAAACTACAGCCTACTGTATATGGACAGATGCTTTATTGCCACGCCTTCATAACAGACAGTTGTGTCTCTCTCAGTTTGGACTATTACATCACTATTGGAGTCCTAGAACGACCTTCCAGAACCCTCTGTTTTTTAAGAACAGATAATCGCCTCTCTGCATAACGCCGTCCTTTCACTGGCCTGCGTCCTTGAAGCATTGGCAGAACTGTACCGCTGGATGGAGTTTCAGAAAAGAGCTTAGTTTGGGAGAATTAAAGGTTTTTGCTGGTTTGCATGGCTCTCATATTGTCCTAAAGGGTGCAGTTATTTTGGAAAGATATTTTGTCAGCATGTGTTTTCATCCTTTGATCTCGGAGATAAGCTTTCTGTTTTACATGCCCACACCTTTGTCACAAGCTCTCTTTCTAAATATAAGACTTATGTAGTTGCAATATTGGGGCAGTGTGTTAATAATATAGACATTTAGACAAAATGCTCTCTATTGAAGCTTATTCATAGGAATTCAGAAAGTCAGAAAGTACCAGTTTTCCACTGGAGTCAGTTTATTTATAGACACAATCTGAAATCCAAATGTAAACTTAATGGCATCCCCACCACTAAAAGTCTTAAATCAAGATGAGAAACTAATGAAAGTATTTTAGTTTTAGATATACAGTACCAGTCAAAAGTTTGGACACACCTTCTCATTCAATGGTTTTTCTTTATTTTTTGGGTTTTTTTCTACATTGTAGATTAATATTGAAGACATCCAAACTATGAAGGAACACATATGGAATTATGTGGTAAACAAACAAATGCTCAACAAACCAGAATATGTTTTATATTTTAGATTCTTCAAAGTAGTTGAATGAGAAGGTGTGTCCAAACTTTTGACTGTTACTGTATACATTTGCTAATATTGAGTGTGAAAGTTAATTCACATTATTTCAACATCAGCCAACACATTCCCAAATTCCCAAGGCGTTAAATAGTGATGTTTAGTTTACGGCCCTCCAATGTAAACCCGTCCGCTGCGATAATTGACGCCCAGAGCAACTCTTGTTGCGTTTTTTTTGTTTTCCTCAACCTAACCACATGGTTGTTGGCTAAACCTAAAGTATTTTAACAAGATAAAAATGGAGGAGTCAAGGCAGTGGACACACAACTAATAAACTAAAATATAATAGACTATTTCACAAGACTGTGTTAGATAATTACTTTGTATATAAATTGAAATGTTGAGATATACATTATGCTGTGGTAGAGTGGAAATTCTGATTAATGGAGAGACACCAACGCAACCGAGTACCCACCCTTGGTAGAAGATGGATCGAAATAGAGAGAGAGGAAGCCGTCATATAATCGGCCTCTCTCTTTGACAAAGCTCACTGTGTTTCTCTGGCTGATGACTGTGTCCTCTGTGAGGCATCATGGATCAGCTGATGCTCCTCTCTTTAGGTGCAGTGTATGGAGGGGTGCCCCCCAGGGTTTTGGAGCAAAAGTGGGTTGGTCTAGTGAACCTTGTTTTGTGAGAGTAAGGATAGCTGGATTAAAAGTTGGTAAATGTCAAACTTGCATGTTCATTTTTATTTGTGACATTATTTTACATTGTGTAGGTGCATGTAGCGTAACTTTGTTTGAACCTAAGCCATGGGCTATTTCCCTCTTTTATTGGGTTGACTGCACTTGTGAAATAATAGTGTTATGTCACATAGTCACAATCACATAGCTTATCTTTCACCTTTGCATGGCTGTGCAGCTCACATTGTAAATGTAAAAGTGATTCCCCGTAGTCCCCACCTCTGTGTTCTCACTTTCTTGTTTTATCGTACTCTTTTAAATGCATCAGTTTAAAAATTATTCTAATGAAAAGACACTCTGTCCTTAATAGAAATCTCATACAATGGCACCTTATCTTGCCTGTGACTTTCACCCCTTATTCCTCACATTATAAAGTTATTCACATAGGGCTAAAAGCAACAGTCAACAACAGGTTCTTAGGCAGAATCTTCAAACAAATCAAAAGGGACAAAGGCAGACATATTTTCACAAAAGATAAGAAAGCTGCAGAAACATGAACAATCTGGCAAAGGAGTCAATGTAGGCTGGGGGAAAATATATAAACTGGCACTGATGTCTAAATGGGAGCAGTTGTGTAGACAGCTGGCTAATCAGGTGATGCGTCAGGACTGAAAACATACAGGAATAGCATGGTTTGGCTATATGGAGCAAACTAACAGAACATAGTTCAAGCAACACAGAGAATATTCAAATAAGATGGGAGAGAAGAGAGTTGCCATGACAGGTGGAGCACATCCTCATGCTTAAAATGTACATAAATGTACATAAATGCATAACATGCGCAGGGAATTTTCATTCAGTGTCTTATTCATGCTGCACAGTGACCCCACCCCCGCTTTCATTCTTTTTTCTTAAATCAGCTGCTCCTCATCTGCTCAGAGCCAGCACATCAAACAACATGTTTGTTCATGTGTGGCTATCCTTTCCATCCATATCATGGCACTGTATGTCACATGCATGGCAGAGGACATGTGGGAATGAGTGAGACTTCAACAGTATCTTAACAACCTGTATGTTCCATAAAGCACTTTCTAGAGCAGCAAAGTGCCTACCCCGAGCCTTCCTCGTAGCACGTATTGTATTCGTATTAGTTTGTTGCACTTATTGTTTTCGTCGTAATTTGCTTCTGCACTATACTTTTGCTCTGGTTTATGCTTTAAGATGCTTGTTTAAGAAAGGAGATGCACTTATGACTTCTGGTGACTAGTAGTTCTCTTGAATACCTATGTTGAATACACTTCCTGTAAGTCGCTTTGGATAAAAGCGTCTGCTAAATGACTGTAATGTAATGTAATGTAATGTAATGTAAACAGATGACAGCAAATTAAAGATTGTTACTCCCTCTGATAAACATATTTTTCCTGAAATAGTTGGCCTCGAATTACATTAAAAGACCAAGACTAAAAGTGAAAAATATTGCTGTTGCAGCAGTGTTTGGTTTGAACGTTTGGTCCAGGGGGAATAAATATAACACCGTTTTCCTGATGTAGCACAATTCATTTAATTATTTCCACTGTAGAAGCCACATCAAGCCACATTACTGTTTTTTACAGCAGCCATGTGTTTCACCAGCGGTGGATGACTGGCTCTGCTCACCATGCTGGTGGAGAGGAAACAGCTCTATTAAAGGGTTCAGCTGAAAAAAAACAAAAAACACCCAAAATCAATGGGAAAAAAATAGAGACTTGTGTTCTTCTTCCTTTGTTGTTGATGGATTATTCCTTTCATGGTCAGGATTATCACAGGAGAGGCGCCTTGTTTGATTTATTGACTATTAATGAGAGTAATTTGCTCTCCAGTCCAAACCAAGACCACCTCATCTCACTAATTACCACTTCAGAAAATCACGTAGGCTTTGAGCTGTCGAGGCAGAAAACACTTGAAAGACAATCTGATTAACATAAATAAAGATCTTACAAGAGAGTTTCAGTCCTGACTACTGCATACAACCCATCATAACCAAAAGCACCTTCAGACTGACGCAGCTGAGTATGAGTCATCTGACCTTATGACCCCGATCCACCCACTAGGAGTTCAGTACCCAGGTAATACTCAAACCTTCCGTTATGGCTCATGTTTTTGACTCACCCCATCCCACTAAGTTTAATCAAGTTAAAAAGTAATTTGAATGTTTTCCACATCTCATCCAAAAGTGTTTTTCAAAGTTGGAAAGAAAAACAACGAAAAGCGATCTTTCAGCCAGGAGACCACTGTGAAACGAGAAGTAAACGATGATTTATTTGTCACGTAACTTGCGTACTACAGTAACGGCACCTCCGTAGTTATTTAAATCAAAATGACGATCTATTCCTAAACCTAACTAAGTAATTTTGTTGCCTAAACCTAACTAAGTATTTCAAAATCTATTCCTAAACCTAACCAAGTATGTTGGTAACCTAAACTAACTAAAAGTTTCACCTCCAAGTTTTTTCCTGTGAAGATGCAAGTTTGTTTTGAAGACGTATGTATGCATGTAACAAACAAAGAAGAAATTGACATGTGATGCTGGCTTTCTCAAAGGAAAACAACCCCAAAATGTACTTGAGCCATTTAAGTAAAAGTTTGGACTTTTTATAGTTCTGTACAGCGTCAATTTCAACTTCATAAGCAAAAAAAAAATCTAACAAAACCCTGAAAGATGTTTGATGGTCGGAGAGCGACAGTAAATAATTGGGAAAACTGGACAGGGTGGATGCAGCCTCAAAACCAAACACTTTATGGTAACAGATAGCAGCGTGGTGTTGCTGAGACGGCCACATTAAAGGATAGAGACACTGACGCAGCAAGATGCTTGAAACAAGAAGACACAGAATACAAACTGCAAAATCGAACTTTTGTCCACCAGCAGCCCTGTGTGCTGTCTAATTATAAAGTTTTCAAGGACATTCGAAAATAAAGTATAATATTAGAAACACTATAGTGCAATTATGGATTGGGCTGTGAGGAGCAGGGTGCGCCTGTTGTTGATTCATTATGTAGGAGCAGTAAGGATTACAGGTAGGCTGGCTAGCTTCTCCTGTTTCACTGTGCAGATGCCGACCGTGAGTCTTCGTTAAAGTGTACTGGAGGTGCCGAATATCACATATCAACACTCGACACCAGCTGCTATGCACTCTGGGAATTCCACTTGGTAGGCCTAGATTTGCACATGAACAAGATATTGACAAGTCTCTTTCAGCATCATGCTAAGGATGTAATGCTTAAAACATTATTGTGTTGTGGCTTTAAATGTTTAAACCTCTGTACCTCTTTTGCTCCTCTTACATTTTACTCCCTGTGGTATTGTTTTTCACTGCAATAAATAAGTCCTGCCAATCTATGGAAACAGCAAAATCACAGCTAGAAGAATTCAAAAATGTCTTTTAGTGCAGTAAAACACAGTTACAATGGTGAAAATCATAGAAAACGTTGAATTTCTTTGATAGTTTCTTTTACAAAAATTGGAAAACAATGAAATCTATGTATCTGACATTTTGCCGACAAGTGTTATCAATGTTGTCGTGCTATGTACATTGAATTTATTACATTTTTACAACTTTTACTTACAGCTTCTCCTCTCCTCAGTTCAGCATCCTGCAGTTCAGTCCCAGTTTCACTGAATTTTTGTCACGTGACTGTTGGTATTAGACAATTCAATCATGGCTCCCTAGTTAAGCTGAATAGCACAGAATTTAATGTTTTTTTCAGTATCTTGTTAAAGCAAAAGGTTTATTCGGGGCGAGATTTTAAATGAGACATGTAGAATAAAATGTTTTTTAATGAAATATCACAATTTAAAGCTTTGTTTTGGTTGCTTTTTTGTGACGGAAGCGTTTGTCGCACATGATGTGTTCGAAGAATGTCAGAAAGATGAAAATCTGACGATAATGACATATGTTGTAGTTTCTAGCTCGGGTAAACATTGTAGCATTGGTAATTGTTCAAAGAAAACATGATTTTAAATCCCGCTGGCGGGTTTCAGGGTTCAGAAGGTACCAAAACCCCTGTTGCTACTGTTGAAAAAAGTAGAAAGAAAGCATTGAAAAGCCTAACTTTGCTGCTGTCATAAGGGCTTACAAAACTCCTAACACACACAGGCAGATATGTTTCTATCGTAGACTGAAGTGGGAAGCTAAGTCAGCTCTGCGTGACTGGCAGCCGTGACTCTTGTTTGACAAGTGTGTCATATATTTGACACATCAGTGGCACCTGTCAGAAACGACTCCACAGTGACGGGAACTAGTGTGTGTTTGTGTTTTGTGTTTATCTGCACATGCAAGTTCCTCACATTGTGTAGTTACTGTAGATGTGAAGCATTAGACCACAATGCTTTATTGTTCAGTCAATTTGGAATCCTTCATGTTTAACCCCATCAGGGCCAGTGATCTCTCACACACACACACTTGTAACACCCGCTCAGCTTCTGTTTAAACTCTAAAATGAGAATGTGTTGAAATCGGCCGGAAACAGCGATAACCCGCTTACTGTTGCATAAGGTGTGAAACTGTCGCAATCCAAGCTCAGTCCATTCAGCCTGGTGGTGTAAGCAGGGTTGACTGTGTTCAGGTCAGCATACCAGAATGCTCTTTTCATTCTAGTTTTCAGGCTGTAACATGCACAGATGTTTCAGATATGTTTTCTGTAACACTTCACCAATCATCACCAGCAGGTTGGTCAAGCTGCTATAGGTTTCTTCAGAGTTGCCTCACCAAAAGTCTATCTATTGTCTCTATACAGCTCAAACATTACATTTACACACATAAAATCCTATTAATGTGATCTATTATTCTAGTTATTCTTAACAAATATTCAATTTACGTACTGGGTAACCAACTCACATCCGTTACACCCATCATTCCCACAGCCCTCTGTGCTGGTTCTCTGTGCTATGAGGCAGAGTAGAGAAACTGGAAAAACTAGCAAGAGTATATGCTAGGTTTAAAAATAAAATAAAAACTTAAACATTTCAAAATGATCGTAAACAACGGACCTGGCTTTTGTTTGTAACTCACAACGAGCAAGAAGGCAGGATAGAATAGGCAGACAGTCAGGATGGTTTTTTGAAGAAGATTACCAATCCTAGCTTTAATATATCCATTCCAAAAACATGTTTCTGCTGTCAGTCTTTTAAAACAAGATTATTTGGGGAGTTTGAAAGAAAACTAAACATTTTTGGTTAATTATATATAAACCAAGCAGCTTTGGAAATAATATCTTGACTTAAGTGTTGTGAAGGTTATGATTCATGTCGTTGCTATGCAGAACCATGGAAAGACTCAGAAGAATCTGAACACAGCCTGCAGGCCGGTCTGGTGGTTAGAAAGAGAAGCCTGTTTATTATCACCCTTCTGTTCCAGCTAACAGCAGTGGTGTTTATTTGATTCCCCCACAGACAGTCGTCCCACAGCAGCTGCTGTCGCTGAGACAGATGATCGAACACGTAGCTCCCCAAACGTCTGCATTGTAATCTAATACACTGGGTCTTAATCTGGGTCTGTCACAGTCATATCATAAAGGAGTCACATCATTTGGCACTGCTGGATTTCTACAAATGCAAAGTTCAGGCTATGAGGGCAACAAAATAAATGTTGGATCACAGTGTAAAGATAAGAGTACATTGATTTCCTGAACTCTAAGCTGTTTTTTGTTTTTTTAATCAAATTTTGTTCTGAAAAAGAGGAAAGAAAGTAGTCGTCTTGTCAAAGTAGCAACTGTTATTTACAAGGAAATGCATATTTGCCATGCATGATTAAGGCACATATTTTCTCATGCTTTATTAGATGTGCACAGACACACAAGCGTCTGTGGTTCCTGCCCTCAGGCCTCGATGGGAACATGAATCATGCCTGGATGTGTTTGTGAGCGAAGCAGAACACTAAATAAGCATACGGCCCTACACAAGGGAAACACACGGAATAATAAAGAGAAATCTTGTAACATTGTAAATACATTTTAAGAGCTTTTTTAATTAGCAGTCTTATTTTCTTTTATGTCATGTATAAGAGAAGACTACAGCTACGCTTTGAGCTAAATGGCAAAGTCTTCAGGCTAACATGCTCAAAATGATAATGATAACATGCTTATTTTTAGCAAGTATTCCACCATCTTAGTCTAGCGTTAGTATGCTAACATTTGCTAATTAGCACTAAACACAAAGCTGATGCTTATGGGAATAAGATAAAATAAGATAAGATAAAATAAGATAATCCTTTATTAGTCCCACAGTGGGGAAATTTGCAGGATTACAGCAGCAGAGAGGATA